>NW_012107675.1:731562-779831 GCF_000951045.1 Mandrillus leucophaeus
TTAATGGGTGCAGCACACCAACATGGCACATGTATACATATGTAACAAACCTGCACGTTGTGCACATGTACCCTAGAACTTAAAATATAATTAAAAAAAATTGGAAAGGGATAATTGAGTAGAAAATGTCTCAGTTATTCATGCCTCTCCAAGAATCACAGTGTCAGGATCTTGGAGCCTAACTACAGACATAGTGCTGGGTACAGAATAAGTCTCTGGAACATCACAACCTAGCTCTTGATGCCAAGGGTGCTCTCTGTCAGGAACAGAAGCCCTGAGCTGGCCTCCTGGGCCCCTCCTGACAGGTGTGAATATGTCAGGGCACAATTGTTTGGCAATATCTCTTTGCTGTTTTATTCTCTCTGCTCATTCCTTTCCTTGAAGAAAGATAAATTAATCATTAAAACAAGTCACCTATTATTTAAAAAGCTTCTTTGTTTCTGATGATCTTAAAATATATTTTTGGAATCAAATCTACCCACACAGAAAGTCAAGCAAAATGTAGTCTAAAATGTGCTATAGGGACAGGGTCTAAATTTCTTGGCAATAGCTGATAAGTTGATTAAAACCAAATTTGTGACCCACTGTTAGCAATAATAGAGAATCCTAAAGGGTACAGTTTGGTCCCATTTTGTACTGAGGCAATCTTCTTGCTTTTGCATTATATTCTAGCAAAATATAATGTTTCTGATGGACAAAGATGGGGGTGCCAGGATATGGAATCCTTAATTCTTATTGTAGCTCTTTGCAATGTATATATCATCTTTCATGGAAACTTCTCACAGGACATTTAAGGCAGAAGAACATTCCATCAGTTTCATCCCAATTCCTGGTGTATTTTCTTAGGCTATTACATGAAGTTTCAATGTTTTTGAGCCACAGTGACATCATTTATCCCTCTAGTTAGGTCTACAATAAAATCAGGATTCTGAGTTCCTTTTTTTTTTTTCTTTTTCTTTTTTTGCTCTGTTGCCCAGGCTGGAGTGCAGCTGCAGGAACTCAGCTCACTGCAACCTCTGCCTCCTGGGTTCAAGAGATTCTCCTGCCTCAGTCTCCCGAGTAGGTTGGATTACAGGCATGTGCCACCACATTTGGCTAATTTTTGTGTTTTTAGTAGAGATGGATTTCTCCGTGTTGGTCAGGCTGATCTCAAACTCCTGGCCTCAAGTGATCCGTCTGCCTCAGCCTCCCAAAGTGCTGGGCTTACAGGCATGAGCCACTGTGCCCAGTCAGGCTTCTACATTCTGACAAATGCATCCTTTCCTGTGAGCTCTACTCTGATTCCTGTTTGGCCTTCTACAGACTCGTTTGTGCTGAAGGACAATGTGCACAGAAGAACTTATTGCAGAACCAATTAGAACAGGGAATGGAGTTCAGCCTTCAAAAACAGAATCCCCTAACCTGGTTATCTGGCATCACCAAAGGGCATTCTCTAAGGGGAATACGCTGCTTTTCTTATAAGGCAATGTTCATTGTTGGGAAATTCTAGTTAGTATAAATTTCTTAAACATGTTGATTCAAAAACCTAAAAAACCTAAACCAACTGCCAGTAATATCCGAGGGGAAAAATGGCTTTTTGGCAGTTGAAATAAAAGTCTAGCAAGCCAGTCAGAGGACCAGCAGTCTTCAACCTTGTTAAGCCCAGTTTAGTAAACTCAGTTGTTGTCCATGGAAGCATGAGTTTGTGGGTATTACAATAATGAGCTCTCTTAAAAAAAAGATCCACATCTCTTTCCATAAAAGGTGCAAGAGGACCATTTAAAAAGGTGTGCTGAGTTCAGTGCTATTTGGACCAAGAGAAGAATGGGAATGGCTTACTGGAACTAGGCATGTAAAGTCCTTGTAAGACCAGGAGGGAGTTCCATGATTCTGGGGTTAATGCTGCCTTTAGTTGCTGTCTCTGCTTCTCGTGTCAGGCTGGGAGTTAATTTGGAAATGTGACAGCAGCCCCTGCAGCCACCGACAGGGAGATGCCCAGCATTCCTTAGCTTGGTACATCAACAGTGGAATATCAGGTCTGGCCCTGATCATTTAAACTCCCATGAAGAGAAATCACAGTCTTCTTTCAAACCCATATTAATCAATATCCGCCAAGGCTTATCCTCTGTCGCCTTAAGAGTAGTCTCTAGTTGGCCGGAATTGGTGGCTCATACCTCTAATCCTAGCAATTTGGGAGGCTGAGGCGGGCAGATCACGAGGTCAGGAGTTCAAGACCAGCCTGGCCAATACAGTGAAACTCCATCTCTACTAAAAAACACAAAACTTAGCCGGGGGTGGTGGCGCATGCCTGTAGTCCTAGCTACTTGGGAGGCTGAGGCAGGAGAACCTGGGAGGCGGAGGTTGCAGTGAGCCAAGATGGCGCCACTGCACTCCAGCCTGGCAACAGAATGAGACTTCGTCTCAAAAAAAAAAAGAAAAGAATAAAGAGTGGCCTCCAATTTTAGAGAACATCAAGACGTTCGAGTACATTGTTTTCTTGTACCCTAGAAAAGGCCCCAAAAGTAAGCAATTCCTATGTACTCAGTCTAAAGTACCTTTATATCTCCCAGAAAACCAGGGCTTTGAGCTGAGGTGTGGACCAATGCATGTTCTTTTAAGATTCAGGTTCTTAAGAACCTGATCAAATAGTTGATAGTCTTTTTAATTCTTAGTAACTTCGAAGGGCACATTTTGGTTGAAGAAGTACAAACATTCACTGACTATATTATAAGTCAAAGGTTGACTGTGACCTTACTTTTGAGAACAATTGAAACACAAGGAAACCAAACTGAATTAGTTAGAAAGGAAAAAGAATCTGATGTGTAGCATATCAAGCCATTTCTACTAAGCACACAATATTTGTGAAGGGAAGCAAATAAAATAGGTTTTTCTGATGGAACACATACGTGGAGCCACGCATAAGAAGTTTTTAAAAGGCCAGGCACAGCCTTTTATAGGCTCATGCCTATAATCCCTGCACTTTGAGAAGTCGAGGTGGGCAGGTTGCCTGAGCTCTGGAGTTTGAGACCAGCTTGGGTAACATTGCGAAACCCTATCTCTACCAAAAATACAAAAAGTAGCGGGGTATGGTGGTCTGTGCCTGTAGTCTCAGCTATCAGGAGGCTGAGGTGGGAGGATCACTTGAGCCCTAGAGGTGGAGGCTGCAGTGAGCAGAGATTGTGCCACTACACTCCAGCCTGGGTGACAGAGCCAGACCCTGTCTGGAAAAAAAAAAAAAAAAAGAATCAAAAGAAAAAATACAGATTATCTTCATATACTATATTTTCTCCTGTATCCTCTAACTATGCAGGTATAAATTCTAAAAATTAGTGTAATTTATTATATTTGAGTCCATTTTGTTGTAAGCATCCTGTGAACATTCTTAGATGGTCTTGTTAGATTTCAAAATAAAGATTTCTCCTACACACGTCAACCCTTTGTGTCACCCAGCAAATGACTGACAGCAACACACAGAGTTGATCCTTTCAGGTCTTTAAACTGTGTACAGTGATGGTTTTCCCAGCTGATGGACCAAGTATGAAGCTCCTTCAGCAGAGGACTGGCCTCCAGTGGACATCCATCAATGATGTCTGCCTTCTTGTGGCTTCCATAAGCAGCTCTCCTGCCAGCTATGCTGCAGAAGGTTCCCTGACCCTTGCCACCAAACAGGTGTAGGAAGATTCTGCTGATTCTCTGGCAGAAGGGTACTGGCTTGATTTGTGCCTGTGGCCATCAGCTTCTCACAAGCCAAGCAGCCTCTGCAGATCTACCACGTGGGATGTGGACATGCAGCTTTGTGACCTAGCACGTGGCTTCCGTCCTCCTCTTGCTGTATCCGACCACGCATGGGGCCAGTCTGGCTCCAGCTGCTCCAAGAAGGTGGCCGTCACTTGCTGGCTAAGGTGGACACAGATATCTGTGAAATTTGGATGTTTACTTCACAAGGCCCCGGCGCAGAGCAATTTATAAGAAATGCAATCTCACAGAGAGGAGGAGAAAAAAGGACATATTTGTAATTGATGATGTGGAGGTAAAACTCCATGTGCCTGTTCTTTGCAGTCAGTGTGAGGAGATGCCTACGGGATAAGTGGCACCAAAGGGGCATTAGTTGCAGATTAGTTTTCCTGACTTACAAAACCTCTCCAAATAATTTAGTAATGAAGACCTCTTCTGTGAACTGTCAGCTTTATTTATCTGCTCAACCTCCGTTCTGAATCAGAGCCATTTATATACGCTTTGTGGAAGGTGTCACATTCAGCCGACAGACTACAGCATGTTGTACGGATTTACAGAGAGAAGTGTCCTTTAAAGTCAACTGAAATGACGGTTTTTATCACATAGAATGTGACCCACAAAAATAGCTTTTTGAATTATTTCGGTGATAGACATGCTCTATTTTGGTCCAGCAATCAGAATCATTATTTCTAACAGAAAGTAATATGCCATTTCTCAAAACGGCTTTAAAGAGCAGCCTGGTCGCATTATTTTGTGCTGTAAACAAGGTCATTGGAGACATTGGTGGGCCCTGAACAAAATAAAATCCAGAGAGGGTGGAGCAGTTTGGTGCGAGTTTGACCCACAGGGCAGAAGACCTGGGTCCGGGCTGTCTACTGACTAGTCAGGTGGCCAGTGGGTGGGCCACACCCCTACTTTCAGTTTTCTATTGTCCCTGTTTCACAGGGTTCAGAGCAATTGCAGTAAAAATAAAGATCCTCTGAAAATGCCCACAGCATCATGTACCTATGGTGATGTACCATCCTCACACTATGAGGCTCCTCTTAGCATGAATAAGTGTCCCCTCCATTCCAATTTCCTTAGAGTTTTTAGCTCAGGGGAATGTGTGGGTCACCCTACACACGTCCAACCCCTAGCGACTGAAGCTTCTCAGCTCACTCTCTCCCCTTCTTCCTGTCTCCAGACCATACTGAATTCCCCACAGAGGGGAATTTTGGTCTGTTATGGCCCTGACGGGCTCTGATTATGCTGAACTTTGTGCCTCTGTGTTCATTCCATATGTTGGGCACTTACTCATATTGAGTACTAATCCCCATGATAAAGTCTTTCTTATTGGTTCCCAAACATCTCCTCGGAACACCCTCCCTTCCTTCCTCCCTCCCCTCCTCTCTCCCTCCTTCCCTCCCTCCCTTTCTCTTTTTCTTTCTTTTAGTAGAGATGAGATCTTGCTATGTTGCCCAGACTCTTGAATTTCTGGTGTCAAGTGATCCTCTGCCTCAGCCTTCCAAAGTGTTGGGATTGCAGATGTGAGCCACCACATTCAGCCTCCAGAGTACTCCCTCTGTCATCTCACCTAGTCTTCTGGATGTGGGGAGATCCATATCGCAGAAAAGGTGTTTCCTAGCTCTAGCTCTAGCAATCTGAGTGCATTTTTTCATCCCCAATCCATCTTCTGTCTGTAACTCCCACCAAACAAATCTGCACACCATCTATCTATCTATCTATCTATCTATCTATCTATCTATCTATCTATCTATCTATCTATCTATCTGTCTATCTAATCTATCATCTATCTATCTATCTATCTATCTATCTATCTATCTATCTATCTATCTATCTGTCTATTATCTATCTATCTATCTATCAATCATCTATCTATCTATCATCTATCTAACCATCTATATTGAGACAGGGTCTCACTCTGTTTCCCAGGCTAAAGTGCAGTGGTGTGATCATGGCTCACTGCAGCCTCTACCTCCCTAGGCTCAAGTGATCCTACCCGCTCAACCTCCTGAGTGGCTGGGACTACAGGCATGTTACACCACACCCAACTAATTTTTGTATTTTTTGTAGAGAGAGGGTTTGCCCATATTGCCCAGGCTGATCTTGACTTCCTGGGCTCAAGCAATCAGCCCTCTTAGCCTCCCAAAGTGCTGGGATTACAGGTGTGAGCCACCAAGCCTGGACACGTCATTATTTTGAACGTCTTTTTAATTGATATTTATAAGACTTAAACTTCTTTGGGATAGGGTTATATTCCAAAATAGCCTATAAATAATCAATTCTTAAGGAAATTTTTGATTGATTGTTGGTCATTAGACACTTTCTACTAGAGGACTAAAGTCATAGGAAACATTCATACATTGGCTCATTTTCTTAGTCATCCAACCAACATTTGTTCAACTCCACTATGTCCCTTCAAAATCTAATTGAACTTATCTGGAAGTTTGGAAACAATGACTAGAGAGGCAAAATGATGAAATACAGATAAACGCTTATAGTAAGACCGCCTCCCTCTCAGGTGTTTCTTTGGTTTTTTCTATTTGCTCTTTAAAATAGAAAATTGCCCTGTAGCTTTCTCTGATGATCTATCTATCTATGTAACACACACCCCAAAATTCAGTTGCTTAACGTAACAGTTTATGCTCGTCTCTTGTAGCCCAGAGGATTGACTGGGCTCAGTGGGTAGTCTTTGTCCAAGATCTGTCATATGGCTGGAGCTTGAAGGGTCTAAAGGCCCAAGTGGGATACATGCCCAAGATGGCTCCCTCGTGTGGCCTGTGTTGACACTAGCTGCTGACTGGGAGCTCAGCTTGGTTGCCAACTGGAATATCTATACATGGCCTCTCCATGTGCTTTGGGCTTTTCACAGCCTGGTGGCTGGGTTGTGAAAGATTGTAACATTATAAGAGCAGGTGCATTCAAGAGACACAGGTGGAAGCTGTAAGACTTCTATGGGCCAGCCTTATAAGTCCCAGAATGTCACTGCCATCGGTTCTATCAGTCAAACTAGTCACTCAGGCCAGTCCACATACGGAAGAGGAGAATTAGCCTCTGTTTCTCTATATGTGTATATGGAGAAGAGGAATGATGCCTCCCTTAAGCCTTCCTGTCTTCCCTTAAGACAGGAAGTCGGCAATAGCCATCTTGCTGACTTTCTGTCTTAAGGGAAGTCCCCCAGCTACCATCATCCAGTGGTTGATAGGAACTCTTTGTTTTCTCAGTCAATTCTCACAAAAAGCCTGGTGAGATAGGTCTTATTATTTCTCCTACATTGGAGATGGCAAAAATAAGCTCAAAATACTTGTGTGGCCAGTTCAAGGTCAAACAAACTGTAAAGGGCAGAGTAGGGTGTTACACCCTGGATCCCTAGCTCAAAGCACAGGGTTTTTTTGTTTTTGTTTTTTTCCACTATGCAACTCTCCCTGGAATTATGACAGCATGTGAACAGCGCCCAAAGAAAAGGAAGATGGAAGGAAAAGAAAGAGGTGGATAGAGGTGCTTTCATTTAAGTTGCTGTAATTATCAGATGATGACATTTTCTATACCACAACTCCTGTTACTCTTTAGGTAACATTTTTGGATGTTCAAGCCCTCAAACACTCTTGTGTGATGGGCAAATGGTCTCAATTTTAGACAAAGCATTTCAAGAGCACATACTTCAGCCAAATGGAAGCTCAATGTATAATCTGAATTGCAATTTACTGTAGGGTAATACGTTTTTATTAAATGAAACAAATGTTCTCTAGTAATTTTTAAATTGTCTTGAAAATAAGGCTAAGATTAATCCTGCTATCAAATCTGAGCTTTAAAAATTAATTAGAAGACGGAATTTAGTATTCTGCTATAATGCAAGTTGGATTTTTAAATAAGCACTTAATCCTGCAAAGAAAACACAATTCACAGAACAAGAGAGTTCAATTATTTCAGCCTCTTTCCTCGTTTCCTTTCAGCTGCAGGGGGCAGCACTGCTCAGCTAATGGCTTTTTTCTTTTTCTTTTTTCCTTTCCTAGCAAAAGGAAGAGTCATTTCCTTCCACACAATGGTTAAATCCCTGCTCTCCATTGTACAGTGTGTGGCTTTCTTGAGGCACTGCCTCTGGAGTCCCGACCTCAAACTCCACTTCAAATAGGAGACTTTATGTTGGGGAAAGAAGGACTGGTAAAGAATTCTTACTTTAAAAAAAAAAAAATCCTATTTCTGTATAAAGCTATCCTTCCTCTGACTAGAAACAACTAGGAAATAAAGAGAAGACAAAGATAAAAAGGAAAGTCAACACTATGTCACACCATCATTGAAGGTGTCCGTGGGGAATGTGGTTGACGGTGCACCTATCGGGTATTTGTGCCTTGAAAACTCAAACCCTTTGGAGACAAGGGCAGTCCTTGGCTTTGGTCCATTATATGTTACAGGACTACTGAAGGCTGAGGGGTAGATCCCTATTTTCCATAGGTTTTTCCTAAATGAGGAAGGGCAAGAAATAGTAATTATCTGAGCCGTGCTGCCTCCTGCTGGTAGCAGTTACGCAACCCTGCAAACAGATGTTCCCTAAACCCGTTTCCAACATTTGTTCAGAACTCCAAAGCTCTCATCGATCATCCAGGTCATACTCTCCCTGCCCCACTTCATCCCTTCTGCAGAGTGGAAGCTGCAGCCAGCCCTTGGAGGGGAAATGACTTATATCACAGGTTTTAGTTCAGGTCTCTTTCTACACTACCCAACATCATGGAACACCCAATACATGAAATTCACAAAATAGTGTTTAACATGATAGTGCTGTTTGGACATTCTTTTTACAGACATATATTGGAGTCCAGAGCTCTATGGTGAATCTTATCCTTCAGATCCGACCTATTTAATCAGAACTGTCAGAATTTTCTTTAAACACTGAAATATGATTCCTAGGATAAGTGTGGTATTTATGATTTCTCATGCCTCTTTCATGGAATAAAATAATAGAAAACTTTACTTACTATTCTGTAGTCTAGTTTCTGGAGAAAGTAATCTTTCATAACTGGAGCTAGTGATTTGAGGCTGCAATTAAGATAAAGGAATTTGATATTTACAGAGCCAGGATGTTCCAATAGTCTTTCTAAATTTTCATGTATTTAACTAAGTTTTATTTAGGCTTTATTCATGCTTGAGCTTTATATATAAATCAAGTGATCAGAGAAAATTTTGTCTAAAATTTTAATCGTCAATGCTTATTGGAAGGTTCAGAATTTCACAGTGACCCAGCAAGGTAATTAATGTGAATCAATTGGCTTGTCTATTCTTTTGGTACCTATTCACTCACTTTGGCTAACTAGTTTGATTACCAGTTCCAAGATAGTGTCTGTCTTAGTCAGTTTGAGCTGCTATAATAAAGTACCATAGACTGGGTGGTTTATGAACAACAGAAATTTATTTCTTCCAGTTCGGAAGGCTGGAAATCTAAGATCTGGGTGGTAGCATGGGAGGGTTCTGGTGAGGACCCTCTCCTGGGTTGCAGACGTCTGTCTTCTTATTGTTGCTTCACAGGGTAGAAGGAGACTGGAGAGCTCTCTGCAGTTCCTTTTATAAGGGCACTAATCCCATTTGTGGGAGTTTCACCCTCAAGACCTAATCACCTCCCAAAGGCCCCATCTCCCAATACCATTGCATTGAGAGTTAGGATTTCAACACATGGACTTTGCGGTGACACAAACTTTCAGTTCGTTGCAGTATCCATGTCACATTCATGGACCTGGTAAATGACAGCTTTTAAACTTCCACATCTAATAAGGTGTTTTTCACAACTGTAATACAATGACAACTGGGAAGCTTCTGTGTCAGAGATTCTTAATTTTCTTTACCAACAACAAAAATCTCTTGCCTTGAGACGCTTTCATCCAGTCTCTAGTCAAAGCCCTGTCTCAAACATGGTACCTACAGACCACTTGACTTTGGTCCCTTCTCATTTTGCTAGTACTCTAGTATTTATGTTCTCAGTTCTCTCTTTTTAAAATCTTTTAACGTGGAGTCTTACTCTGTTGCCCAGGCCGCAGTGCAGTGGTACAATCAGAGCTCACTGCAGCCTCAACTCCTGCGTTCAAGTGATCCTCCTGCCTCTGCCTCCCTGGTAGCTGGGACTACAGGTGTGCATCACCAAGCCCAGCTAGTTTAATTTTTTTTTAAACAGACAGTCTTACTACATTGGTCAGCCTGGTCTTGAACTCCTGGCCTCAAGTGATCCTCCCACCCCAGCATCCCCAAGTAGTTGGGATTATAGGCATGAGTCACCATGTCTGCCAGATTCTCAGTTCTTGACAATTTTTTATACAGTAAAAATGTCTTTCAATTTGTGTGTGTGTGTGTGTGTGTGCATGTGCGTGCACATGCTTGGGCATGCCTGTAGAATGAACTAAGTTGTAAGCTCCCAGAAGGCAGGTGTTGAGTCTTTTTCTTTCTCTCTCTCTCTCTCTCTCTCTCTCCCTCTTTCTTTCCTTGATATTGTTCTGCAGTGCCTGGTACAATCTTCTACTGCGGGAAGAACTCAGTTGGCTGATGCGCGTGGTGTTTCCTAGAAAACTGATTATAGGAAAAGTCTCACGAAGGGTACCAGACCTTGCCCTTCTTAACAAATGTGTCTGTTTCTCCCGAGACACTGTCTGCTTATCCTGCAGCCTGCGTGTTTTCTAGTCACTACCAATTAGCATAATTACTATCTCAAGGCCTTGCCCTTTATTGATCCTGGTAGTTAAAGCAGTTTACAGTCACAAGACATGCTGACAGAAGGTACAAATATATTCACCAGGATCTCCAATGGAGTTCTGTCCCTTTCCTTGCTTTTCAGAATTGCTTTTGTCTGCTTTTGTTTCAGAGTGTGCCTTCCTTTTTCTCATTTCCCCCAAGTTTGCTGTGGCAGAAGTTCAGTAGATCACTTAACACAGCGCCAGAGAGCCGTAGGAAGACATTTACAACAAGTGCTTGGTTTCAATACAGACTAACGTGCTCAACCTGTCAAAATAAATAATCGGCAAGGTATTTATCAAATGCCATGGCAGCACTATATGCAGGGTTATTCAGGGATTTTTAGTTAATAGAAGGGGTGGAGGCTGCAGTCCCTGGGTTCTGAAAAGACACTCACCAAGATGCTATTAAAGAAATGAACTAACAGTGAGAAGGCTGGCAGAATACCAGCCTATATCCTGAACCATTGTCAAGAAAAGGCATTCTTGAGCCTGTAGAAACTAGAAGTAGTTGACAGAAGTGATGACATTCACTGACATAAAGAATACTGTTTCTAGTCTATGTAAGAGTGCACCAAGCCAAGGATTTATTACACCAAGGATTTATTACATACAATAAAACTACTATTTGGTGATACTGAATATATGCCTTGTGCATATTTGGATGCATATAAAATAAGCATCCAGGAATAAGATGGGCCTAAGAGAGATCAGGAGAGGAAGCACTCTTAGGGCAGAAATATCAGAAGGGATACTCCCACTTCAGCCTCCTGAGTCACTGCGAGTACAGGTGCATGCCACCATGCCTGGCTAATTAAATTTTTTTTTTTTTAGGGATCTCACTATGTTGCGCAGGTTAGTCTTGAACTCTTGGGCTCAAGTGATCCTCTCGCCTTGGCCTCCTAAAGTGCTGGGATTACAGGCGTGAGCCACTGTGCCTGGCTGTAATCATGCCACTGCACGCCAGCCTGAGCAACAAAGCAAAACCTTGTCTCCCCACCCCGCTCCGCGCTCCAAATAAAAGAAATCTCAGAAGGCCCAGTGGAGGCTTTAAGGCCCAGAAGGCAAGTGGCTTAAATTTCTTGAGCCAATTCTGATTGGGTAGTAAAGATTACCTGGAGCCTGGCTTGAAGAAACTGGCACTTGGCTGCCAGGTGTGGGCATGAAGAGGTGCGCTGCATGACTCCTGGGTGTGCCAGACACTGAGACCACACACCTGCTTGGTTCTGAGCTCTACAGAGGCTCAGTGGAAACAAATACCTTGCTTGATGTGTAACACTGACTGTGACGTGAGAGGGATAGGAAGACCCCCTGCTGTAAATTCAATGTCCCTGCCTGACAGATGCTCCTTCCTGCTTTCATCCATGACCAGACAGACACCAGCCAAAGGTGATGCCATGCCAATCCCTCAGCTCCTCAACCATCGATGCTTTCTTCTCTGGTAACCGATGGAAGTAGGCTATCAATATTGTCTTCTTGTTCTTGTTAGATTTACTCTCCCCATTGTTGGCATCTAAGTAGCCCAATGCAATTTCACCTTGTTAAAATGATGCTCAAATGCCAGACTTCTCTTAATCAGTGGAGTAGTAGAGAGAAATGTGAATGCTACGTTTCTATTTAAATAATGCAGTTTATGCACTCAGTAATTTATTTGGCTACTCATACGTAGGTCAGACGTAGGTATGTGCATAAGATTTAGGCCTTTATTTTGATGTAAATATTTACTGTAATTAATATTGCTTTTGCCTGCTCAGCATCTGGTCCTCCTTCTTTTGGTAGATTAGTCTGATGTTTCCCGGGAGAACCAATCCTTTTTCACTCTTACCCCTTACATTTAAGGAGGTGACACCACCGTCAGCTCTGGGGTTGCTCAAGTGATCTGGAACTGGCCAATAAGTGCTTTTTGTTCCTCTTGCATAGTGTTTGGTTTAGGGATTGTTATGGGGACTTGTGTCTTCCTTAAAAAGGATGGGTTGGAGTCTTAACCCTTAGTACTTCACACTGTGGCCTTATTTGGATATACATCTTTTCCTCCTCCTCCTCCTCCTCCTCCTCCTCCTCAAAGGGGAAACTTGGACACACATAGAGGAGGATAATGTGAAGACAGAGAGAAAGCCAGCCACAGGCCAGGGCTACCAGAAGCTGGAAGAGAGGCAGGGAGCAGAGGCTCACAGCCTCCGAAGGAACCAACTCTGCTGACATTTTGATCAACTTCAGACCTCTAGATCTGTGAGACAATATATCTCTGTTGTTTAAGCCACACAGTGTGGGGTACTTTGTTACGTGGCCCTAGCAAACTAATATGGGGATGATCATGTTCAGCAAATCAGAATGAATCCCAGAACTTGTGTTGAAGCACTGGGAAAGAGAAGATGCCTCTTCTCTCATAACTGTAAGGAAGTAAGAATAGAGCTTCTGGGGCTGCCAAGGGGCCAGGATGTGTTTGAGGCTGGAGCCAGCACAGGCAGGCAGAGCTACAGGTTCTGAGAGAGGAAGATGGGATCCTGGTGACATTGTTTGAGCCATGAGATTAAAATATTTTGAAGTAGCTTCCTGGCCTTGAGTTTTCCATTACATTGGCCAATAAATTCCCCATTTTTTGCTTAATCTAGGTTGAGTTGGAGGTCCTATCACTCTTGTTCATGAGGTCCCAACCAAGGGCATGGGGCATGACTGAGCTGCCTCTGGGGGTGACAGCTGCCTCAGCTGGTTCCTATTATTGCATGAATATGACTCTAAACAGTACAGGGAAGCATGGTGGGAAATCCTCATCACTGTGTGCTCCACATTACATATCATGAGACAATGTTGTACCCACATGAATCATGGACTCCTTCAGAGCTGTCATCCTGTAGCACAGAGTGGTTTGAAAAGAATATGTGTTCAATAGCAAAGTGTGAGATTAAACTGAATCATTCAAATATTACTGACACAGGTCAAATCTATTTTTGCAATGACCTACAACACTTGTTTTTGGTTCTATTTCCAAGTGATACTCTTTGAGACAGATGCTTTTTAAAACGGATAGGTTTTGAAGCATCACTTACTTACACTAAGTGTAATAACACTTGGATATTTCAATTTCACTGATGGTGAAATCTTTCTACAATCTCTACTTTGGGACTCTTGTGTGGGCACATACAGGAAAGTATTTTTTCCTGTAAGGACAGTATTCACAGACTGTCACAGTGGGATGGTGCTGAGTGGGTATGCAGACAATGGGGAGATACTGCTAGGCCAGATTGGGACTATAAGTCTGAATATAATTGAAAGTCACTAGTGAAAATGTGGCCCAGAATAGTCATGACCCTGAGTGATTGCCATCTGTTGATTATTGGTCTCAGTCCAATTTTTCAGTCTGGTATCCACATTAGAAAATATATACACATATATTAGCATCAAAATAATTATCCACAACAGCATCTGTGCCAAGGACAGAATGAATGGGCCATTTGAAATGCATTGTCCATTCACGCCTAAAGGTGACCTCTGTAGTAATTCTGGGGCATTCTCTTAGATGATTTTGCTGGCTTGAAGCAAGATTCTGACTTGCTGAGTTCTGAGATAAATAATGGATTACTCCAAACTAGAACCCAAAGGGAAAAATATGGCTATCCATTATTTATTTTTTATCAAGGATATCCTTATCCATAAAGTGATTTAGAGCAGCTTACATGGTTGCACATAATATAGCTATCTCATATAGATCTAAAATAAAAACAAAAAGTAAGGCAAGGAAAAAATGTGCATGAAAATCAGATAGTGCCAGAAGTGAGATTAGTATCAAAAAAGAGTTTTGCTTGTGGTCGGCTTTCCAGCATAAAATATGAAGAGGAAAACACGATCAGTGGCAAGAGTCACAGTATTTATACAGGAAAAACAAAGAAAGAAAGAAAGAAAGAAATTTCAATAGTCCAAGTAAAAAAAGTGCCTGACACAAGACTTTTTACACACAGGAATTTTTCCTTGTTATAGTAGCCCATAAGGGATATAGTAGAACAAGACCTAGGCTCTTTCCTTTTGCAGGACCTGTATTCTACTTTCTCCTCCACTTTGTCTTCCCTCAGTAAAAGTCCTCAAGGATCTAGAACCAGAAATACCATTTGACCCAGCAATCCCATTACTGGGTATATACCCAAAGGATTATAAATCATTATATTATAAAGATACTCACACACGTATGTTTATTGTAGCACTATTTACAATTGTAGCAAATACTTGGAACCAACCCAAATTCTCATCAATGATAGACTGGATGAAGAAAATGTGGCCCAAATACACCATGGAATACTACGTAGCCATAAGAAAGAATAAGATCATGTCCTTTGCAGGGACATGGATGAAGTTGGAAGCCATTATTCTTAGCAAACTAACACAGGAACAGAAAACCAAACACCGCATATTCTCACTCCTAAGTGGGAATTGAACATGAGAACACATGGACACACGGAGGGGAACAACACACATTGGGGCCTGTTGTGGAGTGGGGGGCAAGGGAAGGAGGGCATTAGGACAAATACCTAATGCATGTGAAGCTTAAAACCTAGACGGTGGGTTGATGGGTGCAGCTAACCACCACCACGGCACATGTACACCTATGTAACAAACCTGCACATTCTGCACATGTATCCTGGAACTTGAAGTAAAAAAAAAAAAAAAGAAGAAAAAAAGAAAAATGTCTATCCTCAAGTTAATGTTTACCAAGCCCTCACTGTGAGGCAGGCACTGTGTTAGTTACTTTCCCTACAGGGTTTCAGTACATGATGATAACACAGTTGTGACAGGGTGGCAAATACTATTGGCCTTCTGATAAATGAAGACAGGCTTAGGACAGGAGTGACATATCTGAGTGGGTCAGTAGGTCTGTCTGATTCCAAAGTTTCTGTGCTTATCAGTAGCAATATGCAGCTTTTAAAGAAGGGGCTGAAAGAACTAACGAAACACCTCTAGACAGTTCCAATTAGGGTTCTATGTTTCTAAAGCACTCCGCAAAGGAACAGATTGTGTTTGATGATTCTAGCAGGAAAATGAGGCGATGATCCTGTTAACAGATCGATGTGCGGGGTCATCAAAGTTTATTGTGGATCATGTTTTTTTCATGAAATGAAAGCCTAAAATAGACCTTGTCAAGAGTAAGTTTCAACACCTTGACATGCAAAAAGCTTCACTTTGCTGTCATTTGAACTTCTCAATTTCAGATTTAACAGGACAGAAACAATCAGAGATGGTTCTGAGTGTGGAAATCTGGCCAATAAAGACACTTTGTGAGGAGGCCAGGATGCTGTTTCTCCAAAGGTTCTAGAGCGGTCATGCCTATTAAACTGACTTCACGTGCATTGCATAGCTTGGCTGTACTGCTCAGAAAGGTGACAGTGACTGAGACAGCATTGTATCTGTCCCCTACATTTGTAGCAGAGGGAACCAGAAAAATCTTCACAGTAGGGGATGCTACCAGAACAATATAAAGGCAGCCTGAAGAATGACCACAGCGCTACTGGTTTCCAGGCAATACTAGCAGCCGACACATCAGAGTTTGGTGCCTTAAAAGGAGCTGTAATTGGTGTGTGTGAGCAAAACTGTCCTGGGATGAAAAGGCAGAGCCAATTACAGCACTGAGCTTTGCAAATGGAGGCAATGATTACCCCACCCCCTCCAAATTTACGTATAGACACACATATGCGCACGCACACATATGCGCATGCACACACACGCGTGCGCACACACACACATACAGAATTGAGATAGTCATCAATGGCGCTGTCATATGTTTAATATTTAGCTCCACCATCTAGATCACTGCTCTCCGTCAAATCACCAACGTACAGAAGGCAGGATGCAGCCTCCATGGCTTCTCACAAAACCTAACATGGAAGCATTCTCATGAAAATGTGTACTGATGAAGGTGATGAAGAAGACAAAATAGTAATGGATGTAGAAAAAGAACACTTCCTCTCTTGGCAAGATCCACTGTGAGTTGAAAATAGGTTAGCCCTGGGGTGGGGTGAGAATTAGGGAAGTAAAGGCAAAGCAGAAACCGGGAGGAATCTGAGCATCTATCTACCCATCCTTCCTGCAAGGAGTCTCCTGAGATGTTTTCGTAACAAGTTTGTTTATTCACAGTAGGAGGCATTTCAAACTGATCTGTTTGAGGATGCATTTAATTACTGTCATGTTGATAATGAAGAGTCTTCTCACCCTCCCACCCACAAACTTAATTGTATGTACACCCATCTTTTCTTGTAACCTCACTTCCAGATATCTTTCCTTCCATTCAAAGCTAATTTCAAATACTCCCCTGTTCCTCCCACTTCCTCTTAGAGCTTTCACCATTAATTATTCCCTTTCCTGTCCTGTACTTGGGGGGAAAGGCTGTCACACAGAGATGCCCAGAAGAATCTGAACAAACAGGCCTTGCTCTGCTTCCCCCAGTTTATTATTATTAGATCATACCGGTTTGTCCTCCAATCATACTTCTGCAGGACTGTCCATAAAAATACGCAGATATCCTCATTTCTTTGGGTCTTCATTTTTGAAGGCTTCTGGCCGGGCGCGGTGGCTCATGCCTGTAATCCCAGCACTTTGGGAGGCCGAGACGGGCGGATCACGAGGTCAGGAGATCGAGACCATCCTGGCTAACACGGTGAAACCCCGTCTCTACTAAAAAATACAAAAATCTAGCCGGGCGAGGTGGCGGCGCCTGTAGTCCCAGCTACTCGGGAGGCTGAGGCAGGAGAATGGCGGGAACCCGGGAGGCGGAGCTTGCAGTGAGCTGAGATCCGGCCACTGCACTCCAGCCTGGGCGACAGAGCGAGACTCCATCTCAAAAAAAAAAAAAAAAAAAAAAAAAAAAATGAAGGCTCCTATGTCAGGTAAAAGTTAGGTTAAATAAATCTCTATGCTTTCCTCCTGTTAATTTGTGTTTTGTGATAGGTGTCTCAGCCATGAACTGCGATGGGTGAGAAAAAGATATTACTTTTTCTCCCTCCTAGAGCCACACTTCACATAGTCACCCAAGACAGAAACCAGAGCGTCATTGTCAACACTTTGCAGTCAGATTCCATATTCAACCTGTCACTAAACCTTGCTGTTTCTACCTCTTTAAGAGCTGAGTATCCATCTTCTCCATTTCCACTGCCTGCCTTAGGGTATGACCAGTAGCCAGGATTAATGGAAGACTTTCATAACAACTCTATTTTCTTTTTCCTTCTTTCTTTTCTTTTCTTTTTTTTTCTTCTTTTTTTGAGACAGAGTCTCACTCTGTCACCCGGCTGGAGTGCAGTGGCACAATCTCAGATCCCTGCAATCTCTGCCTCCAGGGTTCAAGTGATTCTCCTGCCTCAGCCTCCCCAGTAGCTGGGATTACAGGTGCCCGTCACCATGCCTGCCTACGTCACCATGCCTGCCTAATTTTTTAATTTTAGTAGAGATGTGGTTTCACCATGTTGGCCAGGCTGGCCTCAAACTCCTGACCTCAGGTGATCCACCTACCTCGGCCTCCCAAAGTGCTGGGATTACAGGTGTGAGCCACTGCGCCCAGCTGACTCTTCTTGATTCCAGTCTTGATCCCTTTGTATGTATCCTCTCCCTTCTATTGCTCCCAAAGAAGTGAATTGAAACTCTGGCCATGTTACTTACCATCAACCACCACTCTCCGGGAGCATAACAGTCAAACTCCCTAACATGGAGCAAAGGTACTTTAGCATGAGGCTTTCTCTGACCTCTTCAGGACAGCCACCCATGATTTCCTCCCCATGCACCTTGCATCTAGTACAGCAAGCTGCCGCCAACCCCGTGCACAGACCTCTGGCATTGCACCTACCAGGCCATTCTGTTCCTGTCTTCTATTTGATGCCCCTCAGTCTGAGCAGATGCAAGTGAGTGATTCTGCACCTTTAGATCATAATGTCTACAGAGAAACTGGTACCTAGTAAGTGGTCAATACATGAATAAATAAGTGAATATTCGATTCTCTTCTGACTGCTGGGGATGGCCTTATCTGACAGCTAAGGTCCAAACAAGTTTCCTAGAATGATTAACAGAAGCAGGCAAGGATGAAAGAAAGAAATGCAAAACACAGTGATCCTGAGGCCCAGAGAGCCAAAGCAGGGAACGGCAGAGGGGTGGGGACACCGCAGGGAAAGTGCCTGCTACATGGATCAGCTTTGCTCTACACACCTTGGTTGGTTCTCTTTCAGGTCTAGTTTTATTCATATAGGAAATCATTTCTTTGAGATAAATTCAGTGCCACGTATGAGTTTCGTTATAGGCCAACAGAAGGCAATAAAGCACCCTGGGGACAAAGTAATAGCATGAAAATGTGTGGAGCTATGGTCCAGTTTTGTATTTGAATAAGGACTATATGTAATACAGAAAGAAAACCTTCCAGGACGGATGCGGGGGCTCATGCCTATAATCCCAGCACTTTGGGAGGCCGAGGCGGGCGGATCACTTGAGGTCAGGAGTTCCAGACAAGCCTGACCAACATGGTAAAACCTGGTCTCTACTAAAAATACAAAAATTAGCCAGGTTCGGTGGCGCTTGCCTGCAGTCCCAGTTACTCAGGAGGCTGAATAATATTTTATTTTGTTATCCCTATTTCATGCCCATTTCTTATGGATTAATTTAAATTCCAATATGCAAGTGGTAATAATATGGCCATTGGTAGTTCCTTCTGTGAAATATGGATTTTATAGTAACATGGAGAAACAGGCATTTCTTCATCTTCGATGTCTACTTGTTTGGGAGCAGTTCAGCAAGGAGACTGTTGAAACATCAAGAGTAAATTGTGTACTTTGGGGTGCAAACTGCGAATTGCTAATACATTAATTAAAAGATTTCTTGTGCTTTTTTGTTCCAGGAAGCAAAGCCTATACAAATCTACCCAGTCACCTTTTCCTGACCTACCCCCGCTCCCACCCCTTCTTGGATATTCGGAATGAGAACGCGAAGATAATTTGTATGCACATTTCTGACAGCCATTTTAGGGTTCTATAATGATAAAGAACAATTAACAAAGGCTTCCCTGGCGTTGACTAACCACTTTCTGGGCAAATGGTTTAATTAACGAAGAGGCTGCTTCCTTTGGTTTAATCATACAACATTTAAGCAGAGGCTGCTTAGGCAAATAAAAGGCTGTTATTTCATTTGGGTATTTTGCTAACATCTGTCTGTCCACAAGATGGCAGTAAACGTTTGATGAGTCTCTATGATAACTAGTCTTTTGTGTGTAAATGTGTGTGTTGGGGGGTGGGGGTGAGACTTCCTTTAGAAGAAAAATTTTATTTATTTGATGTTTTACATTGTTTTACACTTTATGTCAAATAAGTCTACTAGTATATAATTAATTTAAAATGCCTTCAAGTGTGTGACAGTTACAGTGTTTATCCTAACAGTTCAGCTGTGTATCCTAACAAAAATAATATAATTAGTCTCCATCTCAACTGCATATAACAAAAAGGATGAACAAAAAGTTAACATTTGATTATGAGAAACTAGAGAGTTCTAACTTTACTGATTAGTAACTTGAAAATATATGAACAAACTGGTTCATTTCTGAATCCCAAGTGAGTGGGTGCTATCAGCAAGAGTTGTGGGTGCTATAAGCAAGAGTTGTGGGTGCTATATGCAAAAGTAAAAGAGTTGTGGGTGCTATATGCAAAAGTCAAACACGCTAGGATCCTCTCTGTAAGAAACTTTAGACCTACAGAGACTATCCAAGTGAGTGTGTTCACAAAATTGTTATATAAGCTAATGGGTGACATAAGGGAGATATGAATGAGAAACTGTGTCACTGATAGTGGAGGAGAGATGATTTTTAATTGGCGGGAACCAGGAAGGCATTCTTGAAGAGTGGGGCACTCAACATTTGCTCTGACCTAGGAGTGGGACCCAGACTTGTGAGTTGCCTGCACATAGGTATGAGAGTAAAAGCTCACCTGGCCAGGTGAAGAATACCTGGGGATGAACAGGTCAGTTTACTTGGTTGCAAAGTGTATCTAAAGGGTAGGATTGCGAAGAGAGTGAGATTGATGGTTGAATGCGAGGTTTAGAAATTTGGCTTTTTTTCTGGAGGCAATGGAGGATCACTAAAGGTTTTGAGCCGAGAAGGAGCCTAGTGGCAGTGGCTCAGAAAGAACAGCCTGGAATCTGTGCAGGATGTATTGAGGTGGAGAGAGACTGGCTGTGTGATGGTGTGTATAGGTCTAGAGAGAGGTGGTGTTATGGTCATAGTCAAGCTATAGTCCTGAAGCAAGGACCATTAACTTCATTTCTGTAGGTTATTTTCCTCATTTGAAAGCAAAGGCTTGGACCAGGTGGTTCTTTTCAGCTCTAAAAATTACAGGCCTGGCTAGGATAATAGCAGGGGTATAGAAACTGGTGAACGGACACAGGAAAGATTAGCAAGGAAGGCAGAGAAACAACGTTATGTTGCTGGTCCTGACTGGTCTCTGACTGGAAAGGGAATGGAGAGACATTGGAATGGAAGCTTGGCAGGAAGCGGAGAAGACAGATAAAGGCAGTAGAACATTTTATGCAGAAGAACATTTTATGCCTAGAATGACAGTGGGATTGTAAGTAGATAATGGCAATGCCAGCTATGTGAAGAATACATGTTCAGATTTGAACACTGGCATTATTTGTAACATTTAAATCATGGACAAAAGAATTGTTTAAATGTATCTGAAAGATGCGGATAAATTATCTGAAGAGGTAGCCTAATACCATCATGGAGGTTTCCACTCTTTTCCTCTTAGTAAATGTAGTATTCAGTACACATAACGTTGCCAGAGAAGGCAGAAAGGCTCTTAAATGCAGTATTGGAATGAACACAAAACAGGCAGGTCTTTGTATACAAAGATGGCTCATAGGAGCTGGGCCTCATAGGAGCTGGGCTCCCAGCTGCTTTCCTGCTGGTGGTGACCTATGAGGCCCAGGCCACCACATGTGCTTCCAGAGCCACAGCCACTGAGAGGAGAGTGTGGAGGTAGCACTGGCTTCATGAGTCATCACTGAAGACTCAGTTCTCAGTCCCAGTGTTATCTCAGCAACGAAAGCAACCCAGTGATGGGGGTTTCTCTCCACCCACTTCTGATTACATCGTTGTGCATAAAGGAAAAATGTGAAGTGAACAAATAGTTACTGGGGAGTGGATTCAAAAGTGCAATTTCCAGAGCAGTCACAGGTAAGATCAGGCAGTTTCAGGTTAATCTCCAGGACCACAACACTGGACAATGACAGCTGATGCCCAGATGGGTGACTAGGGTTGGAGGGTGGACCTTGATGTGTCTTCAGATTGCCAGAGATTAAAGTCTTTGTGATACTGCTCAGTCTTCTGCATTGAACGTGGAAATTTTCATTTCATGTGTTGCATGTAATGAATTCATTTCTAGAATGCTCAGTTTATCAGCATATCACATCCTCAACCTTTCTGCATCAACAGGCATTTGCCATATAATGAACATATACGTGTATTTGTTAAGACAGGAATTTATGGCCTTTAATACAGGAAGCTAAAATATTCCTAAGTAGGTTAATTTTACAGTAAAATCTCTGGCCATCTTTACTTCCATGTTTGCATTTGGAACTGTGTATGAACCTGCATTTGGTCTCCAAACTTTCTAACATCTAAAATCCTTTTCCTGAGAGTCTGAAGTGAATCAAACATCAGGGATTGGGGAAAAGTAGCTAGTTTGAAGACAAATATAAAGGGTAAGATCACAGCTTTGGGAAACCACCAGTAACTTCAATTTTCTAATAATAAAAAGATTAACTATTCTTTTACTACAAACTTTATAGAAGTACTATACAACTTTTTCTTCTTCTTCTTCTTCTTTTTTTTTTTTTTTTTGCCAAATCTAGTTTTCTTATTTTAAAAACATTAACGTAATGGTTAAAAGCAATGTTTTCTACAATGTGCTGGGAAGTTAACAGAAGATATGGCTATGAGGTTACTGAAGGTACAGGACATAAGAAAAAGAAATTCCTCAAGGAAGCAAGGACTAAAAGTGATATGGTTTTGCTGTGTCCCCACCCAAATCTCATCTTGAATTGTAATTCCCATTGTCCCCATGTGTCATGGGAGGGACCCGGTGGGAGGTAATTGAATCATGGGGACAGTTACCTTGATAGTGAGTGCGTTCTAATGAGATCTGCTGGTTTTATAAGGGTCTTTCTCCCCTTTTGCTCACAATTATCCTTGCAGCCATGTAAAGAAAGACATGTTCGTTTTCCCTTCAGCCACAATTGTAAGTTTCCTGAGGCCTCCCCAGTCATGCTGAACTGTGAGTCAATTAAATCTTTTTCCTTTATAAATCACCCAGTCTTGGGTATGTCTTTATTAGCAGTGTGAGAATGAACCAATACAAAAAGGAATTTTTGGAAAAGTCAGAAGAGGAAAATGAATCTAGAATTACTGAATTTTATTTTCTGCTTTTAGATTAGCCATCGCACCTTTCTGAGCTCAGCCCTTTTCTTAATTCTCATCCACTTGCGGCCTCCCTCTTTAGAGAGCTGTCTGCGTGGATGCGTCTCAGACAGGCCTGAGCCTCAGTGTCTTGCTCTTTTTTGCATCCCCAGCACCTACTTTGCCAATGCCTGACTCCAGAGGCATCTCTGCATATGTTGCATAAATCAATAAATCACCCCTTTGCTTCTCCCAATCATAATTTACATGTGCTCACAGATGCGTATTTATTATAAAAAGTAACACTGTATAAACTCAACAGATAGTAGGAAGGTGAGCTTGACGTTACATAATGAATACCAATGAAAACCAAATAATCATGATACCAATGCTTTTTGGATGATTCACACTGTCCCTTCTTCCTTTCTTCTGTCCCTCTCCTTCTCTTCTTCTTTCCTTTGTATGTTGAGTATCTATTAAATGTAAGGTACTAAAATTACAGAATGTCAGAAGAAACCTTAAGGTAATCTAAGGTAATCCCTTGTCTTATGGTCAAGTTCCTCTATCATATCCTTGACAAGAATCCCATGCCCCTTGCCTGAACAAGAGCAGTGAGGGAACCCATGATCCCTATAGGCCGTGCATTCTGTGTATGGACCTGTGATTGTCAGGATGATTTTCCTTAATCTTTGGTATAAATCTGAGCTCCTGTAACTTCTATCTATTGGTCCTGCTTCTAACTTATAAATACAGAAAAATTCAAAGTCTTCTACATAATGGTCCTTAAAATATCCAAACACGCATCATGGCCTTAATCTTCTCCTTTCTTAGACTAAACTTCAGTTTTTCTCATATTCTTTACATATCCGGACCTCTCTCCCAGACAACTGGGAGCTTAGGGCCCTGACACTGGTGGTGATGGGGGTTACCATATTCCAGAAACCGGAGCCAGGCAGGGGGTGGGAGGTACCAGCTGTTCTCAGGTTGCACTTTGGGGAATACCTGATGAGGTGAGAGGCAGTCAGAAGATTTACAGTGAGAAAACTGGACAGGCTGCTTTTTATTTTCTTTCTTTTTTTTCTAGAGACAGGGTTTTGCTCTGTCGCCAGGTTGAATTACAGTGGCTCTATCATAGCTCACTGTAACCTCAGATTCCTGGCCTCAAGGCATCCTTGGTTCTCAGCCTCCCGAAGCACTGGAATGACAGGCAGGAGCCACCATGCCAGGCCCCAATCTGTTTCAACAATCAATACCCACCTCCCCACTCTCTAGACCCGTGGCTTTGAAACTCAAGCTTGCATCAAAATCACCCAGAGGGAAGTACAGATAGCTGGGCTCCACCCTCAGAATTTCTGATTCAGCAAGTCTGAGCTGAGACCTGAGAATCTGCATTTCTAACGAGTCCCCAGGCGATGCTGACCACTGCGCTAGACGACGCAATGAGGGTGAGACTGCATAAGATGATGATAGAGGGCTCAAAGTTAACATAGGATCAGGGCTGAGGCTAGCATGAGACAAGTGACGGGCCTGCCTGGGGTGCAAACTCTAAGGAGTCTCTCACTGGGCCATGCACGTGAGAGCCAGTGGCAAGGACTCCTGTGCCCAGCAAGCTGCTAGATGGAATAGTTTTCCATGCAGCAAAAGCTGTAGTGTGGCCCGGTGGTAGGTAGAATGTCGATCCTCAAAGATTCAGCCCACTTATGGACATATAAGAGAGTCCCTAGTTCCCTCCCCATCCTGGTGACTGCTAGAAGTTGCTGCTACTGGTATGAAAGAGTTAAGTTGTCACAATAAGGCTCTTCCAGTAATAAATGTCACAAACCACCTGCCAAAAAATTCTGTGTAATTTTGGGCAGTGTTAAACAGCAGGGTTGCATTCTAACAAATATTTAAAATCTAAGAGTAGATTTTAAATATAATAAGAGTAGATTTTAAATATAATAAGAGTAGATTTTAAAATTCCATTCAAATCCTTCACATAGTAGAATTGAATTTCTCTTTTAAGAGGAAGTAAAATTACACAAAGCATGGCAGGCTATAATAAGTAACGGGTGCGATCGGTGAACTATTATCATATCATTTCTATCCTCAAAGGCTTTCCTGTCTCCTAGGAGACAAGCATGTAAATAAGCGATTCTACATCACAGAGTGAAATAAGCAGAGGTCCAGAAACAGGGCTACTCACTGACCGTGTGGTGACAGAGGAGAAAGGGTCCTAAGGACAGATGTGGATGTTCTTGATTTTGTACTCCAAGTAAATGTATTTGAGAATGCTTACCCCAACCTCTGAGAAATCTGAAAGTGGCAGCTGAAGTACCAGGTAAACTGGGGTGGCAGGGAGACCCAGAGCTGGCATTGCGGTCCACTAGCCCCAGTGGCCTGACCTTGTGCCTCTTTTCCAGCTGCAGAGGCCCTCAGGAAGTCACTGCACTCCTAATAATCTCTCTCTTTAACATAAAAGAAATTTAGTCTTAAGTTTCTCAGGAACTTCATAGTGTCATCCATCTATTCCACTCTCCAACTCCAGACAGAGCTTTAATAATCAAGACAAGTAAGTGTTAGTGATACTAGTTTTTTGTTTTGTTTTGTTCTGATCTGTTTTGTTTTGGTGAGATGGAGTCTCGCTGTGTTGCCCAGGCTGGAGTGCAGCGGCACAATCTTGGCTCACTGCAGCCTCCACCTCCTGGCTTCAAGCCATTCTTCTGCCTCAGCCTGCCGAGTAGCTGGGATTACGAGTGTGCACCACCGCGCCTGGTTAATTTTTGTATTTTCAGTAAAGACGAGGTTTCGCCTTGTTGACCAGGTTGGTCTCAAACTCCTGGCCTCAGGTGATCCGCCCACCTCGGCCTCCCAAAGCGCTGGGATTACAGGCATAAGCCACTGTGCCTGGCCGTGATGGTGGCCTTTCTGAAGGCCCTTAGGGAGGAAGGATCACAGTGTCGCCTGTAAGCTGCTCATCAGCAGAGCGTGTCCACTGCCTTGCCTGACTTAATCATTGGTCACCTTTCTTTCTGGCCATTTCAGCCCACCACATGTTATTACATGAGAGAAACAACCACCAGCTGTTTTCTGTGAGTCTAAAATGTGCCCCTTCACGATGTGTTAGGTGCTGGGGATGTCGTATAGCCCAGATGCTAGCAGATGAGGGCAGAACCTGAAGGCCTTCTGTAAGGGAGGAAAGAACTTCCCAGCTCTTCAGTACTGGAAGTGCCCTGTTACAGACGAGGAAAGGGAGAAACCAAGACAGGGCCCTGACCTGCTCTGTTAAGTCTGTGCCTCCTGTGGCAAGGAGGGCCTCTATCGCTGGGCAAGTAGACAGATAACTTGCTTACAAGGCAACATGAGAACCTAGACATGCTGTGCTTGGAATGAACTCTTTCGTATACTGATAACCTGGATCAATTTCCTTAGTAAAGAAGGAGGAGAGTGGGGTTTTAGACCTGTGTGACCTTGTACATGGTAACTTCCCAGGGTTGACTTCAGTTTATTCATCTATAAAATAAGTAACATAGATAAGATATGCGTAAGGTCCCATCTAGCTCTTCAGTTGTCTAAGTTCTTCTGGTTTTGCAGTGCTAAATGTAAAAGCTATCCTAGCTGTATTTTATTTAATTCGTTAAGCAGCTCTGATTGCATTTTGTCTCTGTACAAGACAAATGGATGCTTTATATCCACAGCTCTGCTGTAGCCCCTTCTGCTCAAGGCTGTTCTGTCCACCCAATTGTGCATTCCAGGCTTGTCCCTCAACCTGAGCCTGTCCCTGCACATCACAGGCTAATTTGTTCTAATTCCATTGAGTTCACAGCCCCGTGGATGCATTTTCCCATTGGCAAGCCCAGGGCTGATTGATGGGCAGTTACAACAGGGGACATAGGGGTAGAGAGGGTCAGCAGAAGGGGATGGATGGATATTACCTCGAGTATTTCACTAGATTCAAACGAGAAAGTATTAACCTCTTTTCAGGAAAACACATGGCAATGCTGAACTGACAGAGTTCAAACACCAAAGGGGCATTTGAGAACTGCAGCTGCCCGATGGCAAGAGGGCACTTGTATCAGAAGCTTTACTGCCCAGCCCTATAATAAGTGGTGCCTTGACATCAAATGAGTTGGTTGGCTAGTTCCTTCCCCATGAAATCGTTATTTTAAACCCCAAACTACCTCGGCATAATTTCTAGTCTGCTGACTGGAAATCAGAATGGAGCATAACTATTTTCCTTGCAGAAAAGGGCTGCCCAGGGATGTACTGGAGATGATCAGGAGACACGTGCTTTTCTCCTTCAAACCTTTTGCCTACTTTGTATTTCCAGTTCTCACAACCCACCTTTTTCAGAGACCACACACAGAGACTACACTGATTGGAATCAAGTTGAAAGGCATGGCTTACATTCAGGTGAGCGAAAGAAAACCTGCCTTGAAGCTAAGGAGCCCCTGCTGTGCAGTCTCCATTCTCTAAAACTTTATCTCTCCATCGCCTTTTCTTGAACAGGGTCTAGTTTATTTTAATTTGTCCTTCAGAATAAGAAGCTTTTTTGACTGAAGAGTCACTTGGATGAACTTTAACAGAGGCTGAATCAAAGCCAAATGTATGCTGTACTCTTGGGCTTCAGTTCACAATCTAGGTATATACTGTGGTTAAGAAAAGAAGGAAGAAAAGAAAAAGGGACATGTTAGGAGCAACTTCAGTGATTCTTCTAGGCTTCACCATGGTCATCCCCATTTAGATACCAGTAGATGGATCTCCTAGTCCAGAATTGCCAAAGTAATTTGTGCCCGAATGCAGAACAATTGCATCCAACACTGAGACAAATATGAAATTTGTAGCTACCATTTATTGAATATTATTATTGAGTATATTACCAGGCATATTGCTGATCACTTGACCAATATTATCTCACTTAATCCTCAGATGAGTTCTATGAGGGAGCTACAATCCTCCCCATTTTCCAGGTAGTCAAACAGAATCTTAGAGGGTTAAATGACTTGATTAAGATCACATAAGTAGGAGGTACTACAAGTGGAACAGAATCCAGCTCCATCTGACTCCAAAACTTGTGATCTTTCACTTCCCTCCCATGAATCTCGAGAATAAAAAAGAGTTATTTCATTGTCAATTTCACCTTCCAGTATTGTTGGTATTTCACATTCAATTCTGATTGTAGCTATGCAGGGGCAAAATATATGGGTTCCTCCTCTTTATGAATAGAAAACCAGTCTAAGATTATTTTTGAACATTTGCCTTTAGTACCTTTTAAACACATGCATCAGTTTAATGTCAAAGCAGAAGCTTTATGTATTGGGCCCTTGGCACCAATATGTTTAGATTATATGCAGGTCTGAGTCTGTTTTACTAGAACAGGGCCTCATTCTCTTAAATATATCCATCAACCATCCGTCAGTGTAATGTACATCACTCATAGGAAAGAACATGTTTCCATCAGACCTTTTTCACTCCATTTCTATTACTACAAATGGCAATTACAATTTTAGGAATCAGAAGGCTATAAAGTGGATAATCTAAGAATGATTAATTTTGTTCTGTTAGAAAGTTGTCATTTCTGCTTTTATGAATGGATAACAATAACCTCACCCTTCCCCTCCTCCTTCTTTAGGATATAGGCTAAATGTTGGTTTGCTAGGGCTCCCCTAACAAAATACCATAAATTGGGTGGCTTAAATAATAGAAAGTTATTGTCTCAAGTCTGAAATGCAGGTGTTGGCAAGGCAGATTTGTGCTGAGAGATGTGAGGGATAATCTGTTTCATGCTTCTCTCCTAAGCTCCCTGTGGTTGGCTCGCAATCTTTGGCATCTCTTGGCCGGTATATGCATTACCCCATCTCTGCCTGTGCTCACGGGCATTTTCCCTGCCTTCCTGGCTGTGTCCAAATTTCCCTTTTTATAATGACACCAGCTATATTGGATTAGATGTCCACCTTACTTCCTCATATGACCTCATCTTAAGTAACTACATCAGCAACAACCTATTTTCTATTTCCTAGTAAGATTACATGCTAAGTACTGAGGGCTACTTCAACATGGGCATTTGGGGAGGGGGATGCAGTTCAATCCAGATCAGGCTAGGCCTTTGTAAAATTCAATGCACAAGGGCGATCAATAGAAACCTTTGTTAATAGCCCAGGATTTAGCTAAACAAACCCCTTTGCCTTCATGCACTCCACGTGCTTTTTCTCGTCCCAATATCACTCTCTCCATGATGAGTTCAGGGTCCCCAAAGGTCCTCTAAAGCATGCTGGTAAAGCATCTGTAGGAGACAAAGGGCTAGGTACACGTGTAAATGCCACCTCTCTTCTTATCACTGTGGAGGAGCCTCTAAGTGTTGAGGAATTGATACTCAACTCTTTCCACGGTAGCACCTCTTTCATTACTAAGTCCCTAGAACTTCATTGAGCTGGTCCCCCCTTTCTCCCCAACCTCCCCATAAAAAGCAGAGTAAGGTATTGTCCTATATATGTCTCAAAGCTGAAAATGCACAAAGCGTGAACACTCTAAAACCCAGAGTACATTCATCTGGAAAACCTGTCCTTAATAGTTGTGGGATATGGACAAAGAGTTTAGTATATTTGAGGATCCAGGTTATTCCAAATGGCCTAATGAGAGGGCACTGGAGATTTAGACTTGGATGGTGGATAACTCTTCAGCTCTAAACCTATGCCTCCAACTGCCTACCTATCTCTCCATTCACATGCCTTGATCAAACTGGAAGTCATGGATTGTCCCTTGTCTCTGCCAAACACCTTGTGGTATTCCTTCTGCACAGTACCTGTTGCTTCCAAAGGTCAGTGAGTCCCCATCCGTGTAGTTACCCAAGCTAGTAACTATTGTCATTTACTCTACCCATTCCCTTACATCTAACAACAACTGTCACCATGCCTGTTCTATTTCCCTTCTAATGTCTTCTGACCTGTTGTTACGTCTCTCCATTCTCTTCACTCCTGCATGAGCTCAGACCTCAGCATCTCTCCCATGGGGAATGCAGCAGCCTCCAAACTGGGCTTCCCATACATAATGCCTTCCCCAGGCCCTGCTTATTTCTGCTTTTTCATCATCAAATACAGGACAAGAGGGTCATTGCCTTTCGACTGCAAATCCTCTGTGTCTACTTCTGTCTTCGGTGTAAAGTTCAAACATCTCAGCGGAGCAGACAAGGCCCACCCCTGTCTGGCCATAACTTCCTTTCTAACCTGATCCCCTTTGCGTGATCCTTTGTTAGGAAACAGATCATGCACTTTCATACCTCCATGGAGCTTCCCCTGCCTGGAATTCCTTTCTCTTTCTCTCCTATAAAATGCCAATTTATGTCTTCAGACCAAGTTGAAACTACTACTTATTGGAAAGTAAGTCAAGGCTTTCCTAATGATCCCTGGGCATAATTATTTCCGTTCTCTCTGTGCAGTTTCTTATGTATCCTTTATTCTTGCTCATAATAGAATTAAAGTGTTATTCTTTATCAGCCCGCCCTCCTAGGTTGTTTATTCCTTTGGGACAGGGATTTTTTTCTTATTGATTTTTCAATTCTTAGACCTTGTCTGAAATATGGTAGGTACTTAATACATTCTTAATGAATGAATGAAGTTAAGCTCATCATTTCTTTCACATTAGGAGATTTTTCTCCCCTTTATTTTCAGAATTCTATTCTAGGTGAGGAATAAGGTGGGGGAACCTGTCCTTATTAAATATCAAGTCTTATACAACTATATAAAGGTGATACAGAAATTGTCAATTAGAATGATGAAATAGAATAGATATCCCAGAAACAGACACAACTACAAACTTGAGTTGTGACATTTTTGCCACTGAAACCAGTAGAGGAAAGAATGGACTTTTCAGTAAACAGTGCAGGGGCAGCTGGTTATCCATACAAGAAAAGGATGAAATTGGATGCCTATCTCTTACCATATACAATATTTAACTCCACAGGTGAATTAAAAGAATCACAACTATTAGTATGAGACTTTTAAAAGACCATACAGGAAAACATCTTTGTGATCACAAGATCAAGAGAGATTTATTAAACAAGAAGTAAAAGGCAAAAAACCTAAAGGGAAAAAAATAAAATATGCTATATTAAAATTAAGAAAATCTGTTCATGGAATGACAGAATAAAGAAAGCAAAAAGACAAACCATAAATTTGGGAAATATATTATTAAGACATTCAACTAGAATTCTAATTGTAATTCTATTTATCACACCACTTTCAAAGATGAGCAGGCAGAAAAAGATCTTTAGGCTTTGAGGAAAGCATTAGATGTGAAAGACAAAGATCAATGCCACACACACACACAAAAATGAAACAACTTAGAGCATGCAGAGAATATGCTAGAAAAAAACTTAAAAAATATAATTAATATCCTTAAATATATGTAGAGCTGCATCTGTTAAATAAAAACAGGATGCTATAACAAACAAATACTCCAAGAAAAGAAGGAACTCTTGGAAAAAGTAAAGGCTTTTATGGCACAAATGAAAAGCTCAACTGAAGGATAAGAAGATTAAGTTGAAAAAGTTTCCCAGAAAATAGAAAAAAAATGACAAAGGGACGGAAAATAGGAAAGAAAAAAACTAAGAAAATGCAGGAATTATACCAGGAGGCCCAACATAAGCAGATCAGAGAAACCAAACAGAAGAAAAATATTTATGTGAAATAGTTGAAGGAAAATTCTTCAGAACTGAACAACATGATTTTCCAGGTTGAACAGCTCGCCAAATACCCAGTGGAATGGGTGAAAACAGCCCCTTTTTGAAAGGCACATTGTCATAAATTTCAGATCATTTGCAACAAAGATCTACAAACTTACAGAGAAGAAAATACAGCTTTCATACAGAGAATCAAAACACAGAAATACGGACTTTTCAGTAGCAAGACTGTAAGTGGATGTTTTCTAAATTCCCAAGGGAAAGAATTTTTGACCTACAATTCTACAACCAGCCAATAAAGTCACATTTAGACATTCACGTATCAAAAACTTAACCATCTATCATCCTTTCCTACAAAGTTACTGGCACATGCGTTTCACAAAGACAAGGTTGTAAAACAAGAGAAAGAAAAACCTGGAACCCAGGAAACAGGATATCCAATGCAGCAAAAACACAAAGGGAGTCCCTAGAGTGACTGTGAAGGGAGATCCCTAATGACAGCTGTTAACCGTTGATAGGGTTTGGCTGTGTCTCCATGCAAATCTCATCTTGAATTGTAGCTGCCATAATTCCCAGTGTTTTGAACAGGACCCCATGGGAGACAATTGAATCACGGGAGCAGTTTCCCCCATACTGTTCTCGTGGTAGTAAATGAGTCTCACAAGAGCTGATGGTTTTATAGGGGGAAACCCCTTTCACTTGGCTCTCATTCTCTCTTGACTGTTGCCATGTAAGATGTACCTTTCACCTTCTGTCATGATTGTGAGGCCTCCCCAGCCACGCGGAAGTGTGAGCCCATTAAGCCTGTTTTCCTTTATAAATTACCCAGTTTTGGGTGTATCTTTATTAGCAGCGTGAAAACGGACTAATACAGCCATCCAGATTGGAACAGGTCAGAAGATTTCTTCAAGATGGTAAAGATAATAGACTACTTAATAGGCTTGAACATTGTGAAAGAAGATTTACACAATTGGGGACATTTGGGAATTAAATTCATGATGGTAATATAGAAAAATAAATGAATCAAACAAAATTAATTGTTAATTTTAGGGAAAGCCCAACATTGCACAGAACAAAAAGTAATTGTAGTATCATGGTGTACCACATTGTTAGGCTGTGAATAGTGTTCATACAGTCATAACTATGTAAACTCCAGCTAGTGATCTACCCAAAATATGATCTGACCCTACTGAGAGGAAGCGGGGGTGGGAAATGTATGAAAGAGTGAAATTCTCATACTCCAAAGAGAAAAGAAAATAGGTATTTTCTAAATCTGAAAAAAAAAATTAGTAACAAAATAAGCATACTATTTAGGTAAGTATTTTAAAAATCCATTAAGAAAGTTGAATGCAATTGCTTCCAGGGAGCAGGAAATTGTGGTGAGTGTTGGGTAGAAACTGATGTTTTGTATATCAAGACTTGAGATGCTATTAGCTACTTTATGTGTTTGTGAAACTTGGATAAAATAACAATTAAGTTAAAAAATAAGTAACAAAAGAATATACACAGTATTACATATTTCATAAAGTATAAAGCCAAACAGTATTTTGTTTAGGGACACATACATATGTACATGGTAAACCATAAAGGTAACGATAAAATGAATGACAAAGTGGGTGGAAATTTTTAAAAAAACACACAAACCAACAACATCATAATAAGTGGGGCAGAGGGATAAGAATGGAGAGGGAACTCTCAGAAAATTGCAACAGTATTGGTAATGTTCTGTTTCTTAAGTGGAGTAATGGGTTCATGGTTTTTTTTAAATAACTCTGCTTTGTAACTTGAGCATATATAAATTTATATATATTATATATAAAATATATATGCATTGAACATTTTATGTAAACAAAAGAAGTTGCCTTTATAAAATGCATTAATGAAAACCTATAGAATATTGATTGTCTTTTAATCCATAGCTTGATTTCAACTTTTAGCAGTAAATTTAGAAAGTTCACAGAGATGATCATTATGTGCAATGAGCATCAGGATGTAGACTTATTATCCTATGTCAATTGACATCAAGAACTTAACTATATGGGGATTTTCCATATTGCAGTTAAAAGTATTTAACAAAAAAAGAATTCTCAACTTTTCTTACTTTGAACTACTAGAGAATTATTGATGTTTATGGTCTTTGTCTTTATTTGGGTTCTACTTGAGATTAATTGTGGCCTGCCCCACACTTTACCTAACTGCTTTTTATGTTAACCTAAGCTACCCTAATACCCATTAGCACTGAGTGCCATTAGCAGTGATATTACCTCCTTGACTACTCATGCTGAACTCACGTGCAATAACAATGAGGTAGGCTATTAGGAAGAATTCATCTTACACAGCACGACTGAAAAACACTTCTAAGTCTTCCCCAAGTGATATAAAATGCACCAAAAGTTATAACAAGAGAACATCCAATCTCCACAAATGGCTCTATTTGTCAGTAGCTTTATTTTCAATACCAATTGTTGGAAAGTAATGTACTTCTATCCAAGTTTCAAACTGCACTTACTGGTAACTAATTTGCACAGCCTGAGAGATATTTATTTGGGATGACATTGAACTGAGTTTTCAATATTTCTGATCTCCGTCTTTTCTTGGGATAGGCCATTCCTGGCATAGCAAGAGTCAAAACATATGTATTTGAACTCTGCTGATTGTCATTTGGTTTCAGTGCTTTGTTTGGAAAAACTGCTTCCAGGAACTGTGTTGGGATGCCAAAGCTGACTAGACTGCACCTTTGCCTGTAACATCAGAGATTAAAGAAAAAGTTAAAAAAAACAAAACAAAACAAAAAAACCCTCATTTTTTTCAAGCAATATCCCATATACTTATAGTCCAGCTGATATTTATTGACTATCTCTGACATGAATAGCTCTAATAAGTTATTTTCCTATTCGATGACACAAAGGGACGAAACAACCAAAACAGCTGTCAGATTAAGAATGCTGTTGTCACCATCAATTATATCCCTTTGCTAGACAGCTCTGACCATGCACCTGTTTCCTTTCCTTTTCCTTTTTTTTTTTTTTAAAATGGAGAGCTACTCTCCTCCCCTTCCCCTTCTCCTTGTATTGAAAGAAAGGCAGGAGGGGAAAGGGATGATAATTTAGCTGAAGGTCAACTAGGGCATCTGCTAATGGCTCCCTCTCCTCCCATCACTGATTGCCTGAAAATAGGAAATCAGCCCAAATCTATTGTTGTGATCAGGGAGCAAAAGCTGTAATGCTGGTGAGTGAGCACGTGCTTCTTCCTGCCTCTTTTTCCTTCGAAGAAAAATGATTACTACATTTAACTGACACACTGTAGAGCAAATCCCCTCTTTAGAGCTCATCAGTCTGAAGGGTGGTGGGGATGCGGCCCAGCAGAACTGGTCTCCCCTGATGAAAACACCTGCTGCCATTGCCGCCCACCACTTCTTTCCTCTCGCTTCGTTCTCATTTCCGTGGTTCAAGGGGATCCTTAAAACTATGGATGAAGTGTGAGGCTTGCAGTGTGTCAGCACATAAAAGTGGGTATGCTAGGGTATCCTGGATTTTCCTGTGTTTGGGAGAATAATCAGCGATGACTCAGTTCTAAGAACAGGCCAGACCCATGATGGGGAGGGAAAAGCAACCATGAGAAGCTGATGGTGTCCCAGCCTGCATCCAGTCTGACCCTTGTCTGTCTTTCCAGACAGGATATGAGCAAAGTTACCCAGCAGCACCAGCAGGAACTGAGCCAATGAAAACCCCCTGCCCTGCTGCATTCTAATTTCACAGGTGCCCCCACCTTCCGGGCACAACAGGAAATGAGTCAAGGCAATGATGATAATGAGAGGAAGAAAAAAAGTGCTTCCTCTGTACAAAATGCTTACACACAGGTAATCTCATCTTTTAATTGACCCCTTCCTCAATGCAAAGTAGATTATTGTCCTTACTTTAAGAATGAAGAAATAGATTTTCTGAGAGAGGCGAAGGTGATGTATGAGGTCACATGAAGGTCAGAGCCGGGAGCTGACTCAGCTCATGGCACCTCTTGGAAGATGGGGAAATTTCCAACTGAACTTTTTGTAGTTAATACTTGAAAACTCTCATGAGACTAATGTTTTTTTGAATATTATTTTAAATATTTTATTTCCTGACAGTATACAATCTTTATGCTAGGTAATATATTCTTAGAGATGCCAAGAAAGAAATTATTATCACCATCTACAAACCACTGTGAATTTTTGTGCTTCCATGCGATACTAAGAGTCAAAGACTTTTTGTATTTTTAAATCTTTCATTTACCTTTTAGCAAGTATCTGGTTAGTAACTTAGCGTAATGTTTTACTCTCTTCACTTTTTTTTTTTTTTTAAGAGACAGTCTTGCTCTGCCACTCTGATTGGAGTTCAGTGGCACCATCATAGCTCACTGCAGCCTCGAACTCCTGGGCTCAAGCAATCCTCCTTCAGCCTCCTGAGTAGCTGGGACTACAGTAGTGCACCACCAGGCTAATTGTTTTGTTTTTTGGAGATATAGAATCTCTCTATGTTGCCCAGGCTGGTCTTGAACTCCTGGCCTCAAGGAATCTTCCTGCCTCAGCCTCTCAAAGTGTTGGGATTACAGGTGTGAGCCACCGTACCCAATTTCTTCTTCATTTATTACATGAAATTAATCAAATTTACCTGATTTGAAAATTTAAAAACAGTAAACTGCTAAGCATACCTGTACTTTGGCTTTAGTTTAAAAAGTGAAAGATGGCAAATGTTTCTTCACTTAAAAATGCAGGCAAAATATAAGCATAAAAGAACTCATATAACATATTACAACTACCCAGGAAACAATGTATTCAATAAAACAAATAGTGACAAATATGGAAATACTGAATTTGTAAGGTCATTCAACTTTTTGTACTCCAGCAGCGACAGATTATGAAATGGTTTAATTAAACCCTGTAGCCCCAATAATTAATTTAAAGGTTGTAGCTAGCACAGTGTCTGGCTCAAATAAAGTATTCAATGTTCCCTGATTAGCTTGCTTCAACTACTTCACAATGTATACTTACATTAAAAAATCATGATGTACATAATAAATACATAGAATTTTTATTTGTCAACTATACCTTTAAAAATATTATACATATATAGTCTCTAAATAATAACTAAATGAGCTGGTGTTATAATGAATCTGTTTCATGATTATGAATTATTTTACAATAACGGTAACGGAATTCTTGAAGGCTTTAGCAAAATAAGCAATGTTCATTCTGTACTTATTTTTGGATCTATAGATTATGAAGTAAAAAGTATTCAGACCACTCAAATGACATATAATTGGACATAAAGCCTGTGGTAGCGTGATTTTAATTTTAGGAGAAATCAGTGTCTCTGCAGACTTTATTCTTATGAAACACTCTCCTATTTCTTTTTTCCTTTTCTTCTATTCCTCCCAGTTGCTGCTCTTAGACATCATCAATGTGCTTGTGTGTGTAAAAAGCAATGGCTCCATTGCGCCCCCTGGTGTGAAGTGTTTGTTCCACCAGAGAACTCCGAATGTCCAGAATTCTATCTTCATTTGGCTTTGAAACATTGAATTGACTATTAATATGACCTTATTAATGTGATCAAAATAAAAAAGCAACAAAACAAAATTGAGAGAGGACCTTAACCTCTGAGCTCCATCTTCAACCACCAAGTCAATCTCAGTCCATTCACAAGGCTTCAAAAGATTTTTAAAAATACACCGTATAATGATTCAGGCTTCTACATAGGTGGTAAATGGCACAGTGCCCATCATCATTTTTTTCTGGACTCATAACTAAGTTATACTATCTCAGGCCCTAGCGCAGAATCAAACATAATCTCATTAGACCCACTCAGTACGATTTTATGAGACATTCTTTCTTGCAGACACCAAGCCAGCTCACAAATATCACAAACTGTGTAAAATATGTTCATTTTTATTCTGTTGTGATATTCCATATTATGGACTATTTTGTTACTTTAGATTTGTTGCTCCCAGTGGTGATATTATCCAGTTGATGATTTGATTTTCTTTTTGTTCTCATAGCCCCAGATGGACTACAAATACAATATAATCAGTCCCCAACATATGAATGAGCCGTGTTCCTAAAGTGTGTATATAACTTAGTCATTTGGAACTCAAAATATATTTTCCCACAGAAAAAAATGTAAGATATGATAATTACTTTCCAAGGGTAACCCCTAAAATCAATTTAACTCAGATTGAATTGGAAATACTTTACTAACAGTACCATTTCTACTAAAATTGGCCGACCATTTATAAAATTATTTGTCCAGGAAAATGAATTCTGGGTTTACCTTAGGACTACCAGAAACACTCCTCTCTTTCAGAGAAGTAGAAAGACTGTCTAGCTTCTGACTGGGGGGCTGTGAGGGGTCTGGCTGGAGTGACCAGGCAGATACTCTTTAAAGGCTGGCATGTGCATGGGGTGAGGAGACAAAGGCAGAATTCATATCTTTCCCCAAATCACTACCCTGCCCCTGTGCTACTGTATGGGAAGAATGCTCAGTATTAGATGATTTTGCTTTTAGGAGCACGTAAATACTTCAGCTGAAAGATGCCATGGCATCTACTGTGCTTTCAGGGACTCTCCGCAGACACGCAGTGAGAAAGGGATTATGGAATGTAGGAGAAACCTTGCACCCACTCACTCATCAGCAGACACTCAGTGATCCCTGTGATATTACAGCTACTCTCACAGGTGCTGGGGATACAGAGGATAGAGATGGATAAGGAACTGTCCCTGTCCAACGGGCTCACATTCTAAGCAGGAGTAACAGATATCTATCTAAAGGGTGTTCTGTCTATAATACAGCAAGCATAATAGAAAACACAAGAAAGCATTGCATTGTAACTTCAGGGGTTTACATGATAGCTGGGGATAGATAATCAACAACCCAAAATTAAATCGGAATAAAGAACATAATATTTCAGACATCACAAGGAAACTGGAAGCAAGAAGTGAGGGAATAGTGTACCCTGTTCCTTGACCATAGAACTCCCCTTTTTCCCATGGAATATCTCACATAACTCAGAACACAACTGTGACATGCAAGAAAACTTGAGGGTATTTGAGTGTGAGAAATAAGTAGTATAAATCCAAGAGAGGGAGAAACTTTTAATTAAGCCATGCTAGGTTAACCCCTGTGCTTATCTTTGCTTCTGTCCAAATTTCTCTAAAAAGGTAATAAAGATAACAAAAATAATACAAGCACACAAGGGATAAGAGAGAACGAGAGAGCAGACAAGATGATTAAATTCTGAAACATGGACAGCTGAACGCAGGAAGTAACAGACAGAGCAGACAGAAGAAACCCAAAACTCAAGGCTGGTAGTGGAGTGCCAACCAGAAACTATGTGTTTTGCACCACAGAACTCCAGAATGTCCCAGGAATTGGAAGCCACAGGTACCTGGAGCTGAAATGGAACTCGCTGAATTGATGCAGTTGGACCCTCCATCCTCCTCCCCGAGCCAGTCCCTTCAGCTCCCGGAGAAGCAGGTTTACTTGCTGGAGAGGAGGAATCACAGAGGCTGTGGAAATGGGAAGAAGACAGGTCATGCAAACACAGGAGTTGGAAGAAGGTATGTCCTCCCCACCTCTGTGTCCCATTTGCATCTCAGAACATTGTCTGATAACTAATGATCTGAGTTTATAACCTCTATTCGGGAGAGGTTGGAGTATTTTACTCAGGGGCAATGGATCAGCAAAGGGATGGGGGGGGACCCTGATTAATACTTGGGGTCTTCCAAAGCAATGTCTAGGTCCACTGGTAAGACACGAAGTTCATTTGTGCACAAAGAGCATCTCATCAGAATTTTAACACTTCTCTCTTAGACACTAACGGGCTATTAAGGATCATGGAACTTGTGAGAAAACCCCAAAACATTAGATGGAACTCAGAGGAAACAGATTAATTCAGAGAGTAGAAAAAAACATCTTAAAGGATTATCATTAGTGTCCTTATGAAGTTATAAGAGGAAAGCATTCATTAACAAAAAGGAGAAAGAAACAAAAAGCACCCCAACAATAAGAAAGAGCTCTTAGGAATCTCAAAAGAAGGGAAGAAACTAGAAGAGTTGTAATGTTTCCAATACACAAAAAAAGACAAATATTTAAGGTAATGGATAACCTGGTTATTCTGATTTGATCATTATACATTGTACCCAGGTATGAAAATATCACAAACACCCACAAAATATGTACAATTGTAACATCAATTAAGTTTTTAAAAAAGAAATGAAAACACTAATAATAATAAAAAAAATTAAAACTTTAATAGAAAAGTTGGATGACAAAGTTTAGTATATGTTCTAGAAAGTAAAACAAAAAAGCCACACTGGGCGCTTTGGCTCACGCCTGTAATCCCAGCACTTAGGAAGGCCAAGGCGGGTGGATCACCTGAGGTCAGGAGTTCAAGACCAGCCTGGCCAACATGGTGAAACCCCGTCTCTACTAAAAATACAGAAATTAGCCAGGCGTGGTGGCAGGCGCTTGTAATCCCAGCTACTCGGGAGGCTGAAGCAGGGGAATAGCTTGAACCTGGGAGGCGGAGGTTTGCAGTGAACCAAGATTGCACCATTGCACTCCAGCCTGAGTGACAGAGCAAGACTCAAAAAAAAAAAAAAAAAGCCAAAAAGAAGAGAAATAGGGGAGAATAGAAGAGATGAGAAAACTAGAATACCATAGATGAGATGTGATCGTATATCTAACTAACAGGAGTTTCAAAAAGCCAGATAAAGAAGAGAGAAGAAACTTACGAAGAACAGGAATTTATAGATTGAACAAGCCCGTGCATGTGTAGCACAATAAATAAGAAAGATTCTATTCTTTAATAAATAAGAAAGATTCTATTCTAGATGTCATCTAGAATATAATATTGATCTAACTAACTAATGTAGGACTCAAAACAAATCATATTCGGGCACAATAGTAACAGTAACATGAAAATTTGCCCCTGTTGTATTTATTCTCAGTAGGTTGCTGGTGAGTATGCACCACCAAAATGAAAGAGCAGGTCACATGACAGAAAGAGATGGAATCAGGGAAACAGGAAATCCCATGTGGGAGCAAAGGGAAGGGAGTTCCCTGAATGATGGTGATGGTAGCTTCCAGAACATACATTGTTTGTAGGGTGCAGCAAAAGACCAAGGGATTTAGAAGGAATGCTTCCAAAAACAAAAAGGGAAGTCATTTTATTATTTGATAGTTTGACAACATTAGGAAAAATTTTTATAGTTCTTTTAGAAAAGTTAGGGCTGAATTCCTAAAAGAAAAGGAAGCAAACAAACATGCGAAGAGACCAAGGACATGATTAACTCCAGAGAAAACAAAACCTTGAGCAAGAAAAAGAAAAAGAAAACTAAGTCATATAGTAAACTATATGACTTAGCTGTGAACAGTACTTACATAATTATAAGCAGTATAGCATTGATATAAATAAAAACCGTAATTAAGTTTCATTTGAAGTATGGTGGAAAGTAGTGTGTGTGTAAGGACGGGGCAAGAAGGGTGAGACTGGGTAAGAAGGAAGTCAATAATGCATATAATTTAAAAATAAATATACATTGGCCGGGCATGGTGGCTCACGCCTGTAATCCCAGCATTTTGGGAGGCTGAGGTGGGTGAATCACTTGAGATCAGGAGTTCAAGACCAGCCTGGCCAACATGGTGAAATCCCATCTCTACTAAAAATACAAAAAAAAAATTAGCTGGGCATGGTGGCACATGCCTGTAATCCCAGCTACTTGGGAGGCTGAGGCAGGAGAATCACTGGAACCTGGAAGGTGGAGGTTGCAGTGAGCCAAGATCACGACACTACACTTCCCTGGTTGACAAGAGTGAGACTCCGTCTCAAAAAAAAAAAAAAAAAAAAAAAAATTAAATAAATATACATCCAGTTAAGCATGTAGTGTACTGATATGGGGGTAAATACTAAAGGACTTGAAAGTGATTGTCTCTGTAGAGTGGGAAATTAGGAGCAAGGAGATGGGAGAGAATATTTGTTTTTCTTTATCAAGCTTGCTGTACTATTAACCAGTTAAAACTATCTATATGCATTGCTTTGTTAAATACAAGAACTAAGTGAAAAACAATGTTAGCAATGTGGAAAAGGCATATGGTATAAAATTGTATCCATTTTATGAATATTCACTAAATAAAAGAACATTTAAATATAAAAATAGTTGGTTATAAACTATAGTGGCATTTAAAATGGACATTTTGGTGCCTTTGGTAAGGATCTGCCACTTTGAACTACTGCAAATTAACAAGCCTTTTTTTTTTTTTTTTTTTTTTTTTGAGATGCAGTCTCACTCTGTTGCCTAGGCTAGAGTGCAGTGGTGCAGTCTTGGCTCACTGCAACCTCTGACTCCTGCGTTCCAGTGATTCTCGAGCCTCAGCCTCCCAAGTAGCTGGGATTACAGGTGTGCCCCACCACACCTGGCTAATTTTTGTATTTTTAGTAGAAATGGGGTTTCACCATGTTGGCCAGGCTGGTCTCGAATGCCTGCCTCAGCCTCCCAAAGTGCTGGGATTACAGACATGAGCCACTGCGCTGGGCCAACAAGCCACTTTGAAGAATGGTTTACCACATCACAATTTGATTATTAAATGTCGGTAACAGAATCACATCATGTTTGTATTTTATTTAATAGTTCATGAAATAAAAGCTGAATGTTATGAATTTTTAAAAGCAGGATAATATAATTTGTCTTTTTGTCAATTTTGAGTAAAGTAAAACCTTAAAAATTCTCCACTACACATGAATTAATTTAATAATAGAAGAAAATAAAATAATTAAAATAAAGTAAAATAGACATTTTTATTGCTTTTATTTCAAATGTTTTGATGCCATTGCTTTTCTTATTGTATTTTCAGAAGTGTGAGAAGCTCAATTTAGCACTTGGCTGATCCATACTATATATTTTATTTCAAAGACTAGAAAAAGGAGGCCTAGAGAAGTTGATGGTCAAAGGTCCCCCAGTGGCATGGATGAGACGTAGAATAATATGGCTTACTGGACAAGAACAGGACATTTCTAAACTTTAAACTCAATGAGAAAAACATAGTTGTCTCTGTCCAAACATGGATTAACTGCACTTTCAGGCAAAAACTCAGTTGAGCCACTTCAATTGCATTTGACAAAAGGCTCAGTTTTCCAAAAATGAAATAGCAATATGGTTTTTTTTTTTCCCATTGTGAAACTACAATTTTCATGACAGCAGAGAAGTTTATTTTGGATAAGAAAGAAAAAAGGAAAAAAACAGCCATGAAATTTCTAAGAAGGTGAGAAAACTTCAGAGGCCACAGTTTCAAATAATTACAGTGGAAACTACTTTAGTAGTTAAAGAAAATATTTATGTAGGAGACTAAAGCATTACACCATGGAAAACTCTCCCAACCCCTTCTATATGGACATTTTGTCTCATGTCCATGTGCTAAACCTAAAGGACCCTTTTTGGAATGTTCTTCATCCCCAGCCAGGCCTGTCTAGTCTGCTTGCCCTTTAGAGCTCAGCTTCAGACCACCCTTCTCATCAAATCCTCCCTACTTTCTGTCTTTATCTGTTTCTCATCTTTCTAGTTCCTTTTTACTGGTGATACATGCAAAGGGTAGCACTTAATTTTTCAAGACTAGTTTCCTTTGTGCTAGTTTGGGCTCCACTGTCAGAAAATAAAACCTTTGAAGGCAGGAATTTTTTCTTACACCTCTTTGTATCTTCAGAGGACTGGCCCCACAGGAAGTTCTGAGAGCCCTGACTGCCTAGCTATCTTTATCACCAGCTCTTCTTGGAGACTTCAGAAGGCTTCCACATCTTCCTTTACTTATTTAAGCAAAGCACTCTGATGAGCTTTCCTTCTTAGGTGCTTAGTACAGAAAGAGGTATATTTTTCCTTCTCTTTCTCCCACAATAGCATAATGATGCAACATGGATTAAAACCACTTGGGTTCAAATACCAGACTCACCGAACTTCTTAGCTGAGTGATCACTGACAAATTATTTAATCTCTCCCAGCCTCAGTTTCACCATTTATAAATTGGAAATAGTAGTATCTATTTCAAAGTTTTATTGTGAGGAATAAGTGAGAAAATATCTTTAAATACTTCTTATGATGGCTGGCATGCATTAAGAATTCATTACATCCTACTTGTTGCAATTCTGTGAAAAAGTCTGGGCCTCTTATATCGAAGATGCTTCTTTATGAGCATGGTGTGTAGTGCACTGAACCAGGCCGAGCAGTGGGGCAGCAATTCTGCTCCATGATGGAGCCCCTGCTTGGTAACCCCACTCAACACCAGCAGAGATATCTTCAGTGTAACTGGCCCCTGTAGAATCTGCTCATAGCTGCTGGCAAGGGTGGAAATACACATGAATCCTGAATGGAAGTGACCTTCAGATGGGGAGATGAGCACATGGAGCTCAGTTTGATGGTAAGAGACTGTATATGCAAATGGACAATGTCTGACTGTGTGTAAAAATATAGCTCTGACCCACATTCTGCAGCAACCAGCCCAGGAAACCAATCTATTATCTAGAGCAGCCAGGCCAGAAAGCCAGCCTGCTATCTGCAGGTCAGACTCATGGGAAATCAGACCACTATCTCTAGTAACAATTCAGAAATCCAAACAATAACTCTTCTAACAATCTACCCCAAATGGCCTGGATTTCGTTAGTAACTGACAGCTTCCTTAAATTTGGTCTCTGCCTGCAACTTAGGAGTAATGAGAGAAAGCCTTGACCAGTCACATAGGATGTCCTGCTTCTAGGCATAGAATCTACCTCCAGATTCCCCATGCCAAAACTCTCCAATCAGAGCATACTTGAAACCTTCCCTTTTGTTCCACTGTAAAGCTCTCCCACTCCTCTGCCTGCCTATGAGCCTTGCCAACTGCAAGTGACACAGTGCTTGACTCCCTTGCTATAGCAAGCTATGAATAAATAGCTTTTGCTTGTTCTCATTTGGTTGGTCTTCTTTTATTTCCACCATGGGCTTATTTAAAACAAAGGCTCAAATGTTGTCCTGTCACCAGGTCTCAATCTGAACCGATTTCCAGATTATAGACGAACATAGTCTTCACTGTGCTGCCTACTCTGAATATATCCATGCAGATTCATTCAATTTTTCTGGAGGAGACCCATCAGCAATTTTCATAAGATGAGTAACACTATCTGTCTCAGTTGTAAGACCTCAAAAGTGCTGTGTCTGTTGGATCATTCACCAACCATTTTACATTTCTGAATCAGAAAGTATGATACTGATAGTTCATTTTCCATGTAATTCTAATGCAGGCTTAAATACCAATTTCTTGACAAAAGCAGTCTGATTTTAGAATTGATGAAAAATTGTTTCTTCTTTTTAACATTTGCAAATAGTCATATTTCCATAATAAAAAGTCGTCTAGTTAGCTCGTGCCCCTTTCCTTGTATTTCTAACCTATTAGCAAAGGGACTCCAGCCTTCTGCAACATGTTTCTTTGTTATAAAGCCAGAAAGCCTTGCAAGTAAACAAAACAAATAATCCCTCAAATTTATAATTGGACAGGAAAATCACAGGGACAGAGTGACTAATCACCAAATCAAGAAAGACCTGAGGGATGAGACTCTCAATAACCATTTGCCGAGGGAATGGTAAAATGAGCCAGCTGTGAACCGAGGGCTGTGCAGCTTGTGTGTGTGTGTGCTCATGGGACACAGCCAAGTCGAGGGACTCAGATGGACCGTTTACACCACTCGCCACCCTAGCCATTAAGCTCAGGGGAAAGGGTTTTGTTTTTGTTTTTTTGTGAAGCCACAGTTGGGGACCCCACAGGTGAAGAGGAGTTGTGGCTGGACTGCAGGAGGGGCCCTTAGGGCAGTCAGAACTTGTCAGCAGCTCCCTTAAGCCACTTGGACATGTCCTCCTCTGAAATCTTTTTTAAAAAACTAAAATGTCTACTTTCTCTTAAAATCCGTTTTATTATAAGTTTCAATGAATTCATTTTTAAAACTTTTTGTATCATTTATGATGCAGGAGATATATTTTAGTGTGACCAACATATTCTGGAGCTAGATAGAGGTGGTGGTTACCCATTGCTGTGAATGCCACTGAATGGTTCATTTTAAAATGGCTTAACACGAGTTATATGAATTTACCTCAGTTTGAAAAAGTGAGAGGAATGAGGAGAGAAAAAAAAACATTCTTTCTCAATAGCTGTCGTCAAATAGAGACCTCCAATCTCTTTAGTCATTCATTCACTTAATAAATGTTTATTGAGCATTTTATCTGAGCTCAGCAAATTGTCATTGCTGTATCTCTAACTGTCATCTCAGACAACATGTGAATTCATCTCATAGTTGTCACTGTCCTTCCTCCCCTCCTCCTCTCTACCCCTGTTTGCTTTTGAGACAGGGTCTCACTCTGTCCCCAGGCTGGAGTGCAGTGGCTGGATCTCACTGCAGCCTCACCTCCAAGGCTCAAGCAATCCTCCCACCTCAGCCTCCCAAGTAGCTGGGACCATAGGTGTGCACCACTTTGCCCAGTTAACATTTTTATTATTATTATTTTTTGTAGAGATGGGGTTTCACCATGTTTCCTAGGCTGATCTCAAACTCCAGAGCTCAAGCAAACCACCTGCCTCCCAAAGTGCTGGGATTACAGACGTAAGCCACTGTGCTTGGCCTGTCCTTCCCCTTTGACAACCCAGTTCTCTCTGATCACTCACTCAAATACATACACACAAATCCTTCTGACACAAAAACATTCTCTCCATTCCCATTCTTTTATAAAAGTATCAAGTGTTGAGACCTCCAGTTACAACTGTTTCACGAAGCTTCCCAACACCTGTCCTGTAACTCTAATGCAGCACCTCGAGGGCCCAGCCTGCCAGGATCTAGAGCTCTGGTCTTCACCCCCAAGACTCTGGAATCTGGGAATATGTCTTTCCCTAGAACATGTGTCTCACTGGCTTTAGGCAAATAAGAACCGCCGGGTACTTATTTTTTCAAACCTCCTTAAAAGCAAACTTCCAAAATGCCACATTCCATTATCCTGAAACTCACCTTTAAAGGTAATGGGACATTAATAGATACCAATTGTACGACAAAAAGACAGAAATGCATATGTAAAGAGTAGACTAGATAAGTGTAAGCCATTCATTGCTACGCCAAGTAAAAATTACGTTTGAGTGAAAAGGTATATTTTTATATCATTGCATTCGGTAATGAAGTGACAGGCACGTAAAAATCTTGCCTTTTCTTTATTTCTATTGTACTTACATGGAGATAAATGTCTGTGTGTTCTGTTTTATTTGTGGTTCCCATTCTAAGATCTCATAAATTATTTATTTTTATTTGGGTTGTGTCGTCTCCCAGGATTTTACTTCAATGTGTTCGCCAGTGATCTGCTAATTTTTATTTTAAAGGGGAAACATGAACAGAATCTCATTTACATCTAAAGCATGAGCTAACTCCAAATACTATTGCTTCTCCCTGGAACTGGTTTTTAAAATCGCAGACTGGGCTCTTACTTCAAGCCTGACTGTTTTGCCCATCTCAACTTTATGTCTGTGTGATTTGTGAATTGTAAACAACAATCATTTTTTAATGTTCTTAGGGAAATACTTTGGCTGCATTTCAAGCCTTTTATGTATTCTCCTCATGATGTTATCTGTAATTAAGCTTTAGATAATTAACATTTCCCTCAAAATCGGTATCTCTATATCTTTCCCCCTTGTTTGTTACAGAACATTAAATTAAATTCAGTACTGCTTCCACTCTGTCCTCATCCCTGATCCCGAAGGTCAGCCAAGTTTTAGTTTAGTTTTTTTTTTTTGCATGTAAATAATAAAAGAAGTATGGATCAAAAAGTAGCATTTGATGTAGTAGTAAAAACCGGGGTTGGAGACTAGGAAAGAAATTGTCTTTATGCAGCTATACTATTCCTTTTTCACTCAAACTACTCTCAAAAGCCTTCTCAGCCAATTAATGGACTAAGGCAGCAGGTGATGGGATGACTGGAGTCGAGAAGCTGATTCAGCCACACCTCTTAATGCATCCCAGCTACTTTTAGGAGCAACTTGGCTCATAGGTGGTTCTCTAGACTGAAGAGGAGGCATTTTACTGTTCAGGGGTAGTGATAATACACTGGGAAATAGCTCACACAAACCATTTCACCATTATTTTGTTATTTCAGCTATTAGGAAAATAGATGCTACATTTTACATCTAGATGGCACATATCTCTGTAGGAATTCCAATTCTTACAGAATCCATTTTCCTTTATATTCTTGTAGATGGGGGAGAGTAGTAGTGTGAATAAAGCTTGTCTAAAGCATGCGGAAGATGAGGAGAAACCCAAAGCCCTTGACATTGAAGCTATACGACAAACCTGCTGTATACTTTCCCTGAAGATAAAAGTAACCTGTAATGCCCCCAGAAACACGGCTCTTGTTTAACCTCTGCTTAAACATTGACTAAAGACACAATAGCCTCATCTAGCAATGTGATTCTGGAGACAGTGCTGTGGTCTGCAACTGGAGATGAATGGCCAAGCCAAGCATGCAAAGATGGGATGCTGTGTGTGGGGACAGATCTCCGGAGTCTCACTCTGTTACTCAGGCTGGAGTTACACATCTAGATGTGTATAAGAGACAGCCTCTATCCACAGTTTCACTTTCTATGGTTTCAGTTACCCGCAGTCAATTGCAATCCAAAAATATCAAATGGAAAATTCCAGAAATAAGCAATGCGTAAGTTTTAAATTGCACCAAGTTTTGAGTAACGTGATGAAATCTTGGGCCATC
>NW_012107675.1:779881-800453 GCF_000951045.1 Mandrillus leucophaeus
GAGTCTCACTCTGTTACTCAGGCTGGAGTGCAGTGGTGCAATCTTGGCTCACTGCAACCTCCCAGGGTCGAGCAATTCTCCTGCCTCAGCCTCCCGGGTAGCTGGGATTACAGGTGCCCACCACCACACCCAGCTAATTTTTGTATTTTTAGTAGAGACAGGGTTTCACCATGTTGGCCAGGCTGGTCTCCAACTCCTGACCTCAGGTGATCCACCTGTCTTGGCCTCCCAAAGTGCTGGGATTACAGGTGTGAGCCACCGTGCCCGGCCCAGATCATTTTTTAATGAAAGTGGAGTCTACCGCAAAAATTCAACACATATCTTCAAAAGAGAAAAGGTTATCTTTCACAGAGGGTTTGAATGTAGTTATTAAAAGGTAACAAGCTTAGTATAACAGGAAATGAATTAGGGATGTTTTAGTCACACAAAATAAAAAATGATTCATGTTTACTAAGGAAGAAGCTGAAAACCTTTAGTATTTAAGACTGCAGGTGGGGTACTAAGTGCCTCATTACAATTATCAGTGGTTGACGCTGGGAAACCATCCTTCTAAAGAGGGTCAAGACCACTTTCTGCCTCTCTGGACACAGATAACCATGAAGGTTGTAAAGACTGCTATTTGCAGAGAAATAGCAAAGCCAGCAATCTATTCTTACCGATGTTCTTTAAGAGCTCAGGCCTCTCATACTCAATCATCTAGTACACATTTCCACTGCATATGGTGACAGAATAATGTGTATAATATATGTAGCAGGGAGCCATGGACTGAACGCGTGTGTACCCCAAAAACTCATGTTGAAACTTAATCCCCAGTGTGATGGTATTTGGAGATGAGGCCTTTGAAAGGTGACTGGGTTGCAAGGGCTCATGCATGGGATTAGTATCTTATAAAAGAGACAAGGAACCGCCCTCTCCCTTCCTATGTAAGGATACAACAAGAAGGCACCATCTCTGAACCAGGAAGCTGCACCAGACACTGATTCAGTTGGTGCCTGACCTTGGACTTCCCAGCCTCCAGAACTGTAAGAAATAAATTTCTGTTGTTTATATGCAGCCCAGTCTATAGTATTCCTGTTATAGTAGCCATAATGGACTAAGATACAGGATTTCCATTTGAACCATAGTTGTGTTCAAACTAGTATTCTGATGTGCCTGTGCAATGCTGGGAAAGGGTCCCCTTTTGAGAGTGACCAAGAGGCCTCCTGGACAAAAATACTGAAGGAAAAAGGAGATGCACAAGAAGAGGCCCTTGGGGAGGGACACTGCTTCCGTGGATAGCAAAGTGCCTGTCACACCAGGTAAGATCTGCCTATGGTCATAACTTTGTCTATGGTACTTACATGTTGTACAGCAAATTTGTCGATGGCAATCTACACAATGCTGTCACCTTCACATGCGATAGGAGGGCTATGCAAAAGCCTATATTTTGTTTTTCAAAAATTATCTTGCTTTAAAACTAGTGAAACCTACACTAGAAAAAATTCATGAAATTTATTTATTAGAGCCACAAACCCAGAGGTTATTAATGAAACAGAAATGTTTTCTACTCAGGCATTTCATACTGAAGTTGAAACAGTATGAAAATAAATGTAGGCCGTGGTGGCTCACACCTGTAATGCCAACACTTTGGGAGGCTGAGGTGGGTGGATCACTTGAGGTTGGGAGTTCAAGACCAGCCTGGCCAATATGGAGAAATCCTGTCTCTACTAAAAATACAAAATGAGCTGGGCGTGGTGGCACATGCTTGTAATCCCAGCTACCTGGGAGGCTGAGGCAGGAGAATTCCTTGAATTTAGGAGGCAGAAATTGCAGTGAGCCAAGATCGCGCCACTGCACTCCAGCCTGGGCAACAAGAGCAAAACTCCACCTCAAAAAAAAAAAAGAAAAAAAAAAAGAATGTAACACATTTAGAGCAGCAGATTTTTTTTTCTTGAAATGTTGTCTTCTTAGGGATATGAACATGTCCAGGCCAGTTATTCTCTCACAAACAGGATTTAGAGGGAGCTGTGTTTTCCATGGTGAAAACATCCAGATTCATTAAAAGAAAAAAAAAACACTCACAACTAGCTAAACTCAAACCTTCAAGGGAATGACATGTGGAATTCCTCAAATGTTTACATTCAGAGTTCCAAAGATAGATATACTGTCTGCATAATTTGGTAAATACTTCTTTTATAAAGTAAATATAATTTTTATTCTGAAAAACTTAATGACGGAGTTTTCCTCAAGGAAATTTTGGATTTAAAAATCCTGATTTAAGATAGCCAGTTTTATTTTTTCCTCTTTTTTTTTTTTTTTTTCATAAAGTTGCAGGGCCAGGTGCGGTGAATCACGCCTGTAATCCCAGCACTTTGGGAGGCTGAGGCTGGTGGATCACCTGAGGTCAGGAGTTCAAGACCAGCCTGGCTAACATGGTGAAACCCCATCTCTACTACTAGTGGCACATGCCTGCAATCCCAGCTACTCGGGAGGCTGAGGCAGAAGAATTGCTTGAACCTGGGAGGCAGAGGTTGCAGTGAGCCGAGATTGCACCACTGCACTCCAGCCTGGGTGACAGAGGGAGACTTCGTCTCAAAAAAAAAACAAAAGGTTGCAAAGTAGTCCTTAACTCAGATTACTACTGGCAGATTTGATAAACAGGTGAGCACAGCACTATGGTTAATACCATTTGAATTGTACATGTATGAAATAAAAATATTACTCATTCCTCACAATTACGGGTCAACTGGCTGGTATATGAAACTAGTGTGGATGTAGGGCTGGGCTGATCAGTTTCTTAGTTGGGCAGTGGTGGGCTACACAGAACTGTGTCCTCCATGACTTATAATGAGTCCCACATTCTTGTGTTTGGGTGGCAACCATCCTAAGGACACTCATGCATACTGCGTGAACTTCTGTTATAATAAGACAATGAAGATAAAGGATATGCTTCGCAGGCTGATGATACAGTTCTGAGACTGATATGTTCTTAATTTAAGTCTCAAACAAAGGAACTACTGTACTGTCCACTTCAAATCGGATGCCAAGAAACCACAGATTCAACTCCCCCAGGACTCATGCATGAATTTAAGGTAATGGAGCTTAAATAAAACAGCAAGTAAACATTAAATGGTTGTTTTTTAAAAACGTTGGCAAGACCAATGTTTTGGAGTTTTGTGGCGTCTCCATTATAGAAGGTAGTCTTGTTTGTTATGGGAAGAAGAGTATGTGGGAGATCCAATGTTTTCAGGTGATTGTTGCAATTGGTTTGCACACGCAGCAGACACAGCCTGTAGTTGAGCAGGCAGGAAGGATGAATGCCTCGACCAAGGTGTGGGCAGGTTCTTCGGCTGACACGAAGACGGTGCCCACGGCATAGCCGAGGAGGTGGCAGCCAGAGCTCCAGCAATGGCTGAGGTGGTTTCTCAGACCTGAGAGCATCTCATACACACCTTCAGGGCTATGAGGGTGCTCAGCAGCAGGTGGAGAGGAAGAAAGCAAAAGGAAATGAACTAATGTAGCAGAGAAGTCTGTGTGTACAGGTACATGTGCGTCCCACATGGGCACTCCAGATATGGAACACACACACAGACACACACACGTATAAACTAAGAAGACCTGTAGCTCTGGGGTTGCTCCTATTTCTGGTAGTGACAAAGACAGAGGCACAGCCCCTGTTACTAAAATTGTGACCTAGATTTTACTCCATTGCTGGAAACCAGAGAATGGCTGTGTGTGGCTGGTACCAGCTCTTGCTGAAATATTACTGGTCAGAAATTATTTTAATTAAACAGTTGAAATAACATATGCAAAAATACTCTCTAGAGCACTATACATTTATGTCATAGAAATATTTTAAAACTAAACATTCATATCATAGCTGGATATTTGCTAAACCTTTCTCAAATAGAATGAACATATATGAGATATATGTATATGTTTACAATATGTATGTGTATAATGAGTTTTATGACAAGTAAACCTTTAAATAAAGAGCATAGAGAATGTTTCTTTTTACAGATTTATTTTATTTTATTTTTTTGAGACGGAGTCTCACTCTGTTGCCCCAGCTGGAATGCAATAGCGTGATCTCGGCTCACTGCAACCTCTGCCTCCCGGGTTCAAGCAGTTTTCCTACCTCAGCCTCTCAAGTAGCTGGGATTATGGGAGCCCACCACCATGCCTGGCTGATTTTTGTATTTTTTTTAGTAGAGATGGGGTTTCACCATCGTTGGTCAGGCTGGTCTCGAACTCCTGACCTCCAGTGGTCTACCTGCCTGGGCCTCCCAAAGTACTGGGATTACAGCTGTGAGCTACCGCTCCCTGTCTACAGATTCCTATTATTAATGTTTCCATGGGAAAAATGTAACAATGAACTTTCCTGACACAGGGTTTCTTTGGGAAGTAGCAGTGTTAGACCTATCCTCAAAGTAGAGCATTGTTGGCACTATTTTCGTCTGGAATAACAGTTTGAAATCTGCTTGTAAAGTAAATTACAGGAAAGGAGAATATTTAATAAGTTAAAGGAAAGCCAAAAATATTTTACCTTTGCTAATAGTCTAAATATTCACGGGGCATTTATCATGATAAATGCATGGCTGTAAGTCTCTAATTAAATTGCTATTTCCAGGCCTTGAGCTACAATGAAAATTCTATAAAGAAGGCTATAAACCAGTTATCAACCTATTTTAATCACAGTTTAATACAAGAAAATAGTATTCAAGGAGAGGGAGTAATTTTAAGTCACACTAGATAGGCTGAACATTCCAAACGAGATGGCAAGTACTCCACAGACAAGGACTGCTTCTCTGATTTCTTTGCATGCACTCAGGGCATTGAACAGGACTCCGCAGAGTGAGTATTCCATAAATCCTGCAGACTGACTTGCAAGAGTCTCTTAAAAAATAATAAAAATGCCATTTACCTCAAGTTTCAGGTTAGAACATCCTATGAGGCTTTCCCTGGCCAGTAATAATAAACTCATCAAATAATGATGCCAACAATTGGACACGCTCACCAACCTAGTATAAAGGGATCAATGCTGCTAAATTTGCACAGAGGAAATCTTGCTTGCTGTTGAAAATCAAACACGAGGCCATTGTAATTCAGCGTCCATCCAAGAGCCAGAAAGGGAAAAGGCATGACGAAAAACAGATTAATTTGTGGTTAGATGCAAGGCATGCTTTAGTCCAAAGAGAACAGCTACCGTGGCACATTCCCTAGGAGTACCTGTATACCGGCACTACCCACATGGTTTCCAGAATTCCACATACAGATGTTAATAAAGTCACTGGCTCAGACTCCTCTCAGGGAAAAATGACAAGAACTTTTAAATAGGGACATTCAAAACATTTATTCTACAACTATTTTTAAATATAGCAGTCCCCACTTATCTGCAGTTTTGATTTCTGAGGTTTCAGTTAGTTACCAGTCAACCAAGGTCCAAAAATATCAAATGGAAAATTCCAGAAATAAGCAATGCGTAAGTTTTAAATTGCACCAAGTTTTGAGTAACGTGATGAAATCTTGGGCCATCCCACTATATCCTGCCCAGGATGTGAATCATCCGTTTGTTTAGCAGATCCACACTGTTTACACGGATCACCTGCCTGTTGCTTACATGGTGATCAGACTGACTGTCACAGTATTGCAGTGTTCAAATAGCCCATATTATAATGAAGCTGCCAGGGCTCAAGAGTGGTGATACTGGCATATTATTACAGTCCTATTTTATTATTAGTTATTGCTGTTAATCTCTTACTGTGCCTAAGTTATAAATTAAGCTTTATCATAGGTATGTATGCACAGGAAAAAACATAGTGTGTATATATAAATGTGTATATATACATATATATATATGGCTCAGTACTTTCTGTGGTTTCAGACATTTACTGGGGGTCTTAGAATGTTTTCCCTCCAATAAGGGGGGACTACTGTATCTAGTATGTGCCAATTACTGATCTAATTATTGAGGCTCAAATCGTAAGCAAAATACAGTTTCTGACCTTTAGGAGATTAAAAAAGGCCCGAGGAAAAGAAGTATTGTATACTTTGAAGAGAACTAGATATAAATTACAGAGGAGTTACCCTGCTTACAAATATGCACCAAGCACTAGAAATTATATCCAGCCACAGCTTTAGCCTGGTTCTGCTTCAAGCTACCAGCTTGACCCCAGCACGATGCTGCATAACCCTAGTGAGAATCCTCTCATTTCTGTGTGGGCTCTGAACCTTGAACCTTTTTCCTCCTTTTTCTTACTTTGATCTGAGTCTTTCCTCTTAAGTCTCATTGTTTTGTTTTGTTTTTCCGGTCTTGACACCAGAGTTTTTACCTTTGGTATAGAGCTCTTACCTACCCATATTTCACCAAGCTTATATATTTTTAAATTCTTTATTTAGGAAGTTTTAAAATGTGCATAAAGGAAAATACTCATTACACAGTGAATGATTCATTAAACAATAAATTTCCATGAACCTATCACTGAGCTTCAACAATCATCAATTTCGCCAATCTTGTTTCATCTATCCATAACCCCTTTTTATTATAAAGTTAATATTATTTTCATTGCTTAAGTTATTTTGATTTCTAATTGTTACTGAGAAATAAAATAGTTTCCAGGCACAGGGCTAATACCTAGCAAAGAGTAGATCTTAAAAATATTTGTTCAACGATTGTATTTAATAAAACTGTCTGCTTTTAACGTGGGAGTTTTGAAACTGTCTGAAGAAAAAACGATATTCTGAATTCAGTGTTAGAAGGTGAGACTGAGGAGATTTCCTTTTTAGAACAGGCAAACCTTTTCCAGCTTTTCCTGTTCTGTTTCCCACCCACTACCCAGTAAAAGGAGGTACCCAAACAGGAAGAGGGGACAGAAAGCATCCCATAGTAGCAGAACTCAAAGTAAGGTTTATTTTTCTCTGCTCTCTGGAAACATTTAACTAAAGCAATCATTATTCTAAAATATGTAGTTACTTTGCAGGGTGATGGGGTCTTTTTTCTGGAAATACATTTACTCAAGCATATTTGGTTCATTGTATAGGTTTACATACATTAACCTGCATACAATATCAAACGTACCTGTTCCGGAACCAGGGACAAAGCAATACACGTCTCAGAGAATGCTGAACGAAACAAGACAGGCACAGGCTGTGCTGAACTTCAGCAAGAAGTGCCATCAGAGCAATTTCCCGGATCCGAGTTCAGCCCAAATCTACTTAAAAAATTGCCAGTGGAGAGGAAATAACACTTCACTTATGGGTAATTAATACAGAACTAGTAAAAGTGCTTAAAATCACATTAATTGAAAAAAAAAGATAGTGTCATCCAAGGATGACAAATGAGGAGACCACATCCTACCCTGGCTTTCCGTCCATATCCCAAAAGATCATAGTAAAGTTAAAATCTCAACCTTTACTTTTACCAGTCCCGCAAAATCACGGTAAAATCTCATTTGTATGGATAGCATAAGAATTAATCAAACAGGCTGGGTGCAGTGGCTCATGCCTGTAATCACAGCACTTTGGGAAGCCGAGGCAGGTGGATCACCTGAGGTCAGGAGTTCAAGATCACCCTGGCCAACATGGTGAAATCCCATCTCTATAAGAATACAAAAATTAGCCAGGCATGGTGGCTGGTGCCTTCTATTCCAGAGGCTGAGGCAGGAGAATCACTTGAACCTGGGAAGTGGAGGTCACAGTAAGCCTAGGTCACACCACTGCATTCCAGCCTGTCTAAAAAAAAAAAAGAATCAAACAGTATTTAAGTAATCTGGTATAGTCAGGGGAAGACAGATTGATCTGAGATTCAAAGAACCCAATTGTGTAAGCCTGGGCAGGTCATTTAACTTGCCTGAGCCTCAGTTTCCTGGCTGTGCCATGCAAATACACTAAGTCAGAGGTTTTCTTTCATGTCTTAAAGCAGCAGAAACTGATTTCACAAGAAATGTTGCATGACTTTTCAATACATAATATACATAAGCGTGGAGCTACTCTGGTTGAAGTAAAGGCAAGAGCCCCAAGTGCTCAGCATCCCTCCCTCCCCAAGGCCTCTCAGGCCTTTTATGGAGGAACAGGGTTTTAGGATCCCTTCTCTGGAATTCCTGAAGATTTGTCAACCCTAAAATCCTAAGACGGTATCATGGCTAAAGAAATCTAAGGTTAAACTGATTTATAAAACTACTGAGAAATGCAATTTTTCACGTATGAAACATTATTAATATTTCTTTTTTTTTTGAGACAGAGTCTCGCTCTGTTGCCCAGGCTGGAGTGCAGTGGCATGATCTCGGCTCACTGCAAGCTCTGCCTCTCAGGTTCAAGCGATTTTCCTGCCTCAGCCTCCCGAGTAGCTGGGACCACAGGCGCCTGCCACCACACTCGGCTAATTTGTTTGTATTTTTAGTAGAGATGGGGTTTCACCGTGTTAGCCAGGATGGTCTCAACTTCCTGACCTTGTGATCTGCCTGCCTTGGCCTCCCAAAGTGCTGGGATTATAGGTGTGAGCCACTGCACCTGGCCGAAACATTATTAATGTTTCTATGTGATATTCTGGTTTCTAAAAAGGGTCTGCCACAAACGAAAAGCTATATAGTAGTCCCCTCTTATCCACGGGCAATAAGTTGCAGACCTCCAGTGGATATCTGAAATATTGACTAGTACCAGACTCTATATAAACTCTGTTTTTGCCTATACATACACACCTATGATGAAGTCTAAGATACAACAGAGAAATTAGCATGAAATTCTTTTTCCTTTGTCATAAGTTCAAGGACAGAAGACTGGTTCTTATGGTAGATCTTGGCACCCTCAGCATATGACTTTTTTTTCCTTTTAAAATTGAGAACTTTTACATTTTCATTTAAAGGAAGTACTTTATGGTGTCTCTCTGGCATATCCGAATTGCCAGTATCACTACTTTTGCACTTTAGAACCATTATGAAGTAAAGTAAGGGTGATTTGAGCACAGCACTGTGATAACCCTGCAGTCAATCTGACAACCAAGATGGCTACTAAATGACCCACAGGTGGGTAGTGTAGACAGTGTGGATTCACTGGACAAGGGGATGATTCACATTCCCAGCAGGATGGAGTGGGATGGCGTGAGGTCTCATTATGCTACTCAGAACAGTGCGCAACTGAAAACTTTTAAATTGTTTATTTCTGGAACTTTCCATTGAATTTTTTTGGACTGAAGTTGACCTTGAATAACTGAAACTGTGAAAAGTGAAACCATGGATAATGGAGGAACTGCTGAAATACTATTCCAAAGCTAAATCAATATACTTATTAGAATTTCTTCTCATGTACTCCATCTGAAGTCAACATTTCCTTTGAAATCATATTTCTGCATTTTCCCCCATTTTCTAACTAACCATGTATGGATGCAAATTATTTTATAGTTATTTAAATAAGAAAGAATACAAAAGGCTTCCTGGAGTAATAGTTTTAAGTAAAGTGTTTAGACTAAAGTTTTCCTTATGAACTATTGATCATCACTCAATTTTAGGAAGAAAATTTTTACACTGGCATCTCACTTGAGCAGTCTAAATGATGGCACACACGGAGGAAAAATATTAACAGTGGTGACAATACTTACAATTTTCCTTCCAATTATGCATTTATATATATACTATGTGCTATGGGCTAAGTTGTTGTATCCCCCCAATTCCTAGGTTGAAGCCCTAATGCCCGGTACCTCAGTGACTGTATTTGAGACAAGGCCTTTGAAGAGGTGCTTAATTTAAAACGAGACTCTTAGGGTGGATCTTAATCCAGTCATACTAGTTATCCTTATAAGAAAAGAAACCTTGGATGGAAAATCGAGGCACCAGGGGTTGGTGCACAGAGGAAAGGCCATGTGAGGACACAGGAAGAAGAGAACTCAGAAGGGATCAAACAGGCCAACACCTTGATCTTGGACTTCCGAAGTCCAGAATAAGTAGAAAATAAATTTCTGTTGTTTAAGCCACACAGTCTGTGCATTTGGTTAATGTAGCCCTAGCAAACGGTATTTACACATACATATACACATACACAAACACTCTAGCAAAGGATGCTTTCATCTACACATCCACACGCACACTCCTCACAGATGATTACCTTCTTCAGTTGAAAGCTTCTTCATATGTTTAATAGCATTGCCAAACACCGAAAATAGCCCTTCACCAAACTATTTTGGAATTTGGTGCACTGTTATTATGTATGATAGATGTTTTCTTCTCATAGTAAAATGTGTAGGTTAAGCCTGGAAAATACTACATTACAAAAAAAAATTGAGCTGGGAGTTGTGGCTCATACCTGTAATCCCAGCACTTTGGGAGGCTGAGACAGAAGGATCACTTGAGCTCAGGAGTTCAAGACCAGCCAAGGCAACACAGTGAGACCTCATTACTACTAAAAAAAAAAAAAAAATCAGGTGTGGTGGCATGCACCTGTAGCCCCAGCTACTCAGGAAGCTGAGACGGGAGGATCGCTTGAGGCTGACAGATCGAGGTTGCAGTGAGCTGTGATCATACCACTGCATTCCGGCCTGGGTGACAGAGGAGACCCTGTCTCAAAAAAAAAAAAAAAAAAAAAAAAAAAAAATTTTTTTTTTTTGTTCAGTTTGCTAAAAAAGTTCAGATAATATTTTATACTATGCAGGGTTATACAGAGATGATGAGATTGGCTAACAGAATTTGGGGAGCAAAAATGAATTCTATAATTAGTCAACTTTTCCTTTTAGGTGGGTATTGCTGGATTGTTCCTCTGTTAAAGGCAATCACTAACATAACATTGAGTTTTGTTTTTTTTTTTCCCCCAAGGATTTGGTAGCTCTGCTTTGTAATATGTGATGATAGTAATAAATAAATAATTTCTCTGGCATTAATGATATTAACATTTTATGTAACTGATTCATTAAGGTCTCAAGTGAATGCTCAAAGCTGTTACAATTCAGTACAGGTCACTTAGTATGAAACACACGCCTCCTACAGCACTATATTGGTTTTAAAATTGATAGCACCATGAGGTCTACAAGGTCTTGAGAAGAATTTCATTTTCTCGCTAGTCTAAAGTGATTGTGCTATGTTCCCTGACCTTCAAAAGCTTTTTGTCATTTTTCTGCCGTGTAGTGCAGAGGTTCTTTCCTCTATCCATTTCATTTAAATATGTGCTATGTGGGTAAATCCAATAAACTAAGTAGTCATTTAGTTAAAACCCTTGTGGGGGTCAGAGCTCTAGGGAACATTTCAAGGCACTGATGTTCCTTCTTCAACTCTGATTTCCTAGATCATTGATCATCTTCTACCAGCTCTTTGAAATGGATCCTCTTACCACATGCCCCTTAATCCCCTGTGTTGAGAGGAATGCTAGGTCTGGTACCCATTGGTATCCATCCCCTGGGGGAATGAATGAAAGGAGAGGGAACTCCTTTTCATGATTAATAGTCTAAAATTCTCCCAAGGAGACACAAGCCCTGGACATTGCCAGACAAAAGTCCTTGAAGGTGAGTGGGGAAGAATCTCTTTACTGGCCTCGGTCCCTAGAGCACCACCTTTGCTCATAAACAAATCTCCTGTCGCTTTCCCAAAGATAAGTCACACGGTCAAAGGTACCTGTAAGGTTGTTACCACATTTTTCTTCCTGGGAGTGCTCTTCCGACTGGAGCGCACGTCAAGGTTGAGATTGTGAAAGAAGGTCAAGTGCATCCCAGGGCCTTGTAAACAATAAGTGCTTAATACTGTGGAATACAAATGAAGGAATGAGGAGGAATGTGCCATTTCAAAAATGTGTAATTCAAAATAATGGCTTTGCACTACGTACGCTTTTCATGGTAGGTTTTAGGTATACTATAAGTTAAAAAATGGGTTTTAACTTGAAAACAGGATTCCATGGTGAAATAAATCTGCTAAGCAGTGGGTTAAACCAGGTGAGAGGTATTTTTGAAACTGCAGGACCCCTCATAGCTTGAATTTTTGAAAGATGGCTGGAGCATTCAGGGATTCTGAAACTTGTTTAGCCACAGGACTTGTTTCTTCTGCAAGATATTTGGAAAAGGTTGTGCTAAATAGTCTTTAACTCGCAGAAGGGATTAACTATTTATCACCTTAACTGACCAGAGCAGAAATTTTAGATCTTCCACATGTTTGTGGGACTGACCTGGCAACAGTGCCCCAGGAAGGAAAGCATAGTTACCTTGTTGAAATAGGTGCACCATTTCTAATTTTCTTTTCTCATTCTGTGTTCTTTTTTTTGAGACGGAGTCTCGCCCTGTCACCCAGACTGGAGTGCAGTGGTGCGATCTTGGCTCACTGCAACTTCCACCTCCTGGGTTCAAGTGATTCTCCTGCCTCAGCCGCCTGAGAAGCTGGGACTACAGGTGCATGCCACCACGCCCAGCTAATTTTTTTTTTGTAGTTTTAGTAGAGACGGGATTTCACCGTGTTGACCAGGATGGTCTCCATCTGCGGTGGCTCACACCTGTCATCCCAGCACTTTGTGAGGCGGAGGTCGGCAGATCACAAGGTCAGGAGATTGAGACCATCCTAATTTTCTGTAAGATGAATGCATGTGTGTGGCAGACGTATCACCGCCAAGTTTACCTTCAACTCTTTCCCCATTAAAAAGACAGGTTTTTGGATGAGAGGCATTTATTATACTGTTTCATAGTAGAGTAAGATGATAGGGCACTATAATAAAGTTTCAAAAAGGGAAGAGAAGCAAAAATAAAATTTGAAGATGTGTAGCCATAGAAGATGCTTCCCTCTTTACTCCTAAGCTGATAATGGAGTCTGATAGAAGAAAATGCAATTCAAATCAAACCAACAAGAATACTAGGTGCCCTGGGGAAGCAGAGCAAGATGCTTGCTTGTGGTGACCCACCTGGCCGGGGACCAGCCTTGTCTTGGTATCTCAGCTGCTGTATATTCATTTTGTTACTTAGTAAATACAATACATTTTCCAATGATGATCGAGTCTCATTTAAATATGTATATTAAGAGGTTTGGTCATATTTACCTATAAGTTCAACAACAAAGAAATGATTATTTTAATGTATTAATCCACCCAGGGTAGCCAGTAAACACATGGTTATGAACACTATACTGCAACACAGAAAAGCTTAAGTTTTAGTGTTAAGTTAAAAATATGTAACTAAGCATATATATTTAATTGTATCTATAAAAAATAAATATAATAAAAATTAAACTATGAATAGCAATTATCTTTGAGAGATGTCATTATAGAGCTTCTTTCTTTTCCTTTCAAAAATTTCTTAATGTGGGATCTACAACTTACAGTGTTTAAAACTTTATATGTTTTTAATAACCTAGTTTCATTCTCAAGTGTGATTTTGTTATCGAGGGGCCATTGTTTTTGACTTGAGTTACTCATTTCAAGTTTTGTTATGAATACAAATTGGAAAAAAATAGAGATTGATATACACGATTTTTAAAAATTACAGTTAAATTTCCAGGAAATCTTGGTCCTGTTGATTAGTAGATGATTGAAAAGACAATAAAGTCTGCCTCACTCTGAGTTAGAGCAGATGGCTTTCATTATAACCAAGGTATTCATTTTAGATTAACTTCCAATAACAGTTTTCCTCCTTCTTCAAAGGGGATGTGCTACTTTCACTTTCTGAAATCGGTGCCCAGTTTTGCACAAGATTTGTTGTTGTATTTGTTGTTGTTGTTTTTTTCCAATGAAGGTGTCAATCAAATTTTCAACAACCATAGAAGAAATCTTAAATAATATTTTCCTTACATCTATGTTCAACTGTAGATATAACAAAACAAATCTGCCACCAGACAATAAGGAATATTTTTCCTTTTGTTGTCAATAATAGAAATCACATGCAATGTTGAACTCAGAATATACGACAAAAGTTTACAGAATCTCCTAAAATGTAAACCTAACATTACCCTTACTATGATCCCACTGAAACTTACTATGATCCCACTTGAGGAAGAGATGAGAAATGGCCAGCAACCCCCAGCCCCCACCACCAAATAGAAGTTATCCAGGTTTAACTTCAAGAATTACCCCCAAGAAATCGATGACCTGCTTTTTCCAAAGAGCCCAGATTTAACACTTGGGTGGTCTATATTGTGCCTTCGACATATAACCTACTTTGCCAAACAATTAAAAGATAAACATGTGCTATAATATATACTGTAAGGAAATGATGATACAAAATAACCAGGTAGCAAATCTTCCAGCTTAATACCATGACCAAGTATCTCTGACTGACTCAGTGTTATCCTCAGTCTGACTAGCTCACCTGTGGCCCCATCGCATAGAGGTATAACCCTGAGCAACTTTATAAATTACACTTTATGAATTACTTATGTGATACTGTACCTCAATTCATAACACAGACCACATCTCTTTTTCTTAGAAAAAAATGAAGGAGGAGATGTGGCTAAAAATCTACAACTAAAACTACTGATTTCCTTGTTTATGCTACATGGAAGGAGAAATCTGTTAGCAAATCTGAGAAGGATCAAAATTCCATTCCCCACTTTCTTCAGTTACACTGTTACTGGAATGTGAATTTCATCTCCTGGCGTTCATTTCTCCTTCCAAAGCCTATGGACGATCCCATTGTTGAAGTATTGAAAGATCCTTTGCTGAAATCTTTGTAAACATGTCACAGTTTCTTAATGCATATCAGATCACAAATTTCATGTAATTTCTCTAATATTTTCCCATTAATAGTATACTTTAGTGATCTTCACCCAGAGAAGCAAATATATTAGTGCCAGGTGCTCTGTGCTCACAAGCAAAGCTGAATGCATTTACATTTGTAAATATCCACTCCAGGAATATCATTGCTCTCTCTCTCTCTCTCTTTTTTTTTTTTTAACATCAATGTTTGCAGAGCCATCAACCATTCCAGAGCAATCTGTCTTGCTTGTCTGTGCTCAACTGTGAAAATGCATCTTGATCTCCTACTTATTCCCCAAAGCCATGACTCAAGCATAAAAGCAGATCTTTATTACTAATTGATCTGGTCTTTTCCTGTCCCCAAAGCATGTGCTGCTCTGACCACACTTCTGAAGAAAGAAAAATAGTAATTGAATATTTCAGTTAAATGCCAAATTGCACTTTCCATTCTTCTTCCAACTAAGGTTGGCCTAGGATTTCTAGAAGTCTTCTAATAACTCAAAGCAGACAAAACATGGTGTTCTATTTTCTTTGCTCTAACTAAAGGAGCCATTCAAATATACATCTTCCATTTCCATTTTTATATTTTCCAGGTTTTATTCTCCATGGGATACTGCTACTGCCTTGGACTTAGAATCTATTTTTTCTTGGAGTTCACAATTTGTAACTGATGAAATAATACCCTCTGGCCAGCTTATGTTATGAGCTAGATGTTTTAATTTTCGCTCTAAACTTTGTGAACTGTGTATAATTGCTCAGTAGTTTAAGATCACTTTTTCTTGTCCCATTAAAATGTTGGAAAACAAATAAATCTAACTGAATGGTTTTCCCTAAACTGTTTAAACTAAGTTAATAATCTATTAATAATGTGCAATGGGATTTAACACTAAAATGGAAAAACACACATTATTTTGACAAATTACCCTTGGGGTCTGATAAGACTTAACTAATTATTTATGTACAGTGAAGAGCAATCTGGTAAACAAGCAAATCAAGCCCTGCTAAACCATGTGGAAATTTGGTTCCAATTCATCTCACACCTTCCAGGAATGACCAGCAAAACTACACAGTGGCTTATGAGAAAATCCACCATGTGCTGATTTACCTGAGGGTTGGAAAAGATGCTTACATTTAATTAAACAATCAGTAGGACAAAAAACCACCACCACAAAAATAAAACTAAAAACATTGAAATGTCATAGGTTTGCTGCATGATTTCTTTCAGTTCAGGATCATTTATTTTGAGACAAAAGCCAGTTTGTTTCAACTCTTAAAAAAAATCAAGGCATTGATTTAGGTAACTTAGAATAATCCCATCTAAATCTTTTATTATACCCATGAGGAAACTGAGGCCCCAAAAGTTCGGTTGCCTTGTACAAAGTGACAGAGGTATTAACATTGACTTTTGGCTCATAAGCCAGGCCTCTTTCCACCACAGTGTGTCGCCAGCGGCATCTCATTCACAGGAGTGGCCAGCTCTAATGGAAGGACAATGACCCAACTATTTCCTAGATTTCTTTTGATGGCTCAAAAAATCTTTACACTTTTTTTTAATGATTTTTAAAGACGTAGTGCTATAGTTTGGTTCGTCTTCTCCAAATCTTATGTTGAAATTTTATCCTAAGTGTTGGATGTGGGGTCTAATGGGAGGTATTTGGGCAGTGGGGGTGGATCCCTAATGAATAGCTTAATCTCCTTCCTCGGTGGGGGCAGGGGAAATGTTCTCACTCTATTAGAGAGAGTTGGTTGTTAACAAGAGCCTGGCCCCTCGCTGCCTCCTTGCTTCCTCTCTCACCATGTGATCTCTGCACATGCTGGCTCTCCTTCCCCTGTTGCTGTGAGTGGAAGCAGCTTGAGGCCTTCACCAGATGCACATGCTGGCACCATACTCCTTGTACAGCCTTCAGAGCTGTGAGCCAAATAAACCTCTTTTTTATTATAAATTACCCAGCCTCAGATATTCCATTATAGCAACACAAACAGACTGAGACACTTAGTCTACTTCAAGTTGGATTTTGGGATCTGTAAGCACTTTATTGATAATATATATTGCTATCCTTGTTTTTTTCCTGTATTTCTGTAAAACATCCGTGTTTCCTCCAAAGAAGAATGAATACATAAAAAATAAAAAGAACTATGTTGGCCATGTTTAGCAAGAAAACTTGGGGAATCATTTTATGCTATATACCTGTTTTAGAAATAAAAATTTTTCTTTAAAGAAAAGTTTTAGAAAATGCATTTGGCCACAGAAATTGTGTGTGTGTGTGTGGCAGTTGTTTTAGTAACAACTATTCACATGCTCTAGAACACCTAGCATCCTGTCTTGCATTCACATGGCGCCTGTGATGGTTAATTTTCATCTGCAAACTTGACTGGGCCAAGGGATGCCCAAGTAGCATTATTTCCGCGTGTTTCTGTGAGGGCAGTTCTGGAAGATTAGCATTTGACTTGATAGGCTGAGTAAAGAATAGAGCCCTCATCAGTGTGAGTGCGCCTCCTCCAATCCATTAAGGTTCCGATGGAACAAAATGTTGAAAGAGGGATGAATTCGCCCTTTCTTTTTGAGCTGGGACATCCATCTTCTCCTGCCCTGTGACATTAGTGCTCCTGGTTCTCAGGCCTTCAGGCTTGGACTTAATCACACACCCCTGATTTTCCCAGTCCTCTAGCTTGCAGACAGCAGATTGTGGGACTTCTTGGCCCACATAACTGTGTGAGCCAATTCCCATAATAAATCTCCTCTTAAATGTATGTACCTCCTATTGGTTCTGTTTCTCTGGAGAACCCTAATACAGTGCTCAATAGTTGCCTAAGAATTTGAATTGGTACACACTGGCTGTATGAATTCCTTTAAAATACTTCTGCACATGTACCTTACCCAGATTTTTCCATGGTCTCTCAATGATTTGCTCCCAAAGACTACTTCTAAAGGGATTAATTTTCAATAAGTCTTTGAATGTTTGCCATTCAGGGAAGAATACGTTGTTTTTATTTTTAGTCAATCATGACCCTTTTATACAAGATGTCTAGGTCAGCAAAAACTTTTAGTGGGAGTATGATTTGAAAGAGCAGAGGAAGTCAATATTCCACTTGAGCTTCTAGAAAATATTTCTAGTTTGGACTCCGTTGGGACCTAAATTGGATGGAGGAGGTACACGCAGATTGGAATGATTCTGCTTCTTGAATAGGTGGCAGCCACACAAGTGTTTGCTTTAAAATTATTCTTAAAATTTGGCAGATATATTTTACACACTTTTTATGTGCACCTTTTTTGATTTTTAAAAAGAACAGAAAACATCACCTAACTATATGCCTAACGATAGCCCTGCCTACCCACCAAAAGGTGAGAGTGAGACCATCATCTGCGTGGCTCTTCTTGAAGTCAGCTCCACCATTCTGGCCTTCTCTAGCAGACACCGGAGTGAAAGGGCAGAATTGGGAAGCTGTGTTCTATTTCTAGCTGCTAAATTCATTCTTCAGATTATGATATCTGAAGCGATGGTGAATTTCTGTCACATTCTGACTCACATGTAAGCATTAAAATATATTTCTGGCCAGGCGCAGTGGCTCACGCGTATAGCCTATAATCCCAGCACTTTGGGAGGCTGAGGTGGCAGATTACTTGAGGCCAGGAGTTCAAGACCAGCCTAGCCAACATGGTGAAATCCCCATCTCTACAATAAATACCAAAATTAGCTGGGTGTGGTGGCACATGCCTGTAGTCCCAGCTACCCTGGAGGCTGGGGCAGGAGAATAGCTTGAACCTGGGAGGCAGAGCTTGCAGTAAACTGAGATGGTGCCACTGCACTCCAGCCCTAGCAACAGAGCAAGACTCTGTCTCAAAAACAAACAAATAAAATAAAATAAAATTCTAAAGTCACCTTACAGGAATTTGGAAATTCACTTACATTACCCAAACCTCTGTTCCCTGCTCTGGAAAAGGCTGACAATCAATGTATTCTCATATTTATTCCCTATGGGATTCTCTATTTCAATTTGTATTTATTAGAGATCATAAGGTTATTAACCATTCTCTTTGTCAGGAAAGCCTTTATTAGTATTATTGTTCAAGTATTCCAAGGTACTCTATTGTCTTAACCTGATCTATATCAGTTTTGTTTTGTTTTTGTTGCCAGGCTGGAGTGCAGTGGCACCATCTCAGCTCACTGCAACCTCCGACTCCCGGGTTCAAGCAATTCTCCTGCCTCAGTTTCCCAAGTAGCTGGGACTACAGGCACGTGCCATCACGCCCAGCTAATTTTTGTATTTTTAGTAGAGACAGGGTTTCACCATGTTAGCTAGGATGGTCTCGATCCCTTGACCTCGTAGTCTGACCTCCTCAGCCTCCTAAAGTGCTGGAATTACAAGTGTGAGCCACTGTGCCTGGCCTATATCAGTTTTAAGAAATAAAAGACATTATAGTCTTTGCATTTTAGCCTTCCTGAAGAGAATTATCCTTGTTCTTATCCACAGGTAGTTAAAACAATAACCTTCTTAAACATTTTAACAAGCTGATGGTAAAAAATGACTGAATATTTCCAAGTTCTTTTCTCAGCCCACAGGCTCTGGAATATGAATTAGGTGCACTGATAAAAATGTTGAATCTTTAATATTTCACACCAAAAGAAATGCCTCCAGGTAGCTTTTAGCATACTGCTGTAATCTTGGGTAATGAATTAATCATACCCATCCTTAACATAGAATGTTAAGGTGGAATCCACACAGAAGAGTATGGATCGGATAAGCAAGCACTTTTGCTCCTGAAAACTATTTCAACCACTACATTAGAGTTCATAGAATTGACTAATCTCCACAGACTAGGATCTAAAATTAATATAGGCCCCAAAGCCCCAGTCTCAGAACAGTGCCAGATAAAAATCCCAAATCAGACTGCCAGAAGTGCTTCCAAGTAGAAGAAGGTCACCCAGGGAACCAGTCATATTAATTCAGTAAATAGGAATTTATGCCACTTACCTTTGTCCTGAGGCCTTTCTGATTAGCAACCCATTTACAGCTAAATCGGGAGGGATTACTTCATGGAAGCCTGGCCCCCTTAACTAGGGAGGGGCTGTTTGTATGTCTACCAACATTTCTGCCTGTCTGGGTGGCACATAATTAATATTGAGGTTCATTAGACATTTAAATGCCAATAGTGGTCATAACAAAAGAACACAGTCAGCCAGGCACAGTGGCTCATGTCTATAATCCCAGCACTTTGGGAAGCTGAGGTAGGAGGATTGCTTGAGCCCAGTAGTTCAAGACCAGCCTAAGCAATGTAGTGAGACCCGGTCTCTATAAAATATTTAAAAATTTTTAGCTGGGCGTGGTGGTGTGTTCCTGTCGTCCTAGCTACATAGGAGGATCCACTGAGCCCAGGAGGTTGAGGTTGTAATGAACTATGATTGTGTCACCGTGCTCCAGCCTGGGTGACAGAGCAAGACCCTGTCTCAAAAAAAAATAAAAAAAAAAAAAAAGCACAGGCTGACTCACCAGTCACTCTGTCACTCTTTCACATTGTGGCGGAGGCTTTGGCTTACGTGTAATTTTGATTATATGGAATTATTTTATTCATTGAATATGAAAGGTGATTTTATGTTTCCTTATCCACACCTCCAGTGAACTCCTCCACTCTCTGTTATCTATGGCTTTAGTCATTTCTTACAAGTAATATTTTGGAGCCTAGGGTGAGTAGCATGAAACTCATGAATAAAGGTTGGTTACACATGTGTGGTTGGACCTGGGAAAAAAGGGGCCCTAAGCGGCAGGCTCCTTGCTTATAACTCTGGGCTGCTGAGGGGCAAGGCAGAGGTGCCCATACCGACTCACTAGTAGTCAGTAGGGAGGAATCTTCAGAGGCGGGAGAACATTTACAAACATGTATTAATATGGTCCTGTATCAACACATCACGTATTATTTGTAGATGACCATTGCTTCCCTCCCTTTCTCCCT
>NW_012107675.1:800503-811248 GCF_000951045.1 Mandrillus leucophaeus
TCCTTCCTTCCTTCCTTCCTTCCTTCCTTCCTTCCTTCCTTCTGCAAATATGTGTTCAGTTCAGGTACCATTCTGGTAATGCAGATTAGACAAAAGTGTATGATGTAGATTCTGTCCTTTAGTTTGAGCACGGAAAGCAGAGTCAGGGAGGAGAGGGAGCGATAGAGAGAATCCATGCCATGGTCAAAAGCCGATCATGAATTTCACCTGCATTATTAACAGTTTTATTAATTCTGTAAGATCAGTTTATCCCATACTCATTCTACAGGTTTCCTACTTCTAAATATCAGCTTTGTTTAGAAAGTATCATTCTTTTTAGAAATTTTACAAACAAGATACAGAATATAAATATAGAATGAGAAATTGGCACGTATAAATAACTGCCATACAAGGTCAAGTGAGATAAGTTCTGTCAGAAAAATACAAAGTGTTATGAGAATTTAGATAAATAGAGATTGATTTGGGAGGAACAAAAAGGAAAGTGCTAGAAAGAAGCTACCTTTTAAATTGGCCACAAAGAACACGCGAGATTTCAAGGGACAAAAGAATTCAAGAGTTCAAACGCCATCAACAAGAATGGGGCAGGGGAGACAGGGACAGGTTGAAGTTTGGCAGCAAAAAGGCTGTATTAAAAGTGATCACTTTGGTGTATACATGCTAAGTTATAGGACTGCGGCAAAATCCTAGTGGAAAAGTCCAAGAAGTAGATTAAAACACAGCTTCCAGCCTTTTGAACCTTTTTCAGTCCCTACATATTGAAGATAGCTGACATAGAATGTGCATAAGTTTAAAGGAAAGAGGGCTGAGAAGAAAAAATGATTGAGACATATGGAATGTTCACATTTAGGAGCAGAAAAAAGGAGAAAAAATAAAATCCTAGAAAATTGTAGCATGTGCATGCCAACGAAGCGAACATATTAAAGGTTGTGAGGACACTGACTCATGTTTAAAAATTAAAACTGCTTTGACTTTTAATTTACAACATGTGCTCAAATACATCCCATATGGACCAAAGACTTTTAAAGAGAAACAGAAATTTTAAAAATGAAAAGAAGCTACAGATAAGTATTTATCTGATGTTAGAATGGAAAAAACTTCCTAAGAGTAAAAGCAAAGTGTACTAGTCAGGGTTCTCCAGAGAAACAGAGCAAATAACAGATATATGTGCACACAGATATACATGTATCCTGAGACTTTCATACCTGCATAATCTCATATCAATTTCTTATAAATCTCTCTATATTTATATATATACATATATAAACATATATATACACATTATACATACATATACACATATATAAAGATATTTATATATGTACACACACACAATGAAGTTTATTATAAATAAGTGACTTATGAGATTATGGAGGCATGCAAGTCTCAAGGTCTGTAGGGAGAGCTGGCAAGCTGGAGACCCAGGCGAGTTGATGGTGCAGTTCCAGTCTGAGTTCAAAGGCTTGAGAACTAGAATGGATGACGTAGTCCCTGTCTCAAGACTCATGAAGAGCTGATGCTTCAGTATGACTCAGAAGGTAGTCAGGCAGGAAGAATCCTCTTTTACTTGGAGAAGGGTCTTTTTGTTCTATTCAGGTCTTCAACTGATTGGGTGAGGCCCACCCACTTTAGAGTAGGTGATCTGCTTTACTAAGTCTACTGGTTTAAATATTAATCTTATCTGGAAAAAATCCTCAAATGAAACACCCTGAATAATGTCTGACCAAATATCTGGGTACCCCATAGCTAAGTCAAGTTGACACATGAAATTAATCATCACACAATGTGAGATATGGCTACATAAAAGTTAAAAAATCTATATAACCAGGAAAATATTTTGCAAAGATTAAATAGGTACATCCTGATATCCTCCCCCCCACCCCCACCTTATTCGTGTCCTATTTGTAGCCTCACCCCTCCGAGGCCAAGCTGCAAGAATGACTTCCCAGAGCAGGGGAGGATGTTCTCTTGAGCAATGCTGGAAAGTCAGGAGGAAGAGGATTGCTAAATGCTGAAATCTGTTTCGTCACAGTTGAACTTATCAGAGGATGGGCATGGGGCCCATCAGATCCTTTGCTTCTCCCAGGGTGTGAAGAAGATGTACTTCTGTCCATGGGGCCGGGAGGCCTATTGTTCTGTGCTAGAAAGATGATCCAGCAAAGGGGAAGTTAAACAGCCAGAAGGATTGTATGAGGAAAAGGGAAGCAAGGAGTAGGAGAAGAGAAATGGTTAGAAGTGGGTATCTTGCTTTGGACAATTCAGGGGGAGAAGGGATCTCTGTCTTGACTTCCAGTTAGTGCTTTAGAAAGAGATGGCCCTTTGGCTGCTCCTTTACCTACTCAGGTGCAGCCGCTTCAAGGTACGGCTTCGTGGTATGGCCTCATGATATGCTAAGTGGTAGGGTTGCTTAGGCACAGGGAGGCCTGGACATGTAGCTTCTCTGGGCACCTTTTGGTTCCCATATGATGTGTTGGTTCCTATATGATGTGTTGGGAACCTGCCCACTGGAGGGTCTTCGTCCTGAATTAAGAGCCCATGGGCCTGGCACAGGCTTACCATGGTGAGGTAAGGAGACCTCTCCACAGGGAATGGGGGTGGACAGCTTCATCCCCAGAAGAATGAGGCAGAGAGGCAGAGGGTGCTATAGCAGCCATTCAAGAAGAATCCAGTTAGCTGGGAAAGTAGGGGGAGGGAGAGAAAGGGAGGAAGATGGGGAGAGAGAGAGAGGAAGGAAGGGAGGGAGAGATGTTAGGTTGAAAGGCTGGCAGCACGCCCAGTGATCATGTGAATTCAAGTTGCTCTTCACTGCACTCAGAGGTTACCTGAGTCCCTTCCACTTGAGATGCTTAACTCCACCTTGGAACAGAGCCAGGAAGAAGTTGGGAACAAGAGAGACAGCAATTACCTCAAAAAACCAAACGTTACTATAAAGGGCTGTTTAAAGGATAAGTTCAGACTAAATTAAAAAAATAAAAAAGGCCTAACATCCATTTCTGCCTCTCTACCAAGTGACTGTGAGCTTATAAGGAAGACCAGGATAATTACAGATAAAATAAACACACCACATATCTGCATGTTGAAAGATTATATTGCCTGAATTTGTAAACCTGGTATGTTTCCATTTATTTATTACAACATTAATAAAAAATGTCCAATAACAAATAAAGGAATAATGCCAGAGATAAAAGGTTAATTGCTTTTACTTACACAGAACTCTTTCAAATAAATAAGAAAAATGCTAAGACCTCTGAAGAGGAATGGGCAAAAACTAAAACAAAATATCCTGGTAATTTATAAACTAGGATATAAGAGTAGCTAATAAGCATATAAATACTTAACAAGTTAATCAAGAAATAAAAGATAAAATAATAATTAGTACCATTTTCACTTATCAGAAGAGAAAATATTGACAACTTATCAATATATATCAAGGACATTCAAAGTGTTTATATCTTTTGATATATTCTACTTCTAGGAAATTATCCTATAGAAACCATAAAAAATGTGGACACATTTAACAATGAAATTCAATGTTGTTCAAGATATATGGAAAGATTTGAAATTGTAAAATATAATACCTTTCCCAAGGTCACAAACAGATAAACATTTACCTAGTCTCATTTTAAAGAGAGACTAGAAGAGAATCTTACACCATAACTTTTCTTGCTAGTTTATTTCAGTCTTTTATCAACTTTGCAGTAAAGCCATCTTTCACATGTCTAATTGAAATACACCCAGCTTTAATTTGAGCCCATGTTTGGGCTCAAGTGGACACAATGAATAACTCCGTGGCATTGTTTCATTAAATTAAAAGACAACAATTCTCTTTTGGACCAAATTTTTCTTCCTTCTTTCAATGAACACGCACTTCTGGCACTAAAGATATTTCTGACTGCCTAGGATCGATATCTTTCTTCTTATCTGGCCCTTGGCACCCCACCTGGCCAGGTCCTAGATGCCTGTTTGCTCCCTTAGCCTATGAATGGGAAATGGGCCACAAGGAGACAAGCACACGACCGCAACATGGTGTGGAAAGAGCTCAGGCTGAGGTCTACACATCTACACGGGGTCTACAGGTGCACAGAAGATGCACCCAAATCAGTCTGGTAGAGTCACGTATCAAAGAGGAGGAGAATGTCTTAGTTCATTTTGTGCTGCTATAACAGCATACCAAAGGCTGGGTAGTTTATAAAGAACAGAGTTTTATTTCTCATAGTTCTGGAGTCTGGAAGTCTAAGATCAAGGCATTGGCATTTGGTATCTGGTGCCCCCTCTGGAGGGGGCAATGCTGTGTCCTCATGCAGTGGAAGGCAGAAAGTCAAGAGAGGGGGAACTCCCCCTACACCTGATCCCATTCACGAGGGAGGAGCCCTTATAGTGTAATCACATCTTAAAGACCCATCTTGTAATACCGTCACATTGGCAACACCTGAATTTGGGAGGGGGATCCATTCAAACCATAGCAGAAACTGTAGAGCTGAATGGAATTTCCCCAAGTGGACAAGGGCAGTGGAGAGGTGGGAGGGTAAGTATAGTTATTTCTGGTGTGAAAACATATATGAAGGTATCTAGGTGAGAGAGAGTGTGTCTTCAGAAACTGAAAGACTACGCAGTGTGGTTATGCAGAGAGGGTGCCAAGCAGGATCATATAAGCATGAGTGGGAGCTTGGGGGCAGGTGACAAAGCCTTGCAATAACATGAAGGAGTCTGAGTTTCAACCTGTGAACACTGGAGTTAGTGAGTATTCTAAGCAGGTGAAACACGATCAGACTTCAGTGTTAACCAAAACCACACAGATACTGTGGATGTAGGTTGGAGGGATAATCTGGAGGCACATGTACCAGATGGAATGAATGATGGATCCCACAAGAGCAAAACTGGGGATGGAACAGAGAATCAAGAAGGCTTCGAGACTTACTGGATGTGGGATTGGGTTGAGAAAAAATGAGGAGGTGGTGATGACAACCTAAAAATGTTACCTTATAAAAACATTTGGCCTCTCAGTAGATCTCATACTTGAGTATGCATGAGAATCATTGGAATCCTTGTGAAAAATCTTGATTCCTGGGACATGCCCCAGATTAATAAAGTTGGGGAGAAGGACCAGAAACACATTAATGAGCACTCCAGGTGATTCTGATGTAAGACTACCTTGAAAACTATAGCACAGCTGGGCACGGTGTATTACATGCCTGTCATCCCAGCACTTTGGGAGGCCAAGGCGGGTGGATCACGAGGTCAGGAGATCAAGACCATCCTGGCTAACACGGTGAAACCTCGTCTCTACCAAAAATATAAACAATTAGCACATGCCTGTAGTGCCAGCTACTCGGGAGGCTGAGGCAGGAGAACTGCTTGAACCCAGGAGGCGGAGGTGGCAGTGAGCCGAGATCATGCCACTGCACTCCAGCCTGGGTGACAGAGCAAGACTCTGTCTCAAAAAAAAAAAAAAAAAAAAAAAAAAAGGAAACTACAGCAAAGGCTTTTCTTTTAATTTTTCCTTGTAAATAATTTGCAAATTACTACTCCCAATGAATAACTGGTAGGTAACTATGCACAATGAAGTGAACAAAAATATTTGACGGTAGACATGGTAGACTATCTCTATGGTCTACCATTTGCCAATCTAGAAAGTGAGTGGTGGAGGAGGCGGACCATGGGGTGATTTCTATGAAAGAGCAGCAGCATTTAGGGGGTCGACATGGGAAGAGAAATTAGTGAAGATGGGAAGGAGAGAGCAGCAAGAGAGGAAAGGCGAGGAAGGAGAGGTAGTAACCGTGGGGACTAACTCAGGAAGCTCTGCCCCAAAAAATACGGAACAGCCACCATGGCACTGATTATAAGTTCTCAGGGCCATCCTTTCAGACTGCAACATTCTCTCCGTCTATTTAACTTTTTAAAAATTAAAAATACATAATTCCTGAATAATACAAAGAAACAAAATTCAAATTCCCTAATACTATGAGATTTTTTCACAGGTTTAGCCATGAAATCTAATTCGTACAAAGACTAAAGACATGAATTCTGGGGATGCTACTGATAAGCATATTTAAAGATTATTATTTCTAGTAGTTCAAACCATCAAAGCATTTTAAAAGGCCTCTAGAAATACTTTTATGAAAAGTATATGCACCTCTATTTACAAATAAACATTTTTTTAAAGATTAAAAACTTGCTCCCAGCTGCATCAATAAACCTGTCATAGTCACATAAGTCTAAGGCAGTAGGCAATTTGGAAATAGCTCACAAATTTCCTTCTTGAGCAATTTCTGATTAGCAAAAGTCTAAAGAGAGCTAGTGAATCAGCCTGCACAAAGCATTTGGAAGTGTGTAATCACATTCACTGACATCAAATGCATTATCCTGGAGGCAAGCTAGTGAAAATATCAGTGGGATTGAAGTGGGTAAAAAAAAAACTTTCAGAGATAAAAGCATCTTTAAAGTTTTCTGGAAAATTTAGTTACTGTCTATCGTACTTCAAACAAAATGAGAGTTAAAAATATTTCTGCCCCTAATCCCTATGGGACACCCATTACATTTTACTGCAAAGTTCTATTGAATGAACTCCCAAGTGAATGTGGGTGGACCCAGACAATGACATCTCTTCACAGGTCACAAGGAGGTGAGAAACAATTCTTGAATTTCAGAACTTCAGCAAAGTGTAGTCTAAATTGGAGTGGCCCAAGACAGCAGATTTGAGAGTAAGTCTAAACAGGTCACCTCCAACAGCAGTCTTTAGTTTAAAAATCCCACTGGGGCAGATGAAGTCAATTGCTTGAAACTTCTCATGTGGCTAGTGGTGTTTTGGGCTTTGCTGGAAGGTCTCTGAGTTTTACCTGCCTGATCTCTTTCGGCAGACCTAGAATCTGGCTTTCCCCCCAACTTCCTCCTCCTCCTCCATGTATCACATCTTGGTGTTGTGACCTGAGTCTACTCTGCTCTCCAGCCAAGGCCCAAACTCCAGGACCTTGACTCTGGGTTCTATTCCTGAGACTGATGTACTTGCCACTACCAAGAGATTGGATAGGAGTTTGGATAGAGTTTCATATGTATTTGCAATTAGATGTCACAATGACATGTATTAATAAAACATGCTCTATATAGAAATAAAATGAAGAAGACATATACATTTTATTATTAGATATTACATAAGACAGTTAAAAATAATGAGATCCCACAGAAAACATGCTGGCTGAGGTGACTTACTCTTATAATCCCAGCACTTTGAGAGGCAAAGGTGGGAGGATTGCTTGAGCCCAGGAGTTTGAGACCAACCTGGGTAACATAGTGAAATCCCATTTCTACAAAAAATAAAAAATTAGGCAGGTGTGGTGGTGCATGCCTGTAGTCCCGGTTACTTGGGAGGCTGAGGTTGGAGGATCACTTGAGCCCAGGAGGTCGAGGCTGTAGTGAGCTGTGATTGTACCACTTCATTCCAGCCTGGGCGACAGAATGAGACCCTATCTCAAAAAATAAAAAATAAAATAAATAAATACATTTGGCCTATGAGTGGCTCTCATACTTGTTAAAAAAAATAGATTCCTGTGCCTGTAATCTCAGCACTTTGGGAGGCTGAGGTGAGAGGATTGCTTGAAGCCAGGAGTTCAAGGCTGCAGTAAGTCACGATTGCAACATTGCACTCCAGCCTAGGCTATAGAGCAAGACCCTGTCTTCCTCTGAAAAACAAAAAATAGATTTCTGAGTCCTGCCCCCAGATTTGCGACATCAGGCAGGAGAACCAAGAAAGTGTTTTTAAGGAGCAAAAAGTGTTCCTTTAATTTTTCATTTTAATTTTTTAATTTTTTAAATTTTTCCATTTCAATGTTATGTAAATTGCTATCCCCCTCTAGTCATCAGTAGATACCATGCACAAGTGAAGAGAACAAAAAAGTGATGCAGTATAGACGGGCTATGTATTTTTCCTTTGTGCCTTGTAAATAACCTCCTTTAGCTACTACATGAGCACAAGTAATGGACAAAGCTTTTTAGGTCATCTGAGGAAAATCAGGAGTTTTCGACAGATATATATTATTATAGCAAGGAACGAGAAAACACAGTATTTTTTTCTACCCTGGCATTTATGCTTGACCAGGTACTAGCTAAAATAAGCAGGTTTTTTTGGGAGGGTAGAATATAGCTTTTTGATTACCTAGAGTTTGTTCTTTTAGAGATAGACTGCTGGGGAGGTAAGATCTTATCTGTGGTGAAGAATGTATCTGAACAAACAGCAAAATGAAATTCTAAGTTGTCTCCTAGCTACTGATCTTAGCTGGCATCTGAGAAATTCTGTAAATGACACCGGCCCCCATGCGCTGACCCTGATATGCTAGCATGCCGAACATCAAAGGCGTGCGTGCACACAGACTAAAGGGGAAAAAACTCCTAAACCTTAAGGGGCTGAGTTCTATTTTTGAAAAACAGCTTTGATGAAAAGCCCATAAAATTACGTAAAACTGGGGTCATTTAAAAATTGGGAAGAACTTTCCCAGGTTGTTCTAATTTCAAATAATGACTTCTTTTTTTTTTTTTTTCATATTAAACATACAGCCTATGGGATTCTGGGTTTCTGTCCCCCTCCAAGTAAAGTAGAAAACAGATTCTCTTACCTTTTTTTTTTTAACTTCTTGTTCTTGGCTTCTAAAGCTCTGCTTGTTAAGTGAACTTCTGAGCTTATGAGAAAGATAAAGGCCTTTTTCATGTGAGGTAGAGGGGGAAAGTGGTAGGGAGGGACCGGGGAAATGTTCTTACTAATAACCTGCCCAAATTAGGTAAGCACAGTGGGTGAACCAAACGATCTGATAATTATTTTTTTCTAAGTAAAAATTTAATGGCTGAAAAGGGAAAGACCAATGAATTCAATGGGCAGTGAGTCTAGCTCCTAACTCGCATTGAAGACGTGTTTCATAATGATGGCGGTTGCCCACGTGAACGCCCGCCCACTGCAAGAATGAAAGTGAATGAAATCCCTTAGAAGACCTTTGATCAGGCGCTATCACCTGACAGAAGTCAGCTTGCACCGAGAAAGAAGCAATCCATCCTGTTGAGGGTGGGGTGATGGCTACCACTACTCAATTAGACAAAAGGTGACACCGGGGGTTTATAATTCTCGAGGTGCCCCAATTAATTTATGTAGCTGCTAGTGTGTGTCAAGCTGAGTTGGGAGTTTAAAAATTTTTTTAATGTATTTCTTCTCAATAGTATTCATATTTATTAATGTTCATTTGGTAATGTTATTCCCCTGCAGAGAAAAGGAAACGTGTTCATCTTAGCATTTTTGCCTACTTCCTCTTTTTTCTCCTTGTTTTAATTAACAATTGCTCAGTGCCCTGAGGGCTGTCATTAATTAAAAGATTTTTTTTAAAAAAAATCCTTCAGGAATAAGAAGAACTGATATTTTTTTCTTTTTAAACATGAAAGTGGTTTTAAGATTTATTTTGTGGTGGGTTTCTCTCTTTTAACGTTCCTCTCCTTGTGATTACATGTATTTCCAAAAGATTCAGTTGTTTTTATGTAACTATAGGAGTTCTCAATATAGGAAATAAAATCTCTTGATGTTTTATTAATTCATGCTTTCCTTAGAGTTTGGTAAAAGAGCTTTTACACCATGAGAATGATGCTTTAATAGAAAAGAATATAAACATTAGTAACTCTTATAATAGGGAAAATGCACAGTTTGGTAGTTTCTTTTCTCCATTATTCAAGAAAAAGGTAAAGATGTGCTTGGGAGTAAAAGAATTCACTGATGAAGGCAGATGGAGGAGATAAGTAGTAAGTACATATGCCTTGAAGCCATTGAGCTGTGACTTACCCTATCTAACTACTATTTTGACCACTTATAGAATTTTTTCTCCCTTTAGTCTATGAAAAAACAGATTAAATAAGAGACTATAAAGGGACCAAAATGATTCCAAAGGTGGCTTAATGAAAAAAGAATAAAATGTTCTGCAGTTTTATGGAAGGTTATAAACCTTATGAAGTGAGCCGTTTTCTGATGATAAAATGCTGCTGGAAAGGCGGTCCAGAACCTTCTCCGACACAGGAGAACAGTCTCTTTCAGTACCAAGGTCATCAGGAGAGGCTTACAAATATTTTATCACTGCTCATATCCCTTTTGTTGCAGTTTCTGAACTCCACTCCTCATGTTAAAATATCAATGCAAACCCTAGGAATTAATTTAAAAAATAATTTGTGTTTGAGTTGAATTATAAAAGCCAGTTTGTCTTTATTGAGGCCTCTTGTGGGAAATCCTTAGTGAATCAGTAGGTCCTTTCTTCAGTTCCTCTTCTCCCTATCCTTTTTCAGGATGTGATAAACCCACACTCCAACCTTTTTCAGCAACACCAGCAGACGCACACTTTTCAGTGCGGTCATTTCAGTTAATAATCCATCAACTCCGCTCAGCACATTCCTCTCCTTTTCCAAATTGGGTCACTGCATGGCTCCCTATCGGCCCACTCTGATCTCCTCTCTCTATAGTCTATTCTTCAAAGGCTTTGGCCACAAAGGATTATTTGGCCAACTCTGTGGCAAATAATCCTAAATACAAATCATTAATCCTGAGTTTGTGCACTTCTTGACCTTTTGATTTAAAATACCTTTAAAATCATGAAAGCAAGGCTGGGCGTGGTGGCTCACACCTGTAATCCCAGCACCTTGGGAGGTCGAGGTGGGCAGATCACTTGAGGTCAGGAGTTTGAGACCAGCCTGACCAACATGGTGAAACCCTGTCTCTACTAAAAATACAAAAA
>NW_012107675.1:811298-813588 GCF_000951045.1 Mandrillus leucophaeus
AAAAAAAAAAAAAAAAAAAAATTAGCCAGGCGTGGTGATGTGCACCTGTGATCCCAGTTACTCAGGAGGCTGAGACAGGAGATTCACTTGAACTTGGGAGGCGGAGGCTGCAGTGAGCTGAGATTGTGCCACCGCACTCCAGCCTAGGTGACAGAGAGCTAGATTCTGTCTCAAAAAAAAAAAAAAAAAAGTTATGTTTACACTATACTATAGTCTAAAAGTGTGCAATAGCACTATATCTAAAAAATATATATATATACAGACCTTAATTAAAATGTATTATTGCTAAAAATGCTAATGATCCTCTGTGCCTTCAGTGAGTCATAATCTTTTAGCTGGTGGAGATCTTGCCTTGATGTTGATGGCTGCTGACTGATCGGGGTGATTGTTGCTGATTAGGGTGATTGTGGCAATTTTTTTTATTTTTGAGATGGGGTCTCTGTCACCCAGGCTAGAGTGCAGTGGTGCGATCTTGGCTTACTGCAACCTCCTCCTCCTGGGCTCAAGCGATTCTTCTGCCTCAGCCTCCTGAATAGCTGGGACTACAGGCATGCGCCACCACGCCCAGCTAATTTTTCTATTTTTGTAGAGATGAGGTTTCATCATGTTGGCCAGGCTGGTCTTGAACTCCTGACTTCAAGTGATCCACCGGCCTTGGCCTCCCAAAGTGCTGGGATTACAAGTGTGAGCCACCACGCCCGGCCGGCAATCTCTTAAAGTAAGACAGCAATGAAGTTTGCTGCATTGATGGACTCTTCCTTTCACAGAAGCTCTCTCTGTAGCATCTGATGCTGTTTGATAGCATTTTACCCACGATAGAACTTCTCTTAAAATTGGAGTCAATCTTCTGAAACCTTGCTCCTGCTTTTAAACTAAGTTTATGGAATGTTCTAAATCCTTTATTGTCATCTTAACAATGTTCACAGCATCTTCACCTTGGAGTAGATTCCATCTCAAGAAAACACTTTCTGGCCAGGCATGGTAGCTCACACCTGTTATCCCAGCACTTTGGGAGGCTGAGGTGGGAGGATCACTTGAGCCCAGGAGTTCAAGTCCAGCCTGGGCAACAAGGTGAAACCCCCATCTCTACAAAAAATACAAAAATTAGCTGGGTGTGGTGGCACGTGCCTGCAGCCCCAGCTACTCAGGAGGTTGAGGTGAAAGGATCACCTGAACCTGGGGAAGCTGAGGCTGCAGTGAGCTGTGATCACACTATTGCACTCCAGTCTGGGCAACAGAGAGAGGCACTGTCTCAAAAAAGCAAACAAAACCAAAAACACTTTCTTTGCTCTTCCATAAGAAACAACTTATCCATTTAAGTTTGATTGTGAGATTGCAGCAATTCAGTCTCGTCTTTAGACTCCACTTCTAATTCTAGTTCTCTTGCTGTTTCCACATCTGCAGTTACTTCCTCCACTGAAGTCTTGACCCTCAAAGTCATCCAGGAGGGTTGGTATCAACTTCTTCCAAACTCCTGTCAATTTTGATATTTTGACCTTCTTTCATAAATCACAAATGTTCTTAATGGCATCTGGAATGATAAATCCTTTCCAGAAGGTTTTCAATGTACTTTGCCCCGATCCATCAGAGGAATCACTATCTATGGTAGGTTAGCCTTACAAAATGTATTTCTTAAATAATAGGGCTTGAAAGTTAAAATTATTCCTCGATCCATGGGCTGTAGAAGGGATGTTGTGTTAGCAGGCATGAAAACAACATTCATCTCCTTGTACATCTCCATCAGAGCTCTTGGGTGACCAGGTGCATTGTCAATAAGGAGTAACCTTTGAAAGGAATCTTTTTTGTTTTTTTTTTTTTTCCTGAGAAATGGTCTCAATGTTTAAGCTCAATAATGAGCTTAAAATATTCAGTAAGCCATGATGAAAACAGATGTGCTGTCATCCAGGCTTTGTTGCTCTTTTTGTGGAGCAGAGGCAGAGTAGATTTGGCATCATCCTGAAAGGTTCTAGGATTTTTGGAATGGTCAATGGGCATTGGCTTCAACTTCAAGTCACCAACTGCGTTAGTCCCTAACAAGACAGGCAGCCTGTCCTTCAAAGCTTTGAAGCCAGGCATTGACTTCTTCTCTCTAGCTATGCAAATCTTACATGATATCTTTTCCCAAGAGAAGCCTGTTGCATTACGGGCACTTATGGTCCCAGCTACTCGGGAGGCTGAGGCAGGAGAATGGCATGAACCCAGGAGGCGGAGCTTGCAGTGAGCTGAGATCGTGCCACTGTACTCCAGCCTGGGCAACAGGGCGAGACTCTGTCTCAAAAAAAAAAAAAAA
>NW_012107675.1:818358-886620 GCF_000951045.1 Mandrillus leucophaeus
CAGCATGGTACTGGTACCAAAACAGAGATATAGACCAATGGAACAGAACAGAGTCCTCAGAAATAATACCACACATCTACAGCCATCTGATCTTTGATAAACCTGAGAAGAGACCTAGCTTTTAGCCTATCTTGGCTTTTAAGATGCCTTCCTCACTAAACTTAATCATCTCTAGCTTTTAGATTTAAAGTGAGAGACATGCTACTCTTTCTTTCACTTGAACACTTAGAGGCCATTGTAGGGTTATTAATTGGCCTAATTTAAATGTTGTTGTGTCTCAGGGAATAAGAAGGTCTGGAGAAAGGGAGAGAGATAGGAGAATGACTAGTTACTGGAGAAGTCAGAGATTCTGACTTCATGGATTAAGTTTGTTGTCTTATATGGGCATGGTTTGTGGTACTCCAAAACAATTACAATAGTAATATCAAAGATTACTGATCATAGATCACAGATATAAACAAAAAGCTTTAAATATTGGAAGAATTCCCAAAATGTGACACAGAGACACGAAGTGAGCACATACTGTTGGAAAAACGGTACCAAAAGACGGTACCAAAAGACCGGTGCCCAATGCAGGATTGCCACAAACCATCAATTTGTAAAAAAACAAACAAACAAACAAAAAAACCTCAATATCTGTTAAGCACGGCAAAGTGAAGCACAATAAAATGAAGTATGCCTATAAATTATTGGTTCTTCATGATAGCATCTCAAAGTAGAATTACTAGGTTAAAGTTTGTGAACACATACATCTAGATTAAGATACAGACATCTTGCATATCTAACATAGATCTTAAGATATATTGACAATGCCAACTTTTTGTTGCCAAAGTGGTGACTTTTGTTTTTTCCTGCTTTTTATTTTAAAATGATTTCAAACTTACAGAAAAATTATAAGAATGTACAATGGATACTATTTAATCATATCTGGTTTAAAAAACCTGGATACCCTTTGCTCAAAGATGAAATCAAGTTTTGCCAATTGGCTCAATCCCGTCATTCATAGCAAAAGCACCATTCTCGGATCCTGGGTTGCACCCAATTCCAGGTCTCTCTAGTCACCTTCAATCTAAATCAGTTCCTCAGTCTCTACTTTATTTTCATCCTGAAGAGGACATTATGAATATCAGTTTTAATGTCTCATCATCTTCTGAAGTGCAACAAATCTAAAACTGATTTCATCATCTTTCTCTGCAAATCAACTTTCCCACTAAATTCCTACTTTTTTTTTTTTATCATCCTTCTTCCAACATCCTAGGCTTAAAACTTTCCTTCTCCCTTAATCCACACATAGTTCTCAAATTGTTAAACATTATTATTCAATTGTCCCATTCGATACATTTACCTGCACTTTCCCATGGACTCAACATGTCCATCACTCAACTCATGAGCTTCTTTCTAAAACCTCCGCCTCAGCTTCCTGCATGAATAACCTCTGCATGGCACCAACATTGGCCAAGTGGGCCAAGGTAGCATGAGGAAAGACAGGCAGCTGGAAAGGACCTGGCCCTGTGTGCTAGAAGAATAGGTAGGAACAGAAGAGGGAGGGCATAAAGTGTGAATAAGCCTTTAAATGCTGTGCTACATATTCCAATTTTAATTCGTGTCTTCTTTCTGGACTATTCTGTGGGCATTTTAAGACTCCAGCCATTTAAAAAGCTGCTTTAGAATGTGATCGCTAGTAAGCTTTTTGTATACAGAGGGACTAAATAAAAGTTTGTTGATAAATAAAGTTGATAAATTACATTGAGGCTTAAAGTCTTTGAGAGTTCATACTCTACTATGAATTGCTTTCTTCTCTAAATGTGGCATGAACATATTGAACCATCTGATTTTAAAAACATGGGAAATCATCTCACCTTCCCTCTAAACAACAGTAGAAAGACTGTGTATACTAATTTAGCAAACACTGATTTTGCAGAAAAGAAACATTCAGCAAATACTTATTGAGGGCCCAGTACACACACACACATGTATATATACACATACATATTTATAGACAAATATAATTGATGCATTACTTAAGGAAGTGATAACCATTTGCAAATAAAAGTATGAAAACATCTATCCTCAATTAAATAGTGTACCTTTTAAAATGATAAACACATTGGCTTAAATTTTTTCACAGTCTTTTAGAAATTGGGTTTCCAGTTTTCATAAGCCAATAAGGAAAGCTAGTGCTTGTGCTCTTGGAGAGGAAAAGCGTGTTTTTGGCTGGCAATGTGTGTGGTGGCAAATGCATCTGGATCTAATATCTGGCTTTCCATTCCTGTTCTGCCACTTGCTAACTGTGTGATGGGGTGAGATGGGTCCTCCAGACCCCAGCTTCTTCATTTGTAAAGTGGGGGAATGATGATAGTTCCCATCTCATAGTGTTATTGCATTAAATGAATTAATACACATGAAGAGTTCATAACAAATGGTGAAGATGGATGATGCCCTCCTAAGGATTCTTTCAGTTGCAATAATCTTATTTAAATCTAATCAATCCTGATTATTAATATATTTACTGATTAAATTAACATTCACTGTAGTTCAGTAAGCTAGGAGCAGTGATGGGTAAGACATAGTTCCCATCATCAAAGGCTATCATATTATAAAAACTGAAGAAGCAAAATAATACTGTTGGGTAAGGACGAGACACTTCACCTCTCTTCCCAGCTTTCTATCTCAGCTCATAAGAGAAAACATCCATCCTTGCATGGCTCAGTGGATTCTTGGATGAATCCCTCAGAGCTAGCTCTTTACTTTAGTTCTGAACTAGTTCTCATGGGAACTAGTTCTATGGGAGCTGCTTATCTGAATAAATCTGTTCTTTGTGGGGCCATGTTTCCCCTAGTGATCAGTAATGCTGCACAGAAATGTAATGGGTATCTCTGGGCTCAGTTCAACCTGATATTGGACAGATGAGCATGCCCACATACTCAGGATCCTTTTCTTTCTCTCTGCTGTCCTTGGCCTCTCCTTTTCCCTCTCCCTCCACCCACCAGCTCTCTGAACATGAGAGTGCATGTGCGTATACACCTTCTCCCACACATGAGCATAGGATCCCAAGGTCTAGATTTTGGATGGGACATAAGAGACTCCATTCCTTCTTTTCCCCAAATTACGCCTGCCATCCAGCTTTCCTTTGGATTTTCAGGAAGTAGTTCAGATATTGATAAAATTTACATTGGATTTCTTATTTGATTATTGATCCTTTTGTAGGTGTTCTTTGGCAGAGAACCCTATAGGTAAGAAGAACAAGTGCCAGGATTTGGATATCCTGAACACCTAAAAATGTGTTATGTAAACTTTTTCTACAAGACATTTTATCTCCTAAGAACAAAACTCTCTTAAATTATAATCTTCCAATTGCTCTGTTTCTTTAGTCATCTTTATCTTGGATGATATCTACATAAATTGTCTCAATTTCTCTTCTCCTTCTCCTCTTCCTCTTTCTTTTCATTTTGTATTTTAGTTATGGAAGCGGTTCTTTGAGATAATCTTCTCAGCCTCTCTGTAGCTGAGGAAACAAACAGAGTGGTTAAGTATTTAATTAACCTGTAATCCCAGCAGTTTGGGAAGCTGAGGGCAGGTGGATCACCGGAGGTCAGGAGCTCAAAACCACCCCGGCCAACATGGTGAAACCCTGTACCTACCAAAACTACAAAAAAAATTAGCTGGGCATGGTGCTATGTGTCTGTAGTCCCAGCTACTCGGGAGGCTGAGGCAGCAGAATCACTTGAACCTGGGAGGCGGAGGTTGTAGTGAGCCGAGATGGGGCCACTGCACTCCAGCCTGGGTGACAGAGTGAGACTCCATCTCAATAAAAATAAAAATAAAAATAAAAATTAAAATAAAATAAAATAAAATAAATATTTAATTAACGACATGCAGCTAGTTAACAGCTAAGCTGGACTTCAGTCCAGATTTGCAGACTTCATGTACTGTTCTTCCCATCAAACTATATTATCTTCTAATTTCTAACTCCATCTTTGACACACTTCAGTTTTCATCCCAGCTACATCAACAATATTGTCTCAGGTTTACCCCTTCCTCTTTGAGCCCTGCTGCCATTGTCTTAACTCAGGCCTTCACCATCTCCTGTTTCCATCTCTTTCCTCCAATCTTTCCCACATGGGGCTGCTAGAGTCAGTTCCCTAAAACAAAATACGAATGTACTAGTCTTCTGGTGTATAGACCTTCAGTGCTCTTCATTGCCTCCTGGATTGGCTCCAAATTCCTTGGGATGGCATTCTAGCTGGAAGCTATCGTTTTAGACTAATTTCTTGCCACTCTTTCTCCACCTCTCCAACTTCCCTACCCCCATAGTGCCTTTGCCTTGGTAACAGACTGGTCCCCAATTACAGTATGCCCATGCCTATTTATCACATTCTTAAAAATTGAACTAAACTCTAATCAATGCAAACATTATCGCTTCTAACTATCTGAGTCAGACCAATCACTCTCTTACCAGTAATTTTATCGCACCTGGTCATACCATTGATGGCATTTCTTGCGTGATATGGTTTTCATTTGGATCCATGCTTTCCACACTAGGCCATGAGCACCTAGAGAGCAGGGACTAATGTTCTCTTCCTCTTTATGTTTCCAGGGCTTAGCCCTGGTTTGTTAGTTCTAACAACATCTAACCCTGGACATCTTTAGGGTTTTCTATATGTAAGATCATGTCATCTGCAAACAGATAATTTTACCTCTTCATTTCCAATCTGAATGCCTTTTATTTCTTTCTTATCTAATTGCTCTGGCTAGGACTTTCAGTGCTCTGTTGAATATACATGATGCGAGTGGCCATCCTTGTTTTGTTCCTGGTGTTAGGAAAAAAGGTTTCAACTTTTCACCGTTGAGGATGATGGTAGCTGTGGGTTTAACATACATGGCCTTTATTATGTTGAGGTCTATTCCTTTTATACCTAGTTTGTTGAGAGTTTTTATCATGAAAGAACATTAAATTTTGTCAAATGATTTTTCTGTGGCTATTGAGATGGACATATGATTTTTATTCTTCACGCTATTAATGTTGTATATCACATTTATTGACATGTCTATGTTGAATCATGCTTGCATCCCAGGGACAAATCTCAATTGATTATGGTGTATGATTCTTTAATATACTGTTGAATTTGGCTTGCTATTATTTTGTTGAGGATTTTTGCATCCATGTTCATCAGGGATACTGGCCTGCAGTTTTCTTTTTTGGTAGTGTTCTTGTCTGTCTTTGGTAATGTTGACCTTGTAAAATGCATTTGGAAGTATTCCCATTCCCTTCATTTCTTTTTAAGAGTTTGAGAAGACTTGGTATTAATTATTCTTTAAATGTTAGATAGTCATCTGGTCCTCACTTTTTCTTTCTTGAGAGATTTTTGATTAGTGATTTAACCTCCTTAATTATTAGTAGTAACTTCAGATTTTCTATTTCTTCATGATTCAGTCTTGTTAAGATATATGTGTCTAGGAATTCACTCATTTCTTCTAGGTTATCCAATTTGCTTACACATAGTTGTTCATAGTATTTGAACTTAGTATTTTTATTTCTGTGGTATCCGTTGTAATCTCTCCTCTTTCATTTCTTACTTTATGTATGTGAGACTTTTCTTATTTTTTTCTTAGTCTAGCTAAAGTCTTGTCAATTCTGTTTTTCAAAACACCAACTGTTAGTTTTGTTGACCTTTTCTATTGTTTTTCTGGTCTTTATTTCTGCTCCAATCTTTGTTATTTTCTTCTTTCTGCTAAATTTGGGCTTAGTTTATTCTTCTTTTTCTGGTTTCTTAAAGTTTAAAGTTAGGTTGTTTTTTTGAGATCTTTCTTTTTGTTTAATGTAGGTGTTTATTACAATAATCTTCCCTCATAGAACTGCTTTTGCTTCATCTCATAAGTTTGTTAAGTTTCTATTTTCATTTGGCTCAATTTTTAAAAAAATTCCTTTCGATTTCTTCTTTGACTCATTGGTTGTTCAGAAGTATGTTGTTTACTTTCCATATATTTGTGAATTTTCCAGTTTTCCTCCTGTTATTGATTTCTAGTTTGTTACTTTTGTGGTTGGAAGAGATAATTATTATGATTTCAATCTTTTTGAGTTTGTTAAGGCTTCTTTTGTAGACTAACATATTGCTATAATCTGAAAGTTTATGCTTCCCTACATTTCACATGTTAAAACATAATAATCAATGTCATGATACGATATTAGGAGCCAGGGCCTTTGGGAGGTGACTAGATCATGAGGGTGAAGCTGTTATGTAAGAAGCTCTTGCCCCTTTCATCAGTGAGGACAGCTGTCCATGAGCCAGTAAGTGGACCCTCACTAGACAGTAAATCTTCTGCCACCTTTATCTTGAAATTTCCAGCCTCCAGAAGTGTGAGAAATACATTTCTGTTGTTTAAAAGCCATTTAGTTTATGGCATTTTGTTATAGCAGCCCAAAAGGGCTAAGACACATATGAGGATCCTGGAGAATGTTCTAGGTGTGCTCGACGTGCATGTGTACTCTGTTGCTGTTAGATGAAATGTTCTGTATATATATGTTAGGTCCATTTGGTCTAAAGTATAGTTGAAGTCCAATGCTTCCTTATTAATTTTTTTGACTGCATGATCTTCCCATTGTTGAAAATGGGGTATTGAAATCCCATACTATTATTGTATTGCTTTCTATTTCTCCCTTCAGATACACTAAAACTGCTTTATATATTAAGATGCTCTGATGTTAGATGTATAGAAACTTATAATTATTACATTCTCTTGATGAAATTATCCCTTTATTATTATATATCGACCTTCTTGGTTTCTTGTTTCAATTTTTGACTTAAGCTCTTTTTTGTGTGATTTTAGTATAGTTACCCCTGTTCTCTTTTGGTTTCCATTTGCATGGAATATCTTTTCCTACCCCTTCACATAAACCTAGGTATAACTTGAAGTTAGGAGTGAGTCTCTTCTAGGCAGCAGATTTTTTAAAAACAAATCCATTTAGCCATTCTTTGTCTTTCAAATGGAGAATTTAGCTCATTTACATTTAAAGTAATTATTGATATGAAAGGACTTACTATTGACATTTTAGTAATTCTTTTCTGACTGTTTTGTAGTTCTTACTTATATTCCTTTCTTCTCCTACTATTTTCCTTTGTGATTTGGTGATTTTTTAAAAAACATTAGCATGTTTTGATTACTTTATCTTTATATTTTGTGGTCTACTATAGGTTTTTGTTTTGTGGTTACCATGAGGCTTGCATATAACATATTATAGTTATAACAGTATATTTAAGCTTATAACAACTTAACTTCAATTACTTACAACAACTCTCCACTTTTACTTTCTCATTTTATGTATTTAATGTCAGAATTTACTTCTTTTTATATTGTGTATCCATTAACAAATTATTGTAGCTATAGTTATTTTTAATACTTTTGTATTTTAACTGTTATACTAGAGCTAAAAGTGATTTATACATCATCATTACAGTATTAGATTATTCTGAATTTGACTGTACTTACTTACTCTTACTTATCTTGACCAATGATATTACTAATTAGTGTCTTTTCATTTCAGCTTGAAGAACTCCTTTATCATTTTTTGTAAGTCAAGTCTAGTGGAGATGAACTCGTTCAGCTTTTGTCTGTCTGGAAAAATGCTTATTTTTCCTTCATTTCTGAAAGACAGTTTTGCTAGATAAAGTATTTCTGGTTGATCTTTTTTTTTCTTTTAGCACTTTGACTATATCATCCCACTCTTTCCTGGTCTGCTGGGGTTTCTGGTTAGAAATCTTCTGACAGTCGATTGAAGGTATCCTTGCATGTGACAGGCCTCTTTTCATACTACTTTCAAAATCCATCATCTTTGCTTTTTGACATTTGATTATAATGTGTCTTGGTGAAGTTTTCTTTGGCTTGAACCTGTGTGGGAACCTTTGGGCCTCATGTATCTGGATATCCATATTTCACTCAAGACTTCGAAAATTTTAGCTATGATTTCTTTAAATAAATTTATTTTCCTTCCTCTTTTTATTCTCATTTGCAGACTCCTATAATTCATACAATCTTTTGTTTGGTGGTGACTTATAAATCCCATAGGCTTTCTTTGTTCAATTCTTTTTTCTTCTTTTCTCCTTTGACTGGGTAATTTCAAATGACCTGTCTTTGAGTCCGCAAATTCTTTCTTCTGCTTGATCAAGTCTGTGGTTGAAATTCTCTGTTGCATTTTTTAGTTCATTCACTGTATCTAAGAGTTTGTTTTTTTAATTATTTCTGTTTCTTTGTTAAACTTCTTGGCTGGTTGTGGTGGCTCATGCCTGTAATCCCAGCACTTTGGGAGGCTAAGGCAGGTGGATCACTTGAGGTCAGGTGTTCGTGACCAGACTGACCAACATGGTGGTATTTCTCTACTAAAAATACAAAAATTAGCCGAGTGTGGTGGTGGGCACCTGTAATCCCAGCTACTCAGGAGGTTGAGGCCAAAGAATCATTTGAATGTGGGAGGAGGAGGTTGCAGTAAGCTGAGATCACACTACTGCACTCCAGTCTGGGTTACAGAGTGAAACTCTGTCTGCACAAAAACAAAACAAAACTTCTCATTTTGCTTATGTACTTTTTTCCTGATTTTTGTTTAGTTGTCTGTGCTTCTCTTATAGGTCACTGAGATTTCTTTAAACAATGGTTTTGAATACTATTGTCAAGCAATTCATAAATCTTCCTTTCTTTGGGGTTAGTTATGGGAAATTTATTGTGTTCCATTGGTGATGTCATGTTTCCTTAGTTTTTCATGTTCCTTGAAGTTTTGCACTGCTGTCTTTGCATTTAAATAAGCAGTCGCTTCCTCTAATTCTTACTGACTGGCTTAGGGAGAGAAATAACGTGGCCAGTCAGCCCAGTTAGGTATTCTCTGGATTTCTCCCCTCCTCCCTCCATCCCTCCCTCCCTTCCTTCCCTCTTTCTTCCTTTCTCTCTCTCTTTCTTCCTTTCTCTCTCTTTCTTCCTCTCTCTCTTTCTTGTGAAAAGGCCTTGCACTGTTGCCCAGGCTGGAGTGCAGTGGTATAATCATGGGTCACTGCAGCCTTGACCTCCTGGGCTCAAGCAATCCTCATGCCTCAGCCTCTGGAGTAGCTGGAACTACAGGCACACACCACCACACACAGTTAATTTAAAAAAAAAAAAAATTTTTTTTTTTGTAGATACACGGCCTCAGTAGTTTGTCCAGGCTGGTCTCGAACTCTTGGGCTCAAGCGATCCTCCTGCCTTGGCTTTCCAAAGTACTGAGATTATAGGCATGAGCCACTGTACATAGTCTCACACCTTTGCTATGCATGCATCCATACCACTCTCTGCTTCTCTTTTGAAGGGGAATTCTTAAGATTGTATGGCTTCTCATAGTCTCACTGAGTCACAGTGCATGCTCAGTGCCTCTGCTTTGTTCCTAAGGGTGATACCCTAGGGAAAAAAATGCTCAAGTTTATGTGTCTTCTCCCAATCTTGCAGAGGCAAGCTGGCTGATTGTGCAGGCTCCCAAGCCATCTGCAAAGGCTCACACTCACTGTGCATTGGGAGGAAGACTGTAGGGGTGAGAGGGAAATGCACAGGGATCCAGTCACAGAGTGTTTGTGAAGGTGAGCCATGACAAACATTGTAAGTCCTCATGGGGCCATTTGGAGTGGGCATGCTGTTGAGGCATTCCAACTGACTTGTAAGTGGACTACCTGATGGAATCTGAGAAGATGGTTAGTAGGTTACATGCCCCTATGTTGGGTTTCTTGGTTAGTTGCTGTGAATCCCTTCCTCTCTTCCCTGCTCCCAGGCTCCCCCAGCTACTCAGTTATGCTGATTTTTTTTTCAGTATTCTGGGTGGGGCAAGAAGGAGGTAGGCCTCTTGAGCAGCATTCTGCACAACTGGGAAGGCCAGGGCTCATTCACTATGCTTTTTACTTCCCTTAATGGGAGAAACTTGTGGACCACATGGGTCTCTTTTGTCACTGACCTATGCCAAATTGGGGGAGGAGTAATGTGGGTAAAATGAAACTGTTCTTCTTACCCTCTTCAATGCATCAATTCTTAGATTTTTGCTTCAACAGCATGCTGAAGCTTCTCTGGACTCCCAGACTCCCACAAAGCTAATCTCTTCCATGGGTGGCTGTCTAAATTGGTGCACTGTAGGGAGATAAGGACAGAAAGCTCCTATATTCCTCCATTTTGCTGACATTACTCTTCTGGAAGACTTAACATTACAAAGATGGCAATATGCTTTAAATTCCTCTACAGATTCAATGCAATCCTTATAAAAATACTGACTGCCTTTTTTTGCATAAAAGAATAATCTGATCCTAAGATTTGTATAGAAATGCCAGGGACCCAAATAACCAAAATAATCTTGAAAAAGAACAAAGATGAAGCACTCACACTTCCAAATTTTAAAACTTATTATAAAACTACAGTAATTAAGACTTTGTGATACTGACATAAGGATAGGCATATAAATCAATAAAATACAATTGAGAGTCCAGAAATAAGCCCACACATTTGTGGTTTATTGATTTCAACAAAGTGGTTATAATAACCAAAAATTGAAAAAATCAAAATATTCATCAACTGATTAAATAAAATACGACTTAGCCACACAATGGAATTTTTTGACAACAAAAAGAAACGCAGTACTGATACATGCTGCAACATAGATGAAACTCAAAGACATTATGCCAAGAAAAGAAGCCAGTCACGAAAGATCACATATTATACGACCCCACTTATATGACAAATCTAGAATAGGCAAATGTACAGAGAAAAGTAGGTTAGTGGTTACCTAGAATTTGGGAGTAAGTGAGGAAGAATGGGCAGTGATTATTTTAGGTGGAGGATGACGAAATTGTTCTAAAATTAGGTTACAGTGACAGGTGTGCAACTTTGCCAATATTCTAAAAACCTTTGAATTGTACACTTTAAACAGGTGAACTTTATGGTATGTAGATTATAGTTCAATAAATCTGTTAAAAAGTTGAAAGACAGAAGCATTGCCTTATCTCCGATGTGCCCTAGGTACGCATGGTTACTTTACTGCCATTTATGGTTACTTTACTGCCATTTTAGGTTAATATGGGCAACTTGGATAGTTAACTGTTCCCTGTTCATACCTAACCCTCCATAACTATAAGGAAGTCATGACTACCTAGAGACGAAAACTCTACACCACACAGGATTCTCAACTTAGTCCACTAAAAAAAAGTTTAAGCTGCTCTTTGTGTTATCTTCATTTTCTGTAATGAAACACTTGTTTTAGTCCAGCCAAACAACTCCTAGGTACTCATGAACTCCATTCATTTTCTTCTTTTCTCACTCTTGCTGTCACTCTCTTCTCACCTTCAAAGTAATATCCATTTCCAAAGTATTAAAATCAGGTCTTTAAGAAAGGTTACTCTTATTTATTACTATGATGATGTCATCTCTACCCTCCTTGAATCTACTCTCCTTAGAAATACACTGAACATAAACTACATGCCAGACTCTGATTACCACTGAGGATCCAAAGATGAATGACCCAAATTTCTGTCTGGAAGAAGCTTTCAATCTAAGTGAAGTGACAGATATGTGTACATGCACTCAACGAGTATATGACAACATAAAACAATGCAACAGGTGCAGAAGGGGAGTATAATTACTTTCAATCAGAAGAGATGGGAAGGCCTCCAAATTCAAACAGATCTTTGTAAATCTGTCATATTGTCAGTTGACTTCAAAGCTTTACAAGATATCATGAATCAAATTCCAAAGTTAAAGAACAAAGTATAGGACCTAACAGTTGGTCCCTTTTCACAAATGGAAACTACTAGTGAATTTCATATTCATGTGGACCCTATAAATATTAATAAGATTAGGTTATAAGATGGGATTCTAATAAAAGGAACCAAAAGAATGTGAGGACGCTAAAAATGAAACCAACATTTTAAAGAGTGAATATTTCTGAATCACAAAATGAAACTCTTTTATAGCCAAAACCTGCAAACCAAATAAAAACCAAATCCAACCAAAACAAACAATATTCTACCTCCAAATAGATAAATACCGTGTTTCCTAAGGCTTGATCTTCTCACTGTCTACAGGATTCCTGTACAATTCATGGTCACTGTGAGAGTGACCCTTCGAGTTACCCTTGAAGACACTGAGAACCAAGAGGGAAGCTTGGCTCTATGGTGCCACGCTCATAGGAACTTTGACTAGTTCATTAGTTGATGGTGTCACTCCCCACTCTCTCTTGCACATTTTGCTGTGTATTTTGGCATTGCATGAATGACTCTTGTCCAAAACCTGGAATCTTGAATCAGTTTTTGAGCTTTTTCATGTACAAGGATCATCCTAACACAATAGGCAAAACAAAGTGAGATGGAAAGCAAACAGCTTCTTTTGTGGGATCTGAGGTCACAAATCCCCACTTCCTCATATGGTAACTGATGATACATCTCCCGGATTTTGTTCCCCACAGACCTTGACCTTAATTAGTCTCCTGGCCCTTGAGGATTTTCCTGAATTGCCCATCACTCTTTCCACTTGAATCTATATGACACGAGATGCCTATTCTATTGATCTTTGCATCCACACAGGGTGCCCATCATCATCTTCATTCTTAGTTAGATTCTTGGTCCCGTTTCTTCTTGCACAGCCTTGTTCAGCCCAGAATGACATCTCCCTCATAGGAATTTAACTTTCCAGTGTTCTGTTATGCGCTTGGTTCATGGTTGTTTAGTGAATGAATAAACCAATTCTATCATTTTTTAAAGAATTTATGTAAAGACAAACAGAATAGTTGTTCTCCAGTTCACTTATTAGTCAGTTGTCTGTAAGTCGTATAACTATTCCTAGACCCAAATAGAATGCATAAAATTCCAACTTTAAAAACCTGCAGGATGAGAGAAAATGAAATCTGCTACTATCTTTTAATGTCTTTAAGGTGATAGGCAATAAGAAAGCTGCCAAAATCAGAATCAATCTCAAATATATATATTTTTTTCTCTGGGAGTGATTGAAAGGGAGCATAAAAAGATGTCAGGCTGACAGATGGATTACTACTATTTCAGATTTGCAACTAGAAAACAAGGCCAGGCTGTGGATCTCAGTGTGAAATTGCAAGTCCTCTATCTATTTCAGGAGATCATACGGGAACAACTTATTTTATTTCCCAGTCATCCCCCACTTCTCTTACATACACAGCAGCTGTCATACTTGATGCGAGCTGCTCAAGGACAGTGCTAGAGTTGGATTCCTCCAGACTTTCCTTTAGCCAACCGTTTTAAAAAAGTGTAACAATTTACAAAAGCTGAGAGGCTTGTAAATATATATTTCTCTATGGTAAAGAGGTAATCCCTAAGATTGGATTATATCGTTGAAAGTTACAATATTGAATACTGTCTTTAGCACCATCCAGCATCTCCTAGGATCATTTTTCCTCTGGGTGACCTCACTTCCTATATTCCTTTCTTCTAGGATAAATTGCTGCCTGTACTTAGACTGCCTGCCCCAGGCATTCTTTCATTTTCTGACCATTTCCATATGAGCCTCCTCCCATCAAAATTTATCTTTTATATTTCCTGACACTAAAGAAAGAGATATGCCAACCCCAAGCTCAGAGAGAGTTTAATATTGGAGAAACTGCTTTACGTATTTCTGCTCCAGAGTTATTTTCATTTAAACAGATGGCTACTGAAACATATTGCTTTAATGTAATATAATGCATGTAAGAGTAGAAATTTAGACTGTGCAGCAACATAATAATGCCCCATCTCATTTCACACTACAGAGGTGACTATTACCCCTATAAATAAAACTGAGGTTATGCTTTGATCTTCAAGAAAAAAAGCCTATATTCTACTTCAGTTGAGTCATTTATTATTCAAATGCTATTGTTTGATATTACTTTTCCTGGACACTATATTTTCTCACTCACCTTCACACTCACATGATTTTAAATATTTTAAATAACCTTTTATTTATAGTCTGTTTTTTGGTGTGGAACATTTCCAATGTTTCATCATGAAACAATGAACTTAATAGCAAATTCCTATAATCTACTAATAAAACAGATCTAAACTTTAAAAAGCAATATTATCTTGCTTCATTTTCTGAAGTCAACTTATTAAAAAGTCATCAAGACTGATGTAGCATCTTATTATCAAAGGGCAGTCAAAAAGAGTACGGTTCCGGCTCCTTTCTGTTCATCAATTAGTGGTGTATCATTAGAAAATGACTCCACTGTGCTGGGTCTCTAAACACTGAGAACTGGATTTAATAATTCCTGAAGTTTTTTAGGTCCACCTTTCTCTGGATCTAAAAAGCTGTGGTCCAGTTTTCTCTCACAGACATAAACACATAATTTTTATTATTTTATCTAGACTATTTGTTATAGTATCATGGTTATCAGTTCTGGCCTAAGTTTGGATTCTACCTTCACCACTTTCTACTTCTGCAAACTTGCGAAAATCACCAGGCTTCTCTAAGCTTCAGTCCCTAATTCATTAAAATGGTAAAATAGCACCCACTTCATGGGGCTATTACAATTTTAATATGTGTATAAGTACTTAGCTCAGTGTCTGGCGCATAGCATGCTTTCAATAAAGGAGAAGTCCAAGAAATTTATGATGCTAAGAAAACAACTGAATTTAATTATTTATAATTATTAGTGTTTAATTTTAAGTCCACATGTACTAAGCAAACATCCCAAAAGGTTGTTTTTCAAAATATTCTTCAGGGAAAAAAATCAGAGGGTGGGATGTTCCATTACGTTGGGGAAGCTAGGTCTCCCTTTTTGAGATTTATAATGTTCATGGCATGTTAAAAGGTCTGATGAGCCCTAAAATATAGAAAAAAATGCTAACCTGGCTTATCTCAGCATTTCTCAAACTTATTTCACTGGGTTACCCACTTCCCCCCAACTCAAATCTTATTAACTTCTCCAATAAGTAGCGTTCTCCGACACACTTCAGGAAATGCTCTTTTGGGTTGTGATTCTTTTCCCTTCTTTTAATCTCATCTTCCTTTAGGATTGCTTCCTTAATTGATCAGTGGAAATTAGTGTTGCTGGAATATTCAAGTACATATAAAAATAGCTAAGCAAGACGGATGAACTCGATGTTATGTTTCGTTCATGTTGACAAGGCCTAAAACACAGCCCAATCAATCAAAGTTCCTTGCACACTGAACACCAATTGCTAATTATGCTTGCAGTCAAATGTAGTGAGGAACTCCTTGACAGGATCACAGACTTAAGACTCACCTCCTACAAATATTGAATACGATAGTATTTCACATAGCTCTTCATCCACAGAGATGCCCAAGATGGCTGGCATCTATTTAGTTATTTCATTAAAGTATTCAACTGAGAACTACAGAAAGCAACTAGGAAACCATAGCTATGGAATTGATGCATGTGAGGTCATCATTCTGGCATTGGCTCTGGATGATTGGTGTGGAAATTTGGCTAATCACATCAGATTTGGGGCACCCACTTGATACCAAAGAGCCAGTAACTGGACTCACCAAATACTCAGAAAATTTCAAATTCCTTGACTTTTAGGTATCCAGACCATCCAAGAATCTTGCTAGTTTATTTTTGTCCCTTTTTCTAGATATACATTGTATTTCTGTACTAGTGATCCTAATTGTCACCAGAAAGTTGGACTACAGAGACAAAAAATAAATTTTTTTTAAAGTGAGAAAGAAACCTTATTTTAAAAAAACCATGAAAAATGAAAGTATAAAAACCAAAAACGACTCAGTGAGGGAAAGAAGATTAGTTCTGGGACTAAAAGCATTGAGTATTTCCTCCAAAAATAAATGTTTCAATGTTCATATGAATTATTATACATCTTTTATGGGGAAAAAACTTGACCTAAAGGAAAGAAGAAAGTCCAAAATTCTGTCATATACAAACAATATACCCTGGAAACAAATAACTGTAACCCACAACTTAGCAAAATAACGGTAAAAATTCTTCTTTTCCAAGAATTCCAAGTAACCCACAAGGATTATTGGTTTTGGCATATGCTTATATTTTACAGGGAATCTCAGGAGAGGACTTCCAATAAATGCTTTCCATGGGTAAAATTTTTACATTAAAAATGTACATTAAAGTAAAACCTTGTTTCTAATCACTCTTCAGCCTCGATATTCTACAGACACCAGTTTAAATTACTATTATGTTTTTACTAGTTGCTTAACAGAATTTTGTTCCATCAGAAAGGCACACAAATAAAAAAAATTGCAGTGACTCACACTACATCATAGCTGGAAACAACAAAACATTTTAAAGGTCTTTTGTATAACATATTGCAAGTCACCAGCTGTTTTTCTGATCCATAGAGCAAATCCTGCACTGAAAGACTGCTGCCCAGAAGGCATGAGCTGACATTGATTTGAATCCACCAGCTCTCCCAGTGGATCAGATGGCATCTCAGCACTGGAATCAGTATTGCTATCACATACTCATCTGTCGCCTCATGGGACAGGAGCTGCAAGAAATATGAAGGGAAATTGCTCCTGTTAAGGGATAGCTACATTTATTTCTGTTACAAAAAGGCCACCACCTATACTGTACATGTTAAAATGATGCCTAACTATGTAAAAGGAATCCATCCTTTCTGCCCAAATGTTAATAAGCTCCACAAAATAATACATTATTTCTGCTTCCCAGCCCTATTTATAGCCTTTCTTGAGGTTGAGCTAACCAAGTGATTGTCAAGGCTGCATGAAAGTGATTTGTTCTCTTAGAAACTCACACTCAGTGATAATTCAGAGACACTGCCACTTTTTGTGCCTATTTCCATCCTTGTGAGCTTACTCACCAAAGCAAGGATCCTTGCATTTTTATTTATTCACCAGTTTCCAGGAGAGTTCTATAATTTGAAAGACTGCAACCATTTTGGAGAAAGCAATTTCAAATTTGAACTCATTTTCTAAGCCAAAAATAAACTGACTTTGCTTAATGGAAAGCAGTGCCATCCTCCTAAGAGTTCATTAGCCCTCTGCACTTTTGTTTCTTCACATGAACAGCAGGACACTGACTTCCAGTAAATGTTTGTGAAGCTCAGTGATGCAAAACAGCCTGACTTAAGCCTGGACTCACAGAAAAAGCACAGCCTTCAACCCCAAATCACACACATATCTACTTCCTCCATCCATTCATCTGTTAATCCATCTATCTATCCAACAAATATTTATTGAATACCTATTATGTACAGCGTCTTCTGTTATAGAGCTTACCAGGTAGAAGGGAGGTGGGATTATTCATATGAAGCACACAAAGACCATAGGCCATGTTACCCTAAAAACACTGTGATATGGTGATAATCACTGTTGCTGTTTTGAAAAGGCATACTTTAATTCTAAGTTTTGTGCATACATTCTATGCCATGAAAATGCGCACAAACAACATCTTCAGTTTAAGACTATAAAACATATTTACAAAAGCAAAGATGACACTTCGCCTTTAAGATGCACACTGTCAAACATTCTTAAACAGAAAAGTAATATAACAGAAGAATTCATAAATACATTTGATAATACTAAATATAGTATTACTAAAAACAGTCATGGAAGCATAAAGAAAGATGATTGCATGATAAACTGTTGACCAAGTATTTTATTCAGAAAATAGTAAAATACATTCTTGTGGGTCTCAGACCATAAAAAAAGATGGCATTAAATGCAAAGCTTGTTTAGTACAAAATAAATTCAATCGTCACAGTAGCAAGCGCCCTTGGGGAATAACAGGTCATTAGAAGCTTTTAAGATTCTCATAACAGATGACATTCCCTTAGGTCCCTTTCAATCCCAACTCGGCCCTAATCATTTTCTTTCTTTGGCTACTTTTTTATAAAGTCAGTAGGCTGCAGTATAATATATCTTGACATCATAACCTAAAATATCAGATCAGCTCAATTGTTATGCAAGTAATGTTGCTCTGCAAATGACTGCTGGGAGATGAGATGCTACCAAGTGAAGAGGAAAATGCATGCCACGTCCACTCCCCGCTGTCTGTGGCTTAATCTGAAATAACATCTGTGAGGGAACATGTGACACTCTGATCCAACAATGCATTTGATGTGCAAAAGTATCTGTAATGAAATTTCTAGTACAAGGGAATGAGGACATAGAAGCTTCTACCTCCACCATACTGTCACCACCCCACCTCTGCCCAGCTCCCTCAGAAAAGGGAGCCTGGGAAGTCAGCTCCTTGCTGAAAGCAGCATTTCACATGGTTCACCCACATTAGGATTCCAACATCAGGAAAATTTGTCTCCTATGGCGCAAAATTATTTAAACCTGCCATGGCCTCAAGAAGTCTGCTAACAAAACGTTCATCTCTGTGCAACCTTCATTCAAACAAGGATTTAATTCAAAAAAGTACATTTGGTAATTAGTATCCATGGATAGTGATATTCATTATCTTTTGTTTCGTCCTTCTTTACACATTACCCTGAGACACTGAAAACGGTAAAGAGGCTTGCAGATGATCACAGGAGTTGTTGGGCAACTGATTCATGCTGAGAGATGAAATGATGATGAAAGGATGTCAAAAAAACAGACTCTGGGAAATAATATCTCTCAATGCACATACCCAGAGCCTGCCTGTGTCAACTTATAAGGTTCTTCTATGATAAAACTCATATGTGTATACAGATGCAAAGATATCAGGAGTATTCATTGGAAGTGTCCTATTTCCCCCAATCCTCAGCATGCACTGTCAAGATGCCTTTGGGCTTGAAAATGTGCCTATTATCAGCAACCACTCCCTGTATATTAATAAGAAGATTGAAGCTGCCTAACTGCTGAGCGAGGCTCAAATTAATCACAGCATTATGTAAGCCCCCATTTTCATATTTAAAACACCATATTTCATAAGGTTTCAGAGGCACCTGGTGCAGGGTGGGCACTCAATGAAATGATCATTTTTGAAGGGAAAAAGGATAGAAGATGGAGACTAATGCAGTGTTTTATGCTCTGGCCATCACAGGATTCACACCCGAAGTACCACAAGAATGCTGGCCAACTCGGCTGTGTCTCAACAGATTTTTGCAATGGTCAACCACATCTCCATTCGTATTAAGCCAGCATAATCAAAGGGCATGCGAGTCAGCTCCTAGAGAGGTTGTACCGTCGGCTCTTGTTTCAGGGAATGAATGAAAGAAATTAATGAATGAATAAGTAAATAATAGATGTTATTGTGACTCTTCATTACAGCTGACAAGAGGTGGGATTGAGTAAGGAAGGTTTAGGGGCTAGCATATCCCTTCTGCCCACATTCCATTGGCCAGAACTCAAGCACACGAGGACCATAGTCCATGTGCCCAGGAGGAAATAAAAATGGGTTCGATGAATAGCCGGTCAGTCTCTGCCACTAGAGGCAAGGATTCAAACACCCAGCCACTCTGCTTAGTTCATGCCTCTGGCTCTCCTTAGACTCTGTACCCTGTTGAGCTCCTGCTGCCTTCCTTGCTCCACCAATTTGCAGCATCTGTGAATAGCCTTGTCCCCTGGAAGACCAGAAGAGCCCTTCTTGTGGAGTCCTGGCCCATCAGTCTCAAGTCAGATTTCTTCCCAGTCCCACCCCATTCTGGTCCCTCGTTCACTAGGGCATGCTTGGCCCTGTCTCCCTTGTTCTAGGTCATTGTAATTTCAATTCCATTTGCAGGGTCTGTGTCTTGCTCATGTGCCTTAATCCAGACATTAGATTCTGGTACCCAGGTCCTCTGGGGTCAGGTCTGATCAGCCAGGAGCCCATCAGGAAACAGAAAGCACACTCAAACTGGGTAATGTGAGGAGTCCAACAAGAAGACCATCAAGAAAGGTATGGAAAAGGTATAAGAGAAGATAAGTAATATAGTGCTGTACCTGGGGCTAGGTCAGAAGGGGCAAGAGGAAGAGTAGGAAAAGGACCCTGTGGGGAAGGCTGTCTTACAGGAGACTGGGGGGTGCAGGGTTCTCATGGCAACCTCATGGCAACTTTCCTTTTGCCAGTGGAAGCAGTAGGTGGCAGTGGAAGGAGCAACAGAGGATCAGAGGTGGAAGGAGAGTGAAGAGGGATAAACTCTCCTTCCTCATTCCCCTTCTACCTCTGATCTGATCCTCTGTCACTGCTTCCATTGGCAAAAGGCAACCACAAGCCAGAGAGCAAGGGGGTCCTTTGATCCCGTCCCAAAGAGAGGGTAGGATGAAGGCTTGTAGAGAATAGATCTGGAGAAACAAACAGGAGCCACACAGACCTCTGCCCTGGGTCTGAGCACTGAGACTTCCTCCTGCAGCCCCTTTGCCATGGCTAAGTTACCACTGCCAGCTGCCAGATCTATGGACACAGCACCGCCAGCCTGCTGGGACTCCAAACAGGCACTTCCAGACATCTCTCCCTAAGGTCACCTGCTTATTTACTTGAGACTCCTCTAGATCCCTAGTTCGAAGAAGAACAGTTCTGCAAGACAGGTCCATTTAATTTCTCAGGAAGCATGATGTAGGACAAAGATCACGGGCTCTGGGGTCAGGAAGACTTGGGTTCAAAATCCCCATTTGTCATTTTTAACAGCATGATGTTGTCTAATTGAGACTCTCTGAATCTCCTAAGTAATGTAGGGCTAATGAAACCCATATTCCCAATTGGATAGGATCATTCTGAGAATCAGATGAAGAAGACTGAGTGAAAGCAATTTATAAACTTTACAACATTATACAACACTAGGGTGGTATCACGTCTTAAGGAAGTGACCCTTACAGTCAAATCATGCACTGATGCAACACATTTTTAAGAGTACATAGTAATTGATTTCCTTCATTTTATAAAGAGAATTTACTGATTTATTCTCATTACTATACCAGCATCCATACTGACAAACCTTGGCAGAATGTACAGTATATTTTCCAGCGTTCTTTGATTTGTCATTCCTAAAATTTCCTGTCTAAACCTATTCTGTTAATCCCAAACAGCATAATCAGAGCATTATGGAAACAAGTCTTTCAAGGAAATATCCTGAACCATCAGGCAGCAACATACATCATAATTACCAGTTGGGACTCCAGGCTCAAAGATGCTATATGACTTTTCCTAAGTCCAAAGCTCTGTGTGACACCCCTGGGGTCAGAAGCTACTGATAGAGAATCCAGTGTTCTAGGATACTGTTTGTCCCCAGCAAGGAGAGTTTTCTTTCCTTAGTCTCCCTGAGATCCAACTCACATATCTTCTTCTAAGGGAAGGGGAGTGTTCGTAATGGCATGACTTCCTCAAGTTAGGACATCAAATTGTAAAAGCTGAGTTGGTGTTCTTGAATGACAGCAAAGGAAGAGGGAGATCAGAAATTCCTACTGCAGGGTGCTTTCCCCTGCATTCAGTATGTGTTCAGAGATGACAAGAACATTAAGGTTTTTGATTTAAATTCTTTCTGAAATGGAAAACAGGATTATGAAGAGAGATTTTTTTTCAGAAAGTGGAGCCCCTTCAAACTCTCACCTTGCTGTGCTGCAAAGTGCTTCCACCAACATCTCTGCATCCCAGGAACTGAGGTGGAGGAGGTCTGGCCAATTATTCTGCCCATCACTTGCCAACCCAGGATGGATAGATTCTTAAAATCTTACCCAGTCTTGCTTTACTGAGATGACTAATTTGTTTAGCAGTTCTTTTGAGAATACATGACTATAGTAGGGGCTCATGCACTTTTTCCGCAGGGTGTCAACTGTCTTAGTTTCTTTCTCTTTTGTTCTTTTCAATTTAACACTATCATTGCTTATCTATAAGTAAAGTTCCTTTTTGTGAGCCTCTTGGGGATACTCAAATACTCCATCCCTGTTACTCTGGACTCTCCTCTTCGGACTGTAACACAAATGACTTTGCTTTCCTTTCTTCCCTTGGAGGCCAACACATTCTCTCTTCCTTTTGCTTCTACCTGGTTGTTCTTGAACAATGCTCTTACCTTTGCCCCCTCCTTTCCCTACATGGAATGAATCCGAAGAGCCTCAATTTTTGCCCATCTTCATTTTCCTTCCACATGTTCTGCCACAGCAATATCAACCTCCATCACCACCACCTTCTCCTCTTTTTCTGTCTCCAGTGATCATGTATCACCTGCCCTCCAGCGGCATTTGCAGCCTCCATTGGGGTCCTGTTCTTAGAACATTCCCTGAAGTGGAGGTGTGCTGGGACACCCACTGGGATGCCTCTATTGCTATTCCTTTATCTAGAAAAGGAAAGAATTGAAAACTCACAAATATTTAAAGTATGGTTTGATAGTACTACCTGTTAATGATTTGTAAATACGTTTAACTCATTTATTGAACAAGACAGACCTAATATAGGTAAAATCAAACAAGAACTTCATGGCTTCATCATACCACTGCCTTCCAGCAAGTTCTTTAAATTATTCTCTGTACCCAGATGAAATCTCAGCCAGGTCTAATACTTTTTCCAGGCACCTTTCTGACATTGGTCAAAGGTCTTGTTTAACCTACTGGTCATCTAACACTTTCCCTCCCCTGGCTCAGGCTGTCAGAGACTTAGCAGATTACAGTGGGGATGAGAGTGCAGTAGTAATGATGCTCGCTGTTTCCCTTCTGTGCTCTTCCATTCAACTCCTGGAGCTTCTTCTGCCTCTTCAGGCTTGGATGGGGGAGAAAGGGGAAAAAGTGTTCTCAAGACTCCCTTTCTTTATGAAAATGAGCATAATTCATGAAGCACATACTAGGTACTACTGAAAATAATGGCTTAATGATTTTGTTTAATTTTCTCAACAGTCCCAGGACATAAGTATTACTATTCTCATAGAGTATTCATTGTGCCTAAGTAACTTGCCCAAGGTCCTATGGCTGTTAGTGCTGGGATCCCACCGCAGTGGCATTTGCAGCCTCAATGCCACACTCATCCCATATCATCGAGATGCTTTCAGACCTACTCTTAGCCACACTCTCCATCTGCTCTTCCTCTGAACCACAGTTCCTGTCATGTGTTCTCTTGAGTACATTCGTCTTGTTGTTTAACTTTGTATGTATACATGTCTTGCAGAATTCATGAATATACTCCCTCGTGTTTCCATGGAACTAGCACAGCTCTATTCTTTCACATGTTTGACACAGGCAGAGGCCATACAGGAAACAGAAGGAGAGTGGGTAGTGAGCTGTAAGGAGAATGTGAAGCTTTGAACTCTGAAGAAATAGAGAGCTCTACAATGGAGGAAATAATTCAGAAGTTCAAACAATGTGGAGGAGAACAATAAGATAAGAACTCAAAACTGTCTACTGGATTTCCTAATTAGGAGCAGTACCATTTGTGATTTTAGCAGGAGAAGCTTTAGCAAATTGTTGGGAATAGAACCCAGATTCTTGTGGATTCAAGAGTGAATAGGAGGTGGGAAAATGAAAACAGCAAGAATAGAACACTCTGACCAGAAATTTATCCTTGAGAAGTGGAGTTAACAAATTGCATAGTGCCTGAATGGAGACATTTTTAAGGACAGGGGGCATTAGAAGGAAGAGAAACTGAAGAGAAGAAGAAAGGAAGGAAGGAAGGAACGAAGGAAGGAAGAAAGGAAGGAAGGAAGGAAGGAAGGAAGGAAGGAAGAAAGGAAGGAAAGAAGGAAGGAAGGGAGGGAGGGAAAGGAAAGAAAAATAAGGGAGGGAGGGAGAAATGCATAGTATGTGTTGATATTTATAACAGATTTTGACATTTATAACAGACTTTTTTGCTTATGTTTCTGAAATCTCATGAGATATTTGCCCTGGGGCTATGATGACTTAGAGTAGAATTGAACATAGGCTCTTTCTGCAGTTAATGTGTTCTCCCAACCCTCTTTGTCCCAATCTTTCTAATTAAAATGACTTGAATTATTTAAATTTTCCTAAAAACACTGTATACAAAAGCACTTTAGGGAGGCTGAGGCCGGCGGATCACGAGGTCAGGAGACTGAGACCATCCTGGCCAACATGGTGAAACCCCGTCTCTACTAGAAATACAAAAAAAAAAAAAAAAAAAAATTAGCTGGGTATGGTGGCACACACTCGTAATTTCCAGCGACTCAGGAGGTTGAGGCAGGAGAATTGCTTGAAACCCGGAATGGAGATTACAGTGACCTGAGACCGCGCCACTGCACTCCAGCCTGGCAACAGAGTGAGACTCCATTTAAAAAAAAGAAAAAAAAAAGGAGTTTCTTTTTCTCTTTCCCTTTCGTAAACCTTGAAAAGGGAAACTCTGAGGCGGTGAAGCAATTGAATGGCACTCAATACTTTCTGAGAACTCAGAACACACCTCCAGCCCGCAGGCCATGTTGGGGAAGAAGGTCGATATCTCAGGCGGTGCTGAGCAGTGTCAGACGAGCATAGTGGCAGCTATCCTTCCTTTGAATGCCAAACACTGTCAGAGGAACCTGAAGAGATGCGGTGCAGAAGTGGATTGTCCATGATGTGGTGTAATTTACCAGTTGTCTTGTTTTAAAAGTAATAGAGGTACAGAAACCAGGAGAACTGTACATATTACAAGTCTGTGATCTATCACCTGGCCTCCACACAGTGCGTTTATGGGTCCTTGAGGGATGGAAGCTAAATTCTGATACCATTACCTCTTCAATATGGCAAAGGTTAAAGTGCTACACCTAATGTAACTTTGCAGTTTTATACGACAAGATGCTGGTGGCAGGGGGTGTGACTTAATGATCACACTTTGATTTAAAGGTACAAGAGTTTGCTTAGGGCCCTGACTTGGTCTCTAGCAGTACCGGCTGCATCCGTGAAACATGGGCAGTGACAGATGGTTATTAGCACAAGGAAACCTCCTAAAGGTCTCAAGCAAGCTCAGAAGGTCCACAAATTGAACCAGAATTGGTGAATTCCCAAAGTTTAAAGGTTTTAATACCAGAGAGCAAGGGGATTAATGGGAGACAATCAGGGAGCAAAAGTAAAAAGCTGCAGGCAGCACACAGTCCCAATTTATTAAACAGCCTCTAATTGGAGTGGTCTGGTGAAAATGCACACGGGCATTGGTCAGTCACTATCTAACACTGGAATCCTATAACCAAAAAAATTTACAAAAAATAAGAACGAAAAAAGGAACCCCTTCACACCAAACTCTACCCCCAGAGACCTGCAAGATCTTGGGTTTGGGAAATAGTTTATGGAGGGAGGATGTCTTTGTGGTCAGTTCAGGCCAGTGGTTTTACTGAAATTAAAATACTTCTCAGTCTTTCAGCTTTTTGGACGTTTTCTAAACAAATAATGTTGACAAGGTCTAATTTTTAAAATTAACTCTAATTAAGACTTCCAAAAGGGTCAAGAGGGAGTTGCCAGCACTTCCCTTAGTGGTTGTTATCCTAAAGCAAGATAGAGTAGAGCATCAGGGACCATATTCTTATCCCAAAATGCTGCCCAGTGCATTTGGTTTAATGTGTGTGAGTGTGCGTATTTATACATAGGCATAAGCACAAACTATTTCCCCTAATCGCAGCTTAGGAAGAATAAGTTCTAAGCAGAAAACTACAGGAGAAATTAGAAATGGACATAAATCATTATTGAAATAAAACACTAACACAGGAATCAAATAAATACCCAGAAAAGCAAGCCTTTCCCCATTAATCTACTTTCTCACCACAGGAAGGCAGGTAGCATCTTTTAATACCAAGCCAGGTGCCAGGTGATTAATTAGGAAAGACCTCGGAGAAATGTGTGGAAAAATGTCTATTGAAAATACTTTATATCTGCAAAGAACTAAAAGTGAGGGTAGCAATACGTTCATGCTATGATCCCTTGGGTGGGGCAGCTAGTGGAGAGAAGCCAGAGGTGTTATTAATGGAGGCATTCCAAGAAATAGGTAAGAAGAAACATGGGAAGTCTACTCTTGTTACTTCCTTTGCTTCTCAGGGGATGGGAAGAAGGCTGAGTTGAATCACAAGGAAAATATTATAGCACAAAGTTCTATCTTCCAACTTTAAACAGGTAGAGTAGAAACACCAAAGGAATGGAGAGAAACATTAAGAATGTATAGCAAGAATTGCTGTTGAATAATTAAGGCCAAGAATAAATGGAATAAATAAACAAATGTTAATCATTTTCAAGGGAAATATAATGATATATTAAGTTAATACATGTGTGCAATGCTGTTTAGAAGGAACTGTTAAGAAATATAACTTTAAAACATTTAATTTAAACTGGCTATACTGCCCAAAGTAATTTATAGATTCAATGCTATTCTCATTGAACTATCATTAACGTTCTTCACAGAATTAGAAAAAACTACTTTAAACTTCATATGGAACCAAAAAAGAGTAAATATAGCCAAGACAATCTTAACCAAAAAGAACAAAGCTGGAGGCATCACGCTACCTGACTTCAAACTATACTATAAGGCTGTAGTAACCAAAACAGCATGGTATTGGTACCAAAACAGACATATAGACCAATGGAACAGAAAAGAGACCTCAGAAATTACACCACACATCTACAACCATCTCATCTTCAACAACCTGACAAAAACAAGCAATGGGGAAAGGATGCCCTATTTAATAAATGGTGCTGGAAAAACTGGCTAGCCATATGCAGAAAACTGAAACTAGACCCCTTCCTTGTACCTTATACAAAAACTAACTCAAGATGGATTAAAGACTTAAATGTAAAACCCCAAACCATAAAAACCCTAGGAGAAAACCTAAACAATACCATTCAGGACATAGGCATGGACAAAGACTTCATGACTAAAACACCAAAAGAAATTGCAACAAAAGCAAAAATTGACAAATGGGATCTAATTACATTAAAGAGCTTCTGCACAGCAAAAGGAACTATCATCAGAGTGAACAGGCAACCTACAGAATGGGAGAAAATTTCTGCAATCTATTAATCTGACAAAGGGCTAATATGCAGAGTCTAGAAGGAACTTAAACAAATTTACAAGAAAAAAGCCAACAACCCCATCAAAAAGTGGGAAAAGGATATAAACAGACACTTCTCAAAAGAAGACATTTATGTGGCCAAAAAACATGAAAAAAACTTCAACATCACTTATCATTACAGAAATGCAAATCAAAACCACCATGAGATACCATTTCACATCAGTCAGAATGGTGATTATTAAAAACTCAAGAAACAACATACGCTGGTGAGGCTCTGGAGAAATAGGAACACTTTTACACTGTTCGTGGGAATGTAAATTAGTTCAACTAGTGTGGAGGACAGTGTGGTTATTCTTAAGGATCTGGAACCAGAAATACCATTTGACCTAGCAATCCTATTACTGGGTATATATCCAAAGGAATATAAATCATTCTATTATAAAGACACATGCACACATATGTTTATTGCATCACTATTTACAACAGCAAAGACATGGAACCAACCAAAATGCCCATCAATGATAGCCTGGATAAAGAAAATGTGGTACATATACACCATGGAATACTATGCAGCCATAAAAAGGAACAAGATCATGTCCTTTGCAGGGACATGGATGCAGCTGGAAGCCTTCATCCTCAGCAAACTAACACAGGAACAGAAAACCAAACACCACATGTTCTCACTCATAAGTGGGAGCTGAAAAACAAGAACACATGGACACAGGGAGGGGAACATCACACACCAGAGCCTGTAAGGGGATGTGGGGATGAGGGGAGGGAGAGCATCAGGACAAATAGCTAATGCATGTGGGGCTTAAAACCTAGATGATGGGTTGATAGGTACAACAAACCACCATGGCACACGTATACCTATGTAACAAACCTGCAAGTTCTGCACATGTATCCCAGAACTTAAAGTAAAATTAAAACAAAAAAGGAAAACAGAAAAAAATTAATTTCAACAATACTGTAAGAGGGAATGGAGGGAATTTAAAAAAATATATAATTCATAAGAGGCAACATTTTCAGAGGAAATCTCACAACCGAACACATTCCTGAATGGCCTGAATTCCAGTTAGCCAAGTTTGCCCAGTTATCAGGCAGAGCCCTGGAGACAAAGGTGTCTGTCTATTCAAGGAACTCAAACAGTTTAAAGTTCCAGAGATCTAGAGCTTTCTGGTCCCATTTCCAAGGCATGCTTGTGAGGGTAGATCTACCAACTGCTCTGATCACACTGTACATTTGGGAACCGCACCTGGCTCAAGCTTCCCTGCTCCATGTCTTCTCGAGGTGCCAGAGAGGGGGTTATCATGATAGGCCCTGGGTTCCAGTGGCAACAGTAACAGCGACACAGCCCAACTTAGATGTAATAGATCTGCTTTCTGACTGCCTTTTCCAGGATATTTCAGAGCATGTCAAGGACAGTTGGCTGGTAAGTATTAAAAAGAAACTAAGTGGATAGTTGTATGGAGTTATAAAAACATCATGGCACTTCTGTTCTTTGCTATACTTTTCTTTAAAACCATCCCCCCAAAGAGGAATAAATATACATAGGCCAGAATTTGAGCACTCTGCAAACTCCCAGTAACGGTTGCTTGAACTAAAAAATGAATCTTACTTGATAAAGCAAAGATTAGTTCTTTGAAGTCTATGGGAAAGTCACTTTCATGCAATGGAATACACAGAGCCAGTCACAGCAGTACTGAATTCCAGTTGCAGAGTTAAATTACTAAAATATCACATTGGCAATTGGTTAAAAAAATCCATATGAAGGGTTTGAAGACCTGGGGACAAGTAAACATAATTTTAGTTCTCCCTGATTTATAGGCCTTTTCTTTTTTTCTTTTACCTTTTTTTTTTTTTTTTGAGATGGAGTCTCATTCTGCTGCCAGGCTGGAGTCCAGTGGCACGATCTCAGCTCACTGCAACCTCCATCTCCTGGGTTCAAGTGATTCTCCTGCCTCAGCCTCCCGAATAGCTGGGACTACAGGCACATGCCCCTACACCCAGTTGATTTTTGCATTTTTAGTTGAGATGGGGTTTCACCATGTTGGCCAGGATGGTCTAGATCTCTTGGCCTTGTGATCTACCCTCCTCAGCCTCCCAAAGTCCTGGGATTACAGGTGTGAGCCATGTGCCCGGCTACAGGCCTTTTCTAACAACATATCCCTCTGTGAGGGCTCTGACCTGAGCAGTGGCCATTGCAGAATCTTGGGGTGGTGAGAGATTTGGAGACAGTAGTGACCAGCCTGTCCACTGAGAGGTTTGCCCTCTGATCTGACCACAGCATTGTTCAGCTCACAGTGCAGATATGCTAGTTCTTCCTGGCAGCCAAATAAGAGGGCTCCCTGGCTAAGAAGAATCATTAGGGGGAAATAATTGCCACTGGGAAAACTAGCAACTGAGATTATAATTATTCTCTTATCTTACCCTTCTTTTGGGGGCTGGTCAGGAAACATAATCCAAATATCACCTTTCTCTTCAACTTAACTGAATTATATACTTTATCACCCCAGCAGCTTAGGCAATAAATGTTACTGAAAGGACTAATTTAAGATCTAAATTTATTTTAATGAGTCTTTGTAATATTGCAGCAGATGTGAGTCTGCTTAAATGCAACCTGTACTTGCTAAGAATCTCAATGAAGTCCCAAACCTTTTAGATTGCTAGACAAGACAATTTTTAAATAATATGAAGGGGAAAAATGAAGCCAAAAGAAGAGGGAAAGAAGGAAGCAGGCTTATTTTGTTCTGGATGTGTTCTCTGCACACACACAGCCATGGAAGGCAGGGTCACGGCACAGGATTAATAACTGACAGCTGTTGTTAACTCCTATGGAAGAGTAGATAACCTTATGTGGAATCCATACCCAGATACTGGGCAGCAGAGTAATGAGTCCCCCTGGAATGAAAGCTCTGGCCTTCTTTGTTGTAACTATCGATCTACTGTAGAGTCCTGATGTGATTTAGATGAGGGAGGAAGAGATAATGGCATTGATTATTCTATTTAGGAAGCAGACTAAGACAGAACTCAGGTACAATACATGAACAGAAAAAAATCCCATTCAATCATTCCTTGTCTTTTCTTTGCAGTCCAAAGCAACATGAGGTGGCCATGGTGACAGGGGAATACATCTTGATAAACATGTAGCTCTGTATTTCAGGGACACTCGTGTAACACAACCGTAATATTACATTTCCTGCTCTTACGTTTCAATGATCATCTCTCCCAGTCCTAAGACAAGGCCTTAGATGGTTGTATTCCAGTGAGGGTGAGCTTAAGGGACAGAGGACTCACCCAGGGAGAAAAAGAGTCTTTCACAATTGACATATTACTTTCTAACTTCATTAGGTAAACATTTCTTTGATCCAAAACTGGATTCTGTAAAGTAGTTGTCTTAGCTCAGGCTGCTATAACAAATTATCATAGACTGGATGGCTTAAACAACAGGCATTTATTTCTCATGGTTCTGGAGGCTGGAAGTCCAAGATCAAAGTGCCAACAGATCTGTGTTGGATGAGGGCTCACTTATGCTTCCTGGCTTGCACACAGCTGGTTGTATCCCCACAAGGTGGAGAGCAAAGAGAGAGAGAGGGACCTTCTGGAAATAACTAGGTCATGAGGCTGATGCCTTTATGAAGAGGATTAGTGCTGTTCATAAGGGCACCACCCTCATGACCTAGTTGTTTCCAGAAGGTCCCTAATACCATCATTAGGGGGATTAGAATTTGAACATATAAATTTTGGGGGGGCATGGGAGGGGCAAGGATGCAAACATTCAGTCCATAATAATAATGAAGTTCAGTCCACGTACTATTTAGTTTAGTTCAGTGATTTCCAAATGGGAATGGGGAAACTGGGAGGTGAGGGGACTTTTCCCCCAGGGGACATTTGGCAATATCTGGAGACATTTTGGATTGTCATGACCGAGAGCGTGATGCTACTTGTATCTAGTAGGCAGAGACCATGGATGCTGCTACACATCCTACAGTGTGCAGGATGGCCTGCTGTCAGAAAGGACTATCCAAATCATCCAGTCTGAAATGTCAGTAATGACAAGGTAGTATTTGGGAGAGCTGGAAGGTGAGCAGAGAATGATAGGTTTCAATAAGATGTTACATATTCTGCCTTTTTAAAATGGAAATATTTATGTTGATACGACTTCACAGTTTACAAAGTATTTTCAAGTACTCCTATCATCACCACTACTACTACACCATGATGAAATTAACAATTACTGAGTACATTTTGTGTATCAGGAACTGTGCTAAGCATTTTACATGAGTCAATTCAGGTATTTTTAACAAAAAAATCTATAAGCAAGGTGTTATAACTGTGTTAATAATTAGTATTTATTAATTATGAAGCAACTGAGGGTACAGGGGATGTAGGGACTTGCCTTAAGTTATATACTACTTAATGGCAGACCTAAACAGTGGCTAAAACAGGGTTCTTCTGACTTTGTGTCCAATGCTCTCTTAATGGTCATGTATGCGTCTTACATCTTCCCCGTTCCTCCTTGCACCTACTTCCCTTTTTAGATTATGAATTCTCTCGGGGCAAGGTCTATCTGTCATTTGTGCCCACTGCAGCTTGGGTGGGGTTAGGGGGTGGAAGGCAAATTTAAGTGCCTGGAGCACAATCAAGATTGAAGAAATGTTGGTGGAATTTAATAAAGATAGTTTCAACATTGGAACTTAGTTCAAACAAGTTCTCTTTTTTAAGAGGTATTGATAGAAATGGAATGATATTGAACATGAAAGAACTAGTTCAATTAGAAAAAGAATGATGGTTGTAGTCTCACTATTTGGGAGAATTAACGTAGAGTACTGAATATTCCCTTCTCTGCCCAACTAGACTCTTTTCTTGGTTCAGGCTACAAGTGTAAGATTCCAAGGGGTTTTCATCAGCACATGTGCCCCAGGGAGGCTTCAAAATGAATGAAACCTTTTTGAAATACTAAGCTTTGCTTGCTTGGAAGTGGGAGAAGTTATTTCAGTAATGATGCCAGCGGCTTAGTAAGAATTGAACCTGAAGACACTGGAGACTTCAAGCCTCCCCCAGCCTGGTGCCCATGGAGCTCTGTGGGACTGTAGATGTGTCTGAGTGTCTGGTAATTCACAGAACAGATACCTGTAACAGTGGTTTTCTCTCTTATAACTGGTTCTTCTGGACTAGGCTTCAAATAAATAAAATTTTCATACTTGAAAATTATGAACACTTAAAGCACACATATTGACTGTGATATTGTGATCCACATTTCCACTTCAAGGACTTGCATCAGTATTTAAATGCAAGAGATTGGAGTGCTTTCTCTGATGCAGGTTGAGTTCATCACGGGTGACTTGGGGAAGGTATAGAGAATACAATTGTATTAAGGAAGCTTCTATCCCGCCTGTCTTATCAAGTTAACTACATGGTAAGGTTTCACTGGATTTATCCACTGTGATGTGTCTTTCAAACCTTAAACCACAATAAGAAAAATAAATTTCTTCCATTTCATACATCTCTTTGTTAATTTTGATATTTGGGCATAACCTCTTCAGTCTAGACCTTGGTATTATAGATTGAGAACAGGAAAAATATGAATTTTATTTTGGATTCCACTGACAAACTGCAATATGATTATAGATAAACACCAACTTCTCAGAGTGATTTGGTAATTTCAGCTCAAGAATTATTATGGCCAGGTTTGTGGATACTAGCAGTTTGGCAGACTGGATTTTTCAAGATGGCTGCAACAAGATCACCCATCCTGCATGCTTTTCTCACAATGTTGAATTGCCACTTTTCTCAATAAGAAGTAACTTCTGTGTTCCTGCTCATTGATTCTGGGTGGGCTTGTGACTACAGGGGAAGAAATGTCAGGTGATTTCTAAGACAGATTTTAAAAGGCGATGCATCTTGCACCTGGTCTCTCTCTGGGGACACTTGCTCTTAGAACCCAGCTGTCATGTTGTGAGGAAGCCCAGGCCACGTGGAGACACCACATGTAGGTGTACTGGCCAACAGCTTCCTCTAAGGTTCCAGTAGACAATCAGCATTAAATGTCAGATACCTGAGGAAGAAGATTCAGGCAAAATATTAAAATTGCCATCTGACTTTTTCTTGTGGCCTGTGATTAAATGTGAAAGGAAAGAGATAAGCCAAAGAAAGAATTATTAAATTTAAAGGGGCAAAAATTTGGTGGGTTTGAAATAATATCCTTTCTCATGGCCTTTATAGAAGGCAAATGATTCTAACATTAAGAAATGTCTTTCAAGAGTTCTAATTGGTGGGGACTGACTGGGCAGTTGCACCACCCATGGAGAGCGAGCAAAGGCAGGGTGGGGTGACGGCCCACCCCTGAGTAGTGTGGAAACAGGGGGGGAGGCTGTGAGTGATTGTGGGACCCCACCCAGAAAACCACGCTTTTCCCATGGATCTTTGCAAACCATGGATCAGGAGATCCCCTCCTAAGCCCACACCACCAGCGCCTTGGGTCCAAAGCACAGAGCTTTGTGGACTCTTGGCAGCCACTCAGGCATGCATAGAGACCCAGGAGTTTTTTGTGTACTCTGGCCCCAGGAATTCCGGTGAGACAGGAGATCGTCTGTGCATTCCCGTAGGAAGGAGACTGAAGCCAGGGAGCCAAGTGGTGTTCTGCAGGCTGCACTCATGGCAGCTCACAAGATAACATCTACTGACTTGGAATTCCAGCCAGCCAGCGGCAGCTGACTGGAGACTGCCTGAGATGACTAAGTTCCTGGAGGGAGGGGCAGCCACCATCTCTGTGGCTGGAGTCTGCCATTTTGGCCTGCCAGCTCGTGGGAGTCAGGGTGGTCTGGACTGGGGGAAATTCCCCACAGCGCAGCATAGTTGCTATGGCAGATCATGGTCACACTGCTTCTTTACATGGGACCCTGATCTATCCCTCCTCATCTGGCAGGGCCTCCCTATGGCAATTTCAGCAACTCCAGCCAGGGTTTTATGGACAGAATTCTGATCTCTCCCTGGGATGAAGCCATTGTGGGAGGGGCAGCCACTGTATCTGCAGTTCAGACTGCTGGCTCCAAAAAGTCTAGGCGGTCTGGATGAGGGGGGTTTCCCCCAGTGCAGCACACCCACTCTGCCAAGGGGCAGTCAGATTGCTTCTTTAAGCGAGTCCCTGATCCTGTTCCTCCTGACTGGGTGAGACCACCCAAAAGAAGTCTCCAGACACTTCCTGTAGGAGCATTTGGGTTGGAGCTCCCAGAGGAAGGAGCAGGCTGTTTTGTAGCCTCCACTGGTGATACCTCCAGGTGTGGGAGGATCTGAAGTGACTAGGGTCTGGAGTAAATCCCCAGCAAACTGCAGCATCTCTGGAGAAGGGAGGCCTGACTGTTAAAAGAAAAACAAACAGAAAACAACAACAACAACATCAAAAAAGACCTCGCAAAAATCCCATTCAAAGGTCAGCAACCTCAAAGATCAAAGGTAGATAAGCCCACAGAGATGAGAAAGAATCAATGAAAAAATGGCTGAAAACTCAAAAAGCCAGAGAGCCTCTCCTCCAAACGATCGCAACATCTCTCCAGCAAAGGCAGAGAACTGGGCTGAGGCTGAGATGGATAAATTGACAGAAGTAGCTTCAGAAGGTGGGTAATAACAAAATTCACTGAGCTAAAGGAGTATGTTCTAGCCCAATGCAAGTAAGCTAAGAATCATGATAAAATATTACAGAAGTTAAATATTACAGGAGCTGATAACCAGAATAGCCATTTTATAGAGGAATATAAGTGACCTGATGGATCTGAAAAACAGAACATGAGAACTTTACAATGCACTTACAAGTATCAATAGCCAAAAGACCAAACAGAGGAACAAGTCTCAGAGCTTGAAGGCTATATTTTTGAAATAATACAGGAAGACAAGAATAGATGAAAAAAATGAAAAGGAATGAAAAAAACCTCTGAGAAACATGAGATTTTATGAATAAACCAAACCTACGACTGATCAGGGTGCCTGAAAGAGATGAGGAGAATGGAACCAGTTGGAAAACATACTTCAAGATATCATCCAGGAGAACTTTCCCAACCTAGTGAGACAAGAAAACATTCAAATTCAGGAAATGCAGATAACTCCATGAGAAGATCAACGCCAAGATGTACAATCATCAGATTCTCCAAGGTTGAAATGAAAGTAAAACTATTAAGGCCAGAGAGAAGAGCCAGGTCATCTACAAAGGGAAGCCCATCAGACACACAGCAGATCTCTCATTGGAAACCCTACAAGCTGGAAGACATTGGCAGCCAATATTCAACATTCTTAAAGAAAAGAATTTTCAACCAAGAATTTAATATCCTGCCAAACTAAGCTTCATAAGCAAAGGAGAAATAAGATCCTTTTCAGACAAGCAAATGCTGAAGGAATTCTTTACAACCAGGCCTGCCTTGCAAGAGCTCCTGAAGGAAGCACCAAATAAGGAAAAAAAAAAACCAACCCAAAAACCCGTTACCAGCCACTAAAAAATAACACTGAAGTACACATACCAGCGACACTTTGAAGCAAGTACATAAACAAGTCTGCAAAATAACAAGCTAAATCATGATGACAGGATCAAATTCACACATAACAATATTAATCTTAAATGTAAATGGGCTAAATGTCCCAATTAAAAGACAGACTGGCAAGTGGATAAAGAGTCAAGTTCCACTGGTGTGCTGTCTTCAAGAGACACATCTCATGTTCAAAGACACGCATGGCTTCAAAATAAAGGGAAGGAGGAAAATGTACCAAGCCAATAAAAAACAGAAAAAAGCAGGGGTTGGAATCTTAGTTTCTGACAACACAGACCTTAAATCAACAAAGATAAAAGACAAAGAAGGGCATTACATAATGGTAAAGGGTTCAATTCACCCAGAGGAGCTAACTATCCTACATATATACACACACCCAACACAGGAGAACCCAGAGTCATAAAGCAAGTTCTTACAGACCTACAAAGAGACTTAGACTCCCACACAATAATAGTGGGGGACTTTAACACCCCACTGACAATATTAGATGGATCATTGAGACAGAACATTAACAAAGATATTCAGGACCTATATGCAGCTCTGGATCAAGTAGACCTGATAGATATCTACAGAACTCTCCACCCCTGAACAGCAGAATATACATTCTTCTCATCACTAAATGGCACTTACTCTAAAATTGATAACATAATTGGAAGTAAAACACTCCTCAGCAAATGCAAAAGAACTGAAAGAATAACAAACAGTCTCTCAGATCACAGTGCAATCAAATTAGAACTCAAGATTGAGAAACTTACTCAAAACCACACAACTACATGGAAATTGAGCAACCTGCTCCTGAATGACTCTTGGGTAAATAATGAAATTAAGGCAGAAATCAAGAAGTTCTTTGAAAATCATGAAAATAAAGAGACAACATACCAGAATCCCTGGAACACAGCTAAAGCAGTTTTAAGAGAGACATTTGGCCAGGTGCGGTGGCTCATGCCTGTAATTCCAGCACTTTGGGAGGCCGAGGTGGGCAGATCATGAGGTCAGGAGTTGGAGATCAGCCTGACCAACATGGTGAAACCCTGTCTCTACTAAAAAAATACAAAAATTAGCCAGGCATGGTGGCGGGCACCTGTAATCCCAGCTACTCAGGAAGCTGAGGCAGGAGAATCACTTGAAACCGGAAGGTGGAAGTTGTAGTGAGCCGAGATGGTGCCACTACACTCCCACCTGGGCAACAAGAGCAAAGCTCTGTCTCAAAAAAAAAAAAAAAAAAAAAGGAACATTTATAGCACTAAATATCCATATGAAAAAGACAGAAAGATCTCAAATTGACAACCTAACATCACAACTGAAAGAACTAGAGAAGCAAGAGCAAACAAACCCCAAAGCTATGAGAAGATATGAAATAACCAAGATCAGAGTAGAACTGAAGGAGATAGAGACACAAAACATCCTTCAAAAACTCATTAAATCCAGGAGCTGTTTTTTTGAAAAAATTAATAAAATAGATAGACTTCTATCTAGACTAATAAAAAAGAAAAGAGAGAAGAATTAAGTAGGTATGATCAGAAATGATAAGGGGGATATAACCACTGATCCCACAGAAATACAAACAATCATCTGAGAATATTATAAACACTTCTATGCACATAAAGTAGAAAATCTAGAAGAAATGGATAAATTCCTGGATGCATACATCCTCCCAAGAGTAAACCAGGAAGAAATTGAGTCCCTAAATAGACCAATAATGAGTTCTGAAACTGAGGCAGTAATAAATAGCCTACTGATATGGTTGGGCTGTGTCCCCACCCAAATCTCATCTTGACTTACAGTTCCCATAATCCCCACATGTAGTGGGAGGGACTCAGTGGGAGGTAATTGAATCATGGGAGCAGTTTCCCCCATGCTATTCTTGTGATAGTAAGTTCTCACAAGATCTGATGGTTTATAAGGGGCTTTCCCCTTCACTCGGCTCTCATTCTCTCTCTTGCTACCCTGTGAAGAGGTGCCGTCTGCCATGATTATAAGTTTCCTGAGGTCTCCCCAGCCATGTGAAACTGTGAGTTAATTAAACATCTTTTCTTTATAAATTGCCCAGTCTCCAGTATTTCCTCACAGAAGCATGAGAACAATGAATACAGTAAATTGGTACTGCAGACAGTGGGGTGCTGCTATAAAGATACCCCAAAATGTGGCAGCAACTTTGGAACTGGGTAACAGGCAGAGGTTGGAACAGTATGGAGGGCTCAGAAGAAGACAGAAACATGTAGGACTGTTTGGAACTCCCTAAAGACTTGGAGGGCTCAGAAGACAGGAAGATGTGGGGAAGTTTGGAATTTCCTAGAGACTTGTTGAATGGCTTTGACCAAAATGCTGATAGTGATATGGACAGTGAGTCCAGGCTGTGGTGATCTCAAATGGAGGTGCGGAACTTGTTGGGAACTGAAGTAAAGGTTACTCTTGCTATGCAAAGAGACTGGTGGCATTTTACCCCTGCCCCAGAGATCTGTGGAACTTTGATCTTGAGAGAAATGATTTAGGGTATATGGCATAAGACACTTCTAAGCAGTAAAGTGTCCAAGAAGAAGCAGAGCATAAAAATTTTGAAACTCTGCAGCCTGATGATACAACAGAAAAGAAAACTCCACTTTCTGGGGAGAAATTCAAGCTGGCTGCAGACATTTGCATAAGAAACAAGGAGCCAAATGTTAATCACCAAGACAATGGTGAAAATGTCTCCATGGCATGTCAGAGACCTTCATGGCAGCCCCTCTCATCACAGGCCTGAAGGCCTAAGAGGCAAAAATGGTTTCTTGGACCAGGTCCAGGGCCACACCTGCTGTGTGCAGCCTTAGGACTTGGTGCCCTGCATTGCAGCCACTCCAGCCATGGCTAAAAGTGGCCAACATACAGCTCAGGCTGTTGTTTCAGAGTATGAATGCCCCAAGCCTTGGTAGCTTCCATGTGGTGTTGGGCCTGAAGGTGCACAGAAGTCAAGAATTGAGGTTTGGGAACCTCTGCTTAGACTTCAAAAGATGTATGGAAACTCCTAGATGTCCAGGTGGAAGTTTGCTGTAGGGGTGTAGCCCTCATAGAGAACCTCTTCGAGGGCAGTGTGAAAGGGATATGTGGGGTTGGAGCCCCTACACAGATTTCACACTGGGGCACTACCTAATGGAGCTATGAGAAGAAGGTCACAGTTCTCCAGACCCCAGAATGGTAGATCCACCAACAGCTCACACTGTGCACCTGGAAAAGCCACAGACACTCAACACCAGCCTGTGAAAGCAGCCAGGAGGGGGGCTGCAAAGCCACAGGGGTAGATTGCCCAAGGCCATGGAAGCCCACCTCTTGCATCAACATGAGCTAGATATGAGACATGGAGTCAAAGGAGGTCATTTTGGAACTTTAAGGTTTAATGACTGCTCTATTGGATTTTGGACTTGCATGTGGCATGTAGCAGGCCACATGCAAGTTTTGGCCAATTTCTCTCACTTGGAACAGGTATATTTACTCAATGCCTGCACCCCCATTTTATTTAGGAAGTAACTAACTTGCTTTTGATTTTATGGGCTCATGGGCAGAAGGGACTTGCCTTGTCACAGATGTGACTTTGGACTTGGACTTTTGAGTTAATGCTGGAATGAGTTAAGACTTTAAGGGACTCTTGGAAGGGCATGATTGTGTTTTGCAATGTGAGGACATGAGATGTGGGAGGGGCTAGGGGCAGAATGATATGGTTCTGTGTGTGTCCCCACCCAAATCTCATCTTGAATTGTAGTTCCCATAATCCCCAGTGAGAGGTAATTGAATCCTTGAGGTGGTTTAGTCCATGCTATTCTTGTGATAGTAAGTAAGTTCTCATGAGATCTTATAGCTTTATAAGGGGCTTCCCCTTTCACTCAGCTCTCATTCTCTCCCCCACCACCCTGTGAAGAGTTGCCTTTTGCCACAGTTATAAGTTTTCTGAGGCCTCCCCAGCCATGCAGAACAGTGAGTCAATTAAACCTCTTTCCTTTATAAATTGCCCAGTCTCAGGTATTTCTTCATAGTAACATGAGAACGAACTAATACACCTACCCAAAAAACAAAACGAAACAAAAGCCCAGGATCTGATGGATTTACAGCTGAATTCTACCCAAAGTCAAAAAGGGGCTGGTACCATTTCTACTGAAACTATTTCAAACAATTGTAAAGGAGGGACTTCTCCCCAACTCGTCTTATGAGGCCTGCATCATGCTGATACCAAAACCTGGCAGAGATACAACAGCAAAAAACTTCATCCAGTATCCCTGATGAACATCAATGCAAAAAATCTTCAATAAAATACTGGCAAACCGAATCCACCAGCACATTAAAAAAGTTATCCACCATGATCAAGTTGGCTTCATACCTGGGATTCAAGGTTGGTTCAACATACATGAATCAATAAATGTAATTCATCACATAAACAGAACTAAAGACAAAAAACACATGATTATCGCAATACATGCAGAAAAAGGCTTTGATAAAATTCAACATCACTTCATGCTAAATTCTCAATAAACTAAATATTGAAGGAACATATTTCAAAATAATAAGAGCCATATATGACAAACTCATAGCCAATATCACACTGAATGGCAAAAGCTGGAAAGATTTCCCTTGAAAATCCACACAAGACAAGGATGTCCTCTCTCACCACTCCTGTTCAACATGGTGTTGGAACCTCTGGCTAGTACAATCAGACAAGAGATAGAAATAAAGGGTATTCAAATAGGAAGAGAGAAAATCAAATTGTCTCTGTTTTCAGATGATATGTTCCTGTATCTAGAACCCCATCATCTCAGCCCCAAAGCTTCTTAAGCTGTTAAGCAACTTCAGCAAAGTCTCAGAATACAAAATAAATGTGCAAAAATTGTTAGTATTCCTACACACAAACAATAGGCATGCAGAGAGCCAAATCATGAATGAACTCCCATTCACAACTGCTACAAAGAGCATAAAATACCTAGGAATACAGTTAACAAAAGAAGTGAAGGATCTATTCAAAGAAAACTATAAACCACTGCTCAAGAAAATCAGAGAGGACACAAGCAAATGAAAAAATATTCCATGCTCATGGATAGGCAGATTCAATATCGTGAAAATGGCCACACTGCCCAAAGTAATTTATGGATTCAGTGCTATTCTATACCAATGACATTCTTTGCAGAATGAGAAAAAACTATTATAAAATTCATATGGAATAAAAAAAGAGCCTGAATAGCAAAAACATTCCTAAGCAAAAAGCACAAAGCTGAACGCATCATGCTACCTAACTTCAAACTATACTACAAGGCTATAATAACCAAACAGCATGGTACTGGTGCAAAAACAGACACACAGACCGATGAAACAGAATAGAGAACTCAGAAATAAGTCTACATACCTACAACCATGTGATCTTTGACAAACCTGACAAAAACAAGCAATGGGGAATGGATTCCCTATTTAATAAATGGTGCTGGAAGAAATGGGAGAAAATCGAGACTGGACCCCTTCCTTACACCTCATACAAAAACTAACTCAAGATGGATTAAAGACTTAAATGTAAAACCCAAAACAATAAAAACGCTAAATAAAATCTAGGCAATATCATTCAGGACACAGGCACAGCCAAAGATTTCATGAGGAAAACACCAAAAGCAATTGCAACAAAATAAAACATTGATAAATGGAATCTAATTAAACTAAAGAGCTTCTGCACAGCAAAAGAAACTATCATCAGAGTGAACAGACAACCTACAGAATGGGGAAAAGTTTCTGCATTCTACCAATCTGACAAAGGTCTAATATCCAGAATCTACAAGGTACGTGTATGTCTATGTTCATTGTAGCAGTATTCACAATATGAAAGACATAAAATAAGCCCAAATGCCCATCCATGACAGACTTGATAAAGAAAATGTGGTACCTATACACCATGAAATATTATACAGCCATAAAAAATAATGAGATCATGTCCTTTTCAGGGACATAGATGGAGTTGGAAGCCATTATCCTCAGCAAACTAACACAGGAACAGAAAACCAAACACTGCATGTTCTCACTTTTAAGTTGGAATTGAATGATGAGAACACATGGACACATTGGGGGAAGCAACACACACTGGGGCCTGTTGCGGGGGTTGGGGAGGGAGAACATCAGGAAGAATAGCTAATGGATGCTGGGCTTAATACTTAGGTGATGGGTTGATCTGTGTGGCAAACCACCATAGCACACATTTACCTATGTAACAAACTTACACATCCTCCACCTGTACCCCGAAACTTAAACGTCAATGAAAAAACCAATCAAATCCTGCTATCAGAAAACTTCACTAAATTAAAAAAAAAAAAAAAGGAACTACTTGAGACTAGGCAATTTGTAAGGAAAAGAGGTTTAATTGAATCACAGTTCCACATGACTGGAGGGTCCTCAGGAAACTTACAATCATGGTGGAAGGGGAAAGGATGCATGTCTTACATGGTGGCAGGAGAGAGAGGGAATGAAGGGGAAAGTGCTGAAACACTTTCAAACAACTGGATCTGGCAAGAACTCACTCACGGGTCATCACTAGGGGGATGGTGTTAAGCCATGAGAAACCACCCATGATCCAACCACCTCCCACCCTGCGCATCCTTCAACATGTGGGGATTACAGGGATTACAATTCAAGATGAGATTTGGGTGGCGACACACACACACACACACACACACACACACACAGATCAAATCTAGGGTGAAAGTGATAAAAGTGTCAGGAAAATGCCGTCTAAAGATGAAGCCATAGGTGTGACTGTAGCATGCTTTGTTATGATCTTAAGGAAGATCTAAGGCTGTGCTTTTTGAACAGAAAAACCCCTCTCCCCTCCAGCATATTAAGGACATTGTCCTACAGGAGTCTCACCAGGATCTCTAGATGGAGAAGGATTTATCTCCAAGAGATTTGTAGATATGACCCTTTCTAATAGAGTGGATCATAAATGTATACACGAAATACAAAGTTTTGGGGGAAATTCTTTTGCCAGAAGCATCACCAACTTGCATTAAAAGGGACAGAGACTTTACAAAATGAAAAGAAGCTTTTGGGCCCAAATCTTTTATGGACAGAAAGCAGGATGAGAAAGCTACTCAATTAGAAATTTAGTTTTCTTTCGGGAAAGAAAGTATGACTTAGAAAGCAGAACTAAGAGACAAGAGTCACAGTGAAGAACAAGACAGTAGGACTGAGCCTGACTCAGGGAACTCGCAATATGTGCTCAGCAGGATTTCAGAATTGCTATGTGGCAGTGACTTGCTGTTTGCCTCCAGTTCTTCACTTTTTTGAATGAGAGTAAACTAGGAGGTGATCTTAGTTTGCCTCATTATTGTATGTTGGGTGAACTAGGACGGAGGAGGGAAGACAGCTTGACTCTCTAGTTCACAGGTTTTCAGATAGGGAGGAATGGTACTTAAGGGGCCGTACACAAAAAGGCACACCCAAGGATCCTAATTAGCATGCAGATGTGATTTAGATGATGATTCCTACACCTGGTGCCATAATGGTTTGAGTCTTGGGAGCTTGAGGGAAGGGAATGAATATGCTTTATATGTGGAGGAAGTGAATTATCTTGGCCAGAGAGAGGGCTGTAGCAGATTCTGTCTTCCAAGATGACCACAAGAAGGTCATCCTGGCCATAAGAAGGTCTTTCAAAGGAGGAACGTAGCCACTACATTGTGAGAGGTGGCATTATGTTCCCTTTGAATTTGGCCAGGCATGTGACTGCAAAGGAAGTGATGAACTTCCCAGGCATGGTCATACAAGAAGACAGAGCTTCAATCTGGTTTCTTTTGAGATGTTTGTTCTCAGAACCCAGGTGATATGTGATGAGGAAGCAGAGGCCATTTACAGGTGTTCTACAGAAAGCCCCACCTAAGATTCCAGTTGATGTTAATTGTCAGACATGTGAGAGGGAAATCTTTTGAATGGACTCCAGACTTAGCCATTGTCTGACTGCAGCTGCCTGACAGACCACAGGTGAAAACCACCCAGCTGAGCCCAATCAACCCCAGATCCATAAGAGTTAATATTGCCTGTTTATAGTCACTTAGTTTTGGGATGATTTGCTATACAACAATAGAGAAGTGGAGCAACTAGTTCTCTCACATTCTGTACCCTATTCACTTTTATTGTTTTGATATGTTTTAAAGTTACATAAGTAACCTTATATACATATAGCACATATGATAAAAGGCCAGTGATGCATAAAGCCTTAAAAAGGTTGTTAAATTGTTTAGGTTTCTCCCCCTCTAATGAAAGTTTTATGTACAATATATATGTATAAAGAAAGAGAGAGAGAGAACATCTGAAAGTACACTTCAGACAGTCCCAAATCTTGCATAATAATTTCTCAAATTTAATTTAGAACTTTGCATTTCTGCTGACATTCTAGTTTCTGTTTTTTTGCTGAAGTTGGTTTTTAATGATAATCTTACTGCTTGTGGACACTGAAACTATGAATTTTGAGATTCACCCAAGTGAGCTAAGGATCTCATCAGATTTAGTAGCTGTATAGCCAAGCAAATCACTCTGTGAACTGTCGTCCTTGCCTCTGATAAATATCTTTAATCCCATTCAAATATATTCCACTTCCACGGCTATTTATAATAAGGTTTTCCCTCCATCATCAATTCTATTCATCCAGGTTGCCAAAGCTCCCCAAGTTATTCTCCTTCCTTTCAATAAATTATAAGAATATAATTAGTAATACATCAAAGGTGTACTCGACCAAGGTATCCCTCGACCACCTTTCAGTAGAAGTAGGTTTTTAAAAAATGTCTCCAATTTATTGGGTATGAAGAAGCAGGCAGTCAGCTATGGGGTCAATACAAGTCCCGTGGATTGGATCCAAAGGAAAGATCTATGTTGGTGTAAATTGGGCTCAAACCTAAACAGCTGAGCAAATGAGAGAGAAATAGCAAGTAGGATGTTTTGATGTCAGCATAATGCTAAAGGCAGGTAGTTGAACTTTGGTCTATGGTACTGGGTCCAGCTTTTAAAGGCAGTGGCATAGCCATAATCCAATTCCTGAAAATAACTTTCAAGATTCCTCCGATCATTTAACACTGCAAACTAACTCCTTAAATGTTGCCACTGGTTCCTTCTTTAATGGCTTTACAATTAACAAGTAAAATTCAAATAAAAAAATATACCCACACAAGAGATAAATAGCAGTTAAATCTGAGTGAGAGTAAGGTATGCATGGTGCTGTGAGGCCTTGGAAATGCAGATAAAATTTAGTTCCTCCTCTCAAGAAGAATTATTGTTTCTCTCATATAGAATCATATGTAATATTAATAACTTCCTAGGCCTGCTGTAACACTGTACCACAAACTGGATGGCTTAAACAACAGGAATTTATTGTCTCATTGTTCCAGAGGCTGGACATCCCAAATCAAGCTGTTGACAGTGTTGGTTTCCTCGGAGGCTGTGAGAGAAGGATCTGTTTCAGGCCTCTCTGCTTGGCTTGTAGGTGGCCAACTTGATGTCCACGCAGCATTCTCCCTGTATGTGTCTCTTTGTGTCCACAGTTTCTTTTCTTAAAGTAAGGATACCAGTTATGTTGGATTAGGGCCCACCCACATGACCTCACTTTAACTTGATTATCCTCTCTCCAAGTAAGGTGAAAACCCTATCTTCAAATAAGGTCACATTGTGAGGTACTGAGGATTAAGGCATATGAATTTGGGGAGTGAAGACAGTTCAACCCATAACAAGTATGACAGTCACATAGAGCAAGAAAGTACAATGCAAAAAACACAATGATACAGTGATAGGATACCTCACAGTCTTTCTGGAAAATCAAGGCACACACAAGTAGGTAACAATTCAGCTGTGCATAATACAGATACAGAGATTTCTAACATGATACTGCATTATCAGGGGCCAAAGAAATCCTCAGAATTTTTGCCGACTTCTGGCAAGACCATTGCCTGATCTGCCTAACATTATTCAAAGAATTCTTACCATTTTCTGCCTAGAAGCACACAGGACTAATGTCATTATGACTGTTACCCCTGAGAATGTCAGCCACCATACAAAACCCTGCGCTCCCTTCCTCTTCTGCACAGTAATTCCCATAAGGTTGTGGGAAACCTGCTGTGCCTTCTGGAAATCACAGTCATTGGCAAAAATCCCCACACCCTGACCTCTTTTCTGAATGTTTCCTTTGCATCTTGTCCTTGGCTCCCACTAAAAAAACTGTTTCCTCTGATGCCCTTTCAAGTAGTAACCATTTTTCTCCCATAATCCTCCCCTCATTGGGCTCAGAGGTGAGGTATGAGTTTTCCTTGTCCCTCATTCCTCCTTCCGGATCATTCTTCCTCCCCTCTTCCTTAACAATAAACACTGATGAGTTTCAAGTCTTCAAGCTGTAACGTCTTGTTGCAGTTATCTACCAAGCCCCAGGACATTTGCTCTACTTGAAGATTTTAGCTCCTGGCTCACTCTGCAAAATTACTCCTGTTAAAATTGTTAGTGATTTTTATATCCTTGTAAGAAATTAATCCAATTTCCTGGCCTGTCAGTTTCTTGACCTCCTCTCTTCAAAGTGTCTTGTCCTCCACCTACCTCAGCCACTTATTCCCATGGTCATCAGACCTAGACCTTCTCAGAACCAATAACCAATACACAACTTTGACTTTCAGCATCTGGCTCTATGACCAACACCTCAAATTTCATACAAATTCTAAGATCCCTCTTCCAATTCTCAGTCCCATCAGCTCTAAAGTTCATCAATCTTCTCATCCTCTCTCCCTCTTTCCTCAAGACCTCACTTGTCCCCATGTCCTTACTTCCTTCTCTATTCAGCTAAAATATCATAGGCAACCATTAGAATAACCCCCTTGCACATATCTTCAATGTTCTCGTCTTTCATTTTGATTTACCAGCATGACAAAGCCTGAACCCTTTTACATTCTGCTGTCCTCCTATTCCTCAACTGTGTGTGGATGGAGAAAAACACTGGCTGGGTTCATTGGGGTCACTTCAAATTCACACCCCTGTACCTCTTTCCTGCCTATCCTCATCTGGCCATCTGGTGACCTCACTCAGCTTCCCAGCTCAGTATTTCTTGAAAGCTGAGCATTATTTTACATAATCCCTTTTTCCAATGATATAAACTTCATTTTATTCATGAAGAGTACAGTTTATCTTAAAGGGTAAAAGTTATTCTTCCTTTTAAGACTAAATTCTCCCTAAGAAGTTTTTTATTAGTTACTTTTATGATTGCAGTTTAAGAAGTAGTTCATCAAAATCTAGAAACCGCTGGGTGCATGGCACGTGCCTGTAGTCCCAGCTACTCAGGAGGGTGAGGTGGGAGAGTCCCTTGAGCTCAGGAATTCAAGGCCGCTGTGAGCTATGATGGTGCCACTGCACTCTAGCCTAGAAGACAGGAGCGACTTTGTCTCTTAAAATAAAGAAATAAAGAATAAAAATTCAGACTTAGGCAACTCAAGTTTCTCTCCAACTGACGAATCTGAAAGATCCTGTACTTGATAGATTAATTGGACATCCAGGACAGGAATCTTCATGAATTAAAGGAAAAGGGTTTTTTTCAAGAAAAGTCTCCCTCCCTCCCTCCCTCCCTCCCTCCCTCTCTTTCTTTCTTTCTTTCTTTCTTTCTTTTCTTGACACGGAGTCTCGCTCCATCGCCCAGGGTGGAGTGCAGTGGCCGCATCTCGGCTCACTGCAAGCTCCGCCTCCTGGGTTCATGCCATTCTCCTGCCTCAGCCTCCCGAGTAACTGGGACTACAGGCGCCCACCACCTCGCCTGGCCAGTTTTTTGTATGTTTTAGTGGACACGGGGTTTCACCAGGTTAGCCAGGATGGTCTCGATCTCCTGACCCTGTGATCCGCCCGTCTCGGGCTCCCAAAGTGCTGGGATTACAGGCTTGAACCATCGCACCCGGCCTCTATCTTTCTTTAAAAGAGGACATCATCACTTTTATCCCCGACCTTCTTTCAGGCAAACTGCTAGTCTGCTTCAGAAATACTTAATGGACCAGTCATAGTTACCACAAAGGTACAAACGCAAAACGAACTGATGATAATGCCATCCACTTAGCATTATCTTCTCTCTTCTCAATCACTGCATGTAAATTTGAGACTCGAGAGAAACACATTGTCATATACCTGTGTTTTTGGTTTTTGAGAAAGTGATTTCCAGTTGTAGTTTGACTTGCATTACTTGCTTTCTGTAGGGAAATTTTAAAACCTGGCTCTATTTTAAACTCCCCATTTGTGTACCAAAAAAAAAAAAAAAAAAAAAAAAAAAATTGACCGAAATGAAACTGTGGGCATCTTTCTTAATCTCGAAACAGCTAACTGCCTACTCATAGGTACTCTCCTCCTCTTTGTTGGTCTGTTTCATGGATTTCCCAATGTAGAATACTGTCTATTTAAATCAGATGCCTTCCTTAATGGTACTTGTATCATTGGTCAGGGTTCTCCGGGAGGACAGAACTAATAGGATATACGCATACATGAAAGGGAGTTTATTAGGGAGAATTGGTTCACATGATCACAAGGCAAAGTCCCATGATAGGCCATCTGCAAGCTGGGGAAGAGAGAAGCTGGTAATAGCTCAGTCGGAGTCTGAGCCCCAAAACCAAGGAGGCTGACAGTGCAGCCTTCAGTCTCTGGTGGAAGGCTCCAGAGACCCTGGGAAATCATTGGTGTAAGTCCAAGAGTCCAAAGGCTGAAGAACCTGGAGTCTGATGTCCAAGGGCCAGAGGAGTGGGAGGAAGCATCTAGCATGGGAAAAAGAAGGAAGCCAGAAGATTCATCAAGCAAAGTTATCCCACCTTCTTCCGCAGGCTTTGTTCTAGCCTGGCTGGCAACCCAAGGTATGGTGCCCACTCACACTGAGGGTGGGTCTTCCTCTCCCAGTCCACCAACTCAAATGTCAATCTCTTCCAGCAACACCCTCACAGACACACCTACACACAATACTTCACCAGCCATCAAAGCATCCTTCAATCCAATCAAATTGATACCTAATGTTAACCATCACAGTACTGAAAAATGTTTCCTAGGACCTGCCTGCCATTTTGTAAAGACACTGTTGATGAATTGTGTGATCCTCTTGAATTTATTTATAAAAGTAACACAGCACATTTTACCAGTCTTGCTAATTTTAAAATAATTGGCTTTTAAATACATTTTATAACTATTTCAAGCTAAATAAATATGGGGAGAAAAATATTTTTAATTCTAGAAAAGCATATTTTCATTTCCTTAAATTCTCAACTCCCTTCTACAAACAAATGAAATCATAAGATTCTTAGCAGTCACCAAAAGTACCTGAGATTGGGTCTATCAGGTGTATGCAGAGCCTCTGAGTCCTAATGGTTCCACTGCATCTCTAAGTTTTTCATCTAAGATGCTTTATATCTCATTCTTAAGTAGGAAGGAGGTTTAAAAAGTTAAACAAGTAATAGTTTAAGTTAAACAGGTAATAGTGGGATTTACAATTTCGTCTTAAAGAAAATTTTATGTTTGGCTTAGATTCCTAGAAACTGTGCATGGCTTTTTCTACATCCATTGAACTGATCATATAATTTTTAATTGTATTATCATTTAAAATCATTAGTGTAGTGAATTGTATTAATAGATTTTCTAGTGTGAAACAAACCATGTTTGACTAGGACAAAACAGTCATCATTTTTTTTAATGCATTGCTGGATTAAGATTGTTAATATTTTGTTTGGGTTTTTGTGTCTATAATGTGAAAGAGATGAGTTTATAACTATTCCCTTCTCACAGCCACTTTTGTCAGGATTTTGATAGCAAGGTTATCAAAGCTTCATAAAATGACTGGGGAATACATTTCTTTTTATATATTGTTTGTTTATGATTGAAATTATTTCTAGAATGGTAGAATTTCCTCTTGAAATCATTTGAGTTAGAATTTTCTTTCTTGGAGACTTTTAATTGTTTCCATTCTTTACTAATTATAGAAATGATCAGTTTTTCTATCTCCTTGATTCAAATTTGGTAAATTATTTGCTGGAGGGGTGTGGTATATTGTCTGCTTTGCTTACTTTTCTAATTTATTGATGCAAAAGTCTTCATATATTTATTATTATTTTTAAAATTTTACATAGTTTGATATAATTTCCTTTTCATTCTCAATTTTATAATGGTTCATTTGTCGTTTTTCTTAATCAATATGTCATAAGTTTGCTAACAGTATTAATTCTAGAATATTCTATATAACTTATTAGATCAACGTATTGTTTCTAAATCTATAGCTTGATTTTTTTTGTCTGCTGGATCTATCAGTTATAAATAGGGGTGTGTCAACTAAATCTTCCACCATACTCTAGTGAATATTTTAATCTCTAGAAATGTATTTTGTCTTAAAGATAGATTAATCTCATATTAATATAGCTACATTGATTTTATTTTGGTTAGTATATTTCTGCTTCATTTTTCCCATCTATTGACTTGTAACTATTTGATTCCTTATGCTTTAGTTATCTCTTCTAAACAGTACTGATATACAGTCTGACAACCCTTGTCTTGTAACTGAAAATTTAATTGATTTGCAGTTTTTAAAATTAATTGATATATTTCTATTTATTTCTGTCATCTTAGTTTTGTCTATTTTCCTTTCCTTTTCTATTTGTTTATTGCTTTCATTTCTTGCTCTTTTCTAAAGATTATTTTTCTCATTCTATTTTTTTTCCTTCAATTAGTTTGGCAGTTGTGCAAACTTGGACATGTGACTATTTTCTTTGCCACTGTTTATTCTAGGCATTTTTTTTTACATGCACACTTAACTGATTATTCAAATATAATATATCTTCTATCCTTCAATTAATACAAGACCTTCCACTTTCTCTGGTGATACTGTTTTCAATTTTTATGTCATGATTGTGTATTTTAGTCTATCTTTAGTCTACCCTTACCACATAAGAGATGATTGTTTCTTTCACATAGTCATTTTAAAAAGGTTTATCACCTTCCTTGTTCATTATTCCTTCTTGCATCCCAGGTCTTCCATTTGGAATCAACTTCCTCTGTCTGAAGTGCATCCTTCTAATTTCTTTAGTGATAGTACATAGGTAAAAATCTCTCTCAGCTCGTTTGTCCAAAAATATTCTCATTTTCACTTCTAGCTGGAAGTATTTTCATGGAGTAGGCAACTGTTGATTGGCTTATTCTCTTTCAGCACATGGAGGATATTATTCTGCTGTGTCTGGATTCTCTTGTTTCTATCCAGAGATCAGCTATCAGTATAACTGCCATTCCTTTGTCATAATAGTTGTTTTTCTCCCTGTCTGTTAATCTCTTTGTCTTTGGTGTTTTTCAGCTTCACTGTGACCTTTCTTAGTGTGGATTCCTTTGTATTTATTTGAATGTGGATTTGCAGAATTTATTGATTCTGAGGATTAATATCTTCTCCATTCTTTACATTTTTCTCTCCCTTGCACTCTGATTATATGAATGTTAGTCCTTCTTATACTATCCTACATGTCTCTCAACTTTTTCTTTGTATTTTCTATATTCTCACCTCTCTGTAATCTGAAAATTTTCACTTAATCTATTTTTCAGCTTTTCAGTTCCCTCTTCAGCTGTATCTAATTCTTGTTAATTTAGGTTTTATTTATTATATTTTTTGTATCTAGAAGTTCAGTTTTCTTGCTTTCAAATCTCCTTGATCATTTAAAAAAGTCTCTTTTTTCTGACATATTTTTAATTTCATATTTTTATTTCTCGAAACATAATAAACATACTCATTTTACATTGTTTCTGATGATCCCGGTATCAAAATCTTGCATATAGAGCTTTGTTTGCTTATGTGTTGTGTGTTTTCCACTAGAAGCTCATTATTTCAGTGTATATCATTACACTGTATCCATGACATTTCTTTGAGGCCTGGACAGCAGGTGAGTTTCTGCAGAGGATTTGCATTTGCCTCTGTTAATTTACTGATACAATCTTTAACCTGGGACTACAGAAAGGGCATTCTCAACTTGAAACTTTTGAGTGTGAATTTGGTTTGGTGTCTGACATCATTACAGAATTTAAGGGGAAATATTTTTCTGTCAGTGCCAATTTTCCATCTGAACTTGATAGGTGATTTTCTTTGCTTACCTTAGGATAAAGATGAATGTTGAAGATTTGGGTTATTTCCAGTTTAACTTTATGCTAGTAGGTATTCCTATGAGGCTCACCATCCTGGGAGAGATCCCTTCATTTGTGACTCCTATTGAGGTCTCCTTGAGACCAGAAAGCTCAATATCAACTTGAGCAAATGCCCTCAGGTTAAATGTTAGTTTCAGTAGTCATCCCACACCTCTGGTTCCTACTTCCAGATATTTTTGATCTCTGAATTTTTAACATTTTTACCATCTCATATAAGCATTTAAAGTTGTTAGGAAGTCCATAATTTTCAGTTCTTTTTAGAGGGAGGATCTATTCAAAGTGTATAGTCTATGATTATCTATCATATATTCAAAAACAAAACTTGGAGTCCTTTTGAAGACTAGAAAAATCAAATTGGGATTAATGATTTTGTTCAGCTGGGTTGTCATATTAAAATATTACAACTTTCAGAAACAGTACAGTGAAGAATATATTTGCTCCTAACCTTGTTCTGTGCCTTGGATCCTAATTATATAAGAATGCCAAGTTTCACTGTATAAGAAGGAGAAATAATATTGTTTTACCCTTTTCGTTTTTTGGATTTTTAATAAATGAGAATTTATTGTGTAACTTTGTCTTCAGAAGCTGAAACAAAGAAATGTTTTAAACACATTATTTACATTTTAATCTGGAACCTGTAGAAATTAAAAAAATAATTAGTAGAGAAAATGCTACAAATTTAAAAAGTGGTTTGTATATTTTAAAATAAAGTCTTTTTTCTTTCTTGGTACAAGGAAAATTAAGAGTTTCTATTCTTTAAATTTACTAATTCTCACAAACATTTCTTTTCTACATGTTAACATAGGAATAAAATAACCAAAGAACAACAATAATCTTCCCTAACATAGCACAATACCAGCATGAAAATGGGAAGCAAAACTTTCAGTCTAATATCTAAAAGGCTCAGGTTCCATATAAATGACCTGAGTCTTTGGAGAGTTTTTCACTGAGATGATGCATGTCTCAAGTGGGGGCTTTGGTGTGAAAGATCACAAGACATCATTTCTTCAGTTTAATAATCCATTTAATACCATCTTTCAATCCCATTTCATGCTCAGTAAAGCAAGAATAAGTGAACCTTTTGCTGACATTGGTTTTGTTGAAGAGCTTTTGTTTATAAAGCAGCGGCAACATGATCTTATCAGGGTCCATCATCACTGGTTTGCTCTGTCCCTCATCTGGGTAATGTGTTCCTGTGATGTGTGCAGTCTTTTCATAGCGATGACTCCTGTTCTATGCTAAAGTGATTTGACAGCACTTGCTTGCTTCTAAAAGAGAGACATGTTTCGACTTTCTGCCTCAAAAATCTATTTAACTCATCACTTTTATTCTACTGTCTCTGAGTTTTGCAGAGGAAGTGTAAATTCAATTGCTTGAATATGAACAAAAGTGAAGGAAGGCCTGGACACTTGAACTAACTTCTGGGGCTGCACAGTGGACAGCTGATAACTTGATGCTGAAATTACATTCTTGCATGAGCTGTGCTTACCGATGAAACATGAGCTCATAGTCAAGTTAGAGAGAAAAGGAGTTGGGTAGAGATGAACAAAAAATACTCAACTCTTGGTATTATGTCTACCTAAGATCTGTGAATGTTAGGTATGGTGCCATGTTTCTCTATTTTCACTGTTTGAGAATGAGAATAGTAATCAAAGGGAACGATGCAAGTCTGTGTTAAAATATATTCTTATGGGGGTATTTTAAGAGACTGATTCAGCATTTGCAAAAGAAATACATTATTATGGTTTTTGTAAAATTGGTATACTTTGGCAATTTTATCTTAAATTTCCATAGTGTTTTGTGGGATGCTTTCACATAGAGTCATTAACCTGAATTCTTCTTTTTTAGCAGAAAGAATTGACATTTAGAGAGTGAATGAATGATCTCATCGAGGTCCCCTAGTATAGTATTAACAAAGCACATCTGGAACTAGTCTTCTGACTCATATACCATCGCTCTCTCTATAACAGCAACCATGCTTCTTGGAGTCGCAGGAGTTCCCTGGATGTCCCTCTGACCCTCTCCTGACTCTCTCTCTCTTGAAAGGGTACACAAAAGGAAATACAAATTGACAGTAGATTTAGGCTTACACCTCAAATCTAATCTCTGGTGTGGTGGATTCTTCTTACCCTACCACTAGGCAAACATTCATTTCCCAGTATAGTAATATCCTAGTATGAGTTTATTAAAACTGGGAGGGAGATAAACATACCACAACATGACTAAAGGGAAAGTTTAAAAAATGTCAACAAGACCTCCCACAAGGATTTTATATGATCACCATGAAGAAGTATTAAATGGCCACTGTGTGTGTTATGCTTGCAATAAAAATTGTCTCCCAGAAGGGCCTAAAAGTGGGTAGAAAGAGAGGATTTGTGTCTGAGAGAGTATTGGTTTCTAGCTACCATCATTCTAAAGGAAGACAGACGGGTGCAGAATGTCTTAATGGCTTTGGTGTATACAGAAATATTTGGAGACTAAATAGAGAACACCTTATGCAGAAAAATAGTGAGCTGCATTCTAGGGACAAGATAACTGGAAACTTCAGTCAATGGGCCAGGGTCATCCCCTGGCACTGCCATGAGAAGTAGGACTCCTGGAGCAAGTTACTAGCCCTCTCTGAGCCTTGGTGACCTCTATAAAGTTGGGATGATGACTTACATTAAAAAGTGGCTGAGAGAAGTAAAATCACTAGAGTACAAAAGCATTTTGTCAATCATAAAGCAATGCACAAAGTAAAGAAGAGTCAAGGACAGATTGTCATATATGGCTGTAAACCTTGGCTGTGGATTTTGTCCTGATGATGCCAACCACTCTAGTAGTAAAGCCATCCTCCTAAAATGCCTTGGACTCTTTACAGAACCATTCATGGCTGCCAGTCAACCCAATGCACCAGTTCATGAAGCCACGTGGCAAAGGGCAGATGCAGCATTTGAGGAACAGTGAAGTATGGTTGGTGCCTCTCTGTAGCATTAGAGATTGCGTTTGCTTTGGGAAATCAAACAGCAACCCACTGCTAAGGGCTGTGTTCCTGTGACAGTCACCATCCATATTTGAGGGGCTATCCTTTGATTTCTAAACATCACAGAAAGAATATTTTTACTAAAAAATTTTTAAGGAAGCATGTAGTTCATTTTTCTCTCTTGGTTTTTCTTTTCTTTTCTGAATTCCTAGAACTGGAGATTATACTTAATGAGATGATCATAACCAATACTATGTATATATAATTTGAAGCCAATCGTAGTTAGGTTATGATCATCTCATTAGGTGTAATCTCCAGTTCTAGGAATTCAGAAAAGAAAAGAAAAACCAAGAGAGAAAAATAAACTGCATGCTTCCTTAAAGTTTTTTTTTTAGTAAAAATATTCTTTCTACGATGTTTAGAAATCAAAGCACAGCACCTCTGCTTAGATAATGGGCAAAAACATTATAAAAGACAGACGTCCACAACACGTAGCTCTTCCAATCTCCATTTTTTATCCTGGCACCACAAACGTAGGTTAATTTTAAAGTTATCTGTCAGGTCAACCTGAGATAAAAGGCACTAACAACAATGTCAGTTTGAACTTGACTTGGGGACAATAGAAAAAAGACTAAAGATTTCCTGTATCTAAAAATTTAGAGTTGTATTCCTGATGTTAATCACACTACCATGTAATTAATATTGTGCTTGTGTTTTGACAGGCAGCTTGGTGCTCACTAGAAATCACCTTGAACCTATTCAAAATTCTTTTTTTTAATGTCAGCATTGCATTTTATAAAGCCTAAAATTAGAACATGTATATAAGACGGAGAGACAGGCTGGAAGCATCAGGTTTTAAACAGCTATGTAAAAAAGTATGGGTCTGGGGGTACCCTAAGACTCTCTGGCACATACTTTGCAACTTGTATCAGTACTTGGTATTGAGATAGAGAAGGCAGCTGATTAAATGACAAAGGAAACAAAGCAGTAATGAACAAGCAAGACAGAATCAAAACACAAAAGGATTTAGTGACTTAAATGCCAGACCAAAATCAAGCTGAAACTCAACAGGAAAAAAATCTAGCACTGAGAGCAGATTTACAGTAGGTCATAAGCAAAGACCTACTACTTATCTTGGCCAAAGGTCATGTAATGAAGAGCTGTAGGTTTTCATCAAAGGTGATGTGGTTGCTTTAAACAAAAGTGACATAAAATTATTCTATGCTAATAGAAGGAAATTTTGAAACTTTTTTTTTTTTTTGCATCTAACAAATGGATAAGTCATTCCCTGAAGGCTGCAAATTAGAATCACTGAATAAGGTTTAAAATAATTCAAATTTCCTGGGTTTTATACAACTTTTCTGTCTTTCCTTTCTGAGATCTTGCTCAGCTACCTGTTCTAGCATATCAATATGGCTTGGGTCTGTGTCCCCACCCAAACCTCATGTTGAATTATAAACGCCAGTGTTGGAAGAGGGGTCTTGTGGGAGGTGATTGGATAATGGAGGCAGATGTTCTTATGAGATCTGGTCATTTATAAAAGTGTATAGCACCTCCTCCTTTGCTTTCTCTTCCTCCTTCTCTGGCCATGGAAGACGCGCCTGCTTCCCCTTTGCCCATGATTGTAAGTTTCCTGAGGCCTCCCCAGTCATACTTCCTGAATAACCTGTGGAACTGTGAGACAATTAAGCCTCTTTTCTTCATAAATTACCCTGTCTCAGGTAGTTCTTTATAGCAATACGAGAATGGACTAGGACACATATCATATGATATTGTTTCTAATTCTAAAAGTTTTTTATTCTCTTCTATGATGTTTTTGTATATCTGAGTTAGTATCTTTAAAAATTAATTTCTCCATTTGCTTAGATTACCTCAATTCTGTCAGCAAAAGCTGGCGTTGGCACTGCTGCAAAACACGAACGTTCTTGGCATAATTCCTTACAACTGCCTCCCTAAGTAGTTTCTCTCATATTTCATGATTTGGCTGAAAACCCAATATGGTTAGGAAGAAGATGTGCATAAGTGAAGCATAATTATATTGATTCATGTTCAGCTGATAAAGATTTATTTGTCCTCAAGGCATAATAATGGCCAAGATTTGCCCATGATCAATAACTCTTGAACCAATAAATCTTGGTATTGGCAACAAAAGCCAATATCTACTTAAACTTTTTTCAAAGTGTTGCTATTATATGCTGATGGCATAAAACATGGGAGCACATCAAACACAGTCTCTTGAGCTTTATGTTGACACTAAATTTGTATTCTCCAACAGTTAATATTCTAGATTTCAATGACATAGGAGAAACTGACTGATCAAGGAGAAAGTAAACACCAAGGATTGATAGTTAATAACATATTTTAGAAGAGCAAATACCATTAGTGTATGTGGAAGCACTTTGTTAATATCCAAACCATTAAAGTAATGTAAAGTAGAATAGAGTTTGTCTACAGATTTAAGCTCTGCATAACATACCTGAAAAACAAAAACAACTTTTTGTAAAAGAGCAGGAATAGAAGCAAGATAGGAGAAGAAATGAGGCAAAAATATACAGATAAGCAAGAAAGGGAAGGAACAGTGGCTTAACATTGTAGTGGAAACCAGCCTGTGCCAGCAGTTGTCGTCCAGGCTGCAGTGCTGTGTCGCGATCTCAGCTGACCGCCACCCCAACTTTCAGTGCTCAGGCAATCCTCCCACCTCAGCCTCCCAAGTAGCTGGGAGTACAGGCATGTGCCAGCATACCCAGCTAATTTTCGCATTTTTTTTTGTAGAGATGGGGTGTCACCATGTTTCCCAGGCTGGTCTCATACTCCCGAGCTTAAGCAATCTGCCTACCTTGGCCTCCCAAAGTGTTGGGATTACAGGCTTGAGCCACCATACCTTGCCTTGATGTCCATTGTTACTTTAATTTTTACAACAATTCTGTTAGGTACGAGCCAAAACACAGGTTCCCACATAACTGAGGCTGGGGCTAAGGAACTGTTCTAGAGTTTTAAGTAGCAGAGGTAGAATTTGAATCCAGGTCTATCTGACCCCAAAGACCATGATCTTTCTAGGATTCTAGAAACAAAAAGCCCAATAGTTACGTTTACAGGGTCATTTAGGATTTGTGAAAGGTATGGTAAGGCATTTTCTCAGATTGGCTAATAGACTTGTGCTGTTCTTCCCTTTTCACTCCAGCATTATTTTTCCTGCTATACTAATATGCCTCAGACTACTAGACAACAAATGTTGGTGGTTGATAATCATAAAAAGGCAGATGGATACTCTAATGCAGTTTGTTCCTTGGTAGAGTAAAAATATTTTGGGGGATGAAAGGATGCTGGAATGTCTTTGAGATTCAGGAAGACACGGGCCTTTCCATCAGTGAGGCACACTGGACGTGCAACCAAAGATCCCTTCATGGGTTCATGTTCAGTTCTATGACATATGAACTTGGGCAAATTCCTTCTAAACCTTCTTGAACCTCAGTAGCATCACCTGACTGATAGCAAAGAAATCACTCTGCTTGTCCAGTAGACATCATGGGGGTGTGGGGAGGATCCAGTTTTAGCATGTGCAGGTACAGTGTTTTTGTGCATGAAGCTTAGAAAATGTGGGCAAGACCAATGTCCCAAAGATGGACTGGAGTGTTACAAGGAGCTTCTATTTTCTGATCTATACAAATAATTCTAACATCTTTAATTAAACATCACTTTTTAGACGGAAACTTGGCCAACATAATAATATACAAACATATATACCCAAATAATATACAAACATATATTGCAAAACCACAGACAATACTGAAGTAAAAAGCAAAAGTCTCTCTACCTTCTTTTTACAAATTCCACTCTCATTCCCAGAGGCAACCACTGTTATCAGTCTGGTATTTTCCATCCTATGCATTTATAAGAATGCACATATATTTCTATACATGTATATATAAATATATACAAACATATAATTTTGTGGAAGATTTTTTGTAATATGAAAATATGTTTCAATATTTGTTCTTTTCTTTCTTGTTAAATACATATTTGTCTTGCTCAAGTTCAATAATTCTGTTGTTGATCTAAAGATTTGCAACTTTCAGCACGTGTCAAGATTTCTTTCCTTATCTAGGTTTAAAAGACTACGCTTTTTGCAGTATCAAACCAATCATTTTCTCCAATTTTCTGCTAATTTTTAGAAAACAATGAAGCAAACCATGCAATTATTTCGATTTCTTGGTGCAAACAAATACTTCCCTGCAGACAAAGAGAAAAACGCGACTGAAGCAGAACCATCAGCTACCAGGCAGCACTAATATGAAATTGTTTAAAATATTGTTCGTCAGCGACATCTAACTCTAGCAGATAAAGACAGTTTGAGGATATGTGAATAATGCACAAAAGTTCAAGTTGTTTTAAATTCAACCTTATAAAGCCTGAGTTTACACACGAAAGTAATTTAGTCTTGTTTGATAAAGGCACTTTTTCAAAAAGTACAAATTTTCCCACATTCACTGTGTGTGTGTGTGTGTGTGTGTTTGTGTGTGTGTGAGGTTTTGTCATCTGCCTGAAAATCTTTTGTCTTTCACGCATTTAACGAACAGGTCTTATTTTACAACGAGTTACAACTTCTCTCAGTCTCCATGCACTACATATTATTCTTCTTAAAGCAACTTGTGCATTTACTCTTAGAAAAGACAATAGAGTTGAGAATGAATTTTATTTTTAAAAGTCACAAGACACTGAAGATCACCCAGCTAACAATTGAATTTGGTCCTACTAACCCTGAGCAATACCATCCAGTAAAAGGCACTGTCTTGATGGATCATTTATGGAAAACTAAAGTAATTACCATCATTCTAATATTTCTATTTAAATGCATGAAAAACTGATTAGCTGAAGGCAGCCCTATATATAGTAGAAATGGCATCTTCTTAATATTTATGCTAATGTAAAAGACATTTTACACAAAGGTTAGAGGTGACATATGGGTAAGAAATGATCTTAACATTCACAGTTATTTACTTACAATAATGCCTGACAGGAATATTACTCCTTGGGAGAAGTTTAACAGGCAAAGAAGAGTAGGTGTGGAGATACTAATCAATATTAAAATACATAGACACTTATGGACACAAATGTATCTATTTATAAGATACAGTCATATAGAATGACCAATGACCAACAGAGAAATGGAGCATCCACACCTCCAAGCTCTAGTTTTACAAGTACATTTCAGTTCACTTTCAGCCGAGGTAGTCACATTTTTTTCTTTTTTAGTGCAAAGAGAATTTGGATAGAAATTAGAAAAGGTTTAATGATTTAGTTGACTTTGAGCATTCTCTAACTAATATGTAAAGAAACTAAAAAATGTCAAAATGATGCCATTTGGAATTGCAGTTACTATCTTGAGCAAGAAATGAAGGACTTGGCTTATGAATTCAATTTGATTTTTACACTGTCATTTCCACATGGCTAACCCACAGACCGAATACTGTTTTCTGCCAGCTTTCTAAGCACGCTCCAAGGTGAGACTCCCCAGAAATGGTGCATAACAATGAGCACATCACGGAAGCAGTGCATGAAGAACAAATAAAACATGAAATTACACACGAACTCAAGAATCACATAAGCTGGCTAAGAGTGGGTTACTGCCAATAACGGATTTCAAATAAGCCTCTGATTTAATGACAACCACAAGCCAGCGCCTGATTGAGGGCAATCAAATTCTTCTCTTTTTATCTGCTTCTAACTCACTTTTTATATGAAAAGAAAAACAGTGTTATTACAACAGCAGCAATAGAAGGCTACACAAAAATCTGAAAATAGAAAGGCCATTTCCACAAGCAATTATAACACAATGCACATCCACACTTAAAGTATGTTCAAGTGAACAAGTAACCAATAGCAACTTCTCACTCAGCGCATCAGTAGACACTCTCTGGAAAGAGTAGTTGCTTTTCACTTAAGCATTTTAATTGTGATTGTCCACAGTGCAACTGTGACTCAAAAAGGCATGAATTATTTCAGATTTAAAAACTGGATAACCAACCAGATGAGTCAACCAGGGGAAATGAGGCTGCGCTGAAAATGACCGGAGGGCCCTAAGACAGAGACATCTTTTTTCAGTTTACAAGAGAGAACCTGCAGCTCACTCTGATTGATCACTTCCTAATCACACCTCTGAATCCCAGCCCCCAGGACACACTGGCTGAACCTTGTTTTATTTAATTTTTTGCATCTGAGTGTATTCCATTTATCATTTCATTATCCGTTATTTAGTACTGTTTTCTTTGTTTTCATGAATAATTGTTTTGGGGGTGCTTTTAGTCTTTTTAGGGAGGTTCTGGTACGATAGATTCTTGTGGAATTAATATTGTATTAAAATGGGAAGAGAAGTTATTGATGAGAGTTTCTCTAGTTTTTCGATGAAAGACTATTTGCTGAGAGGGAGTTGGGACAAAACTTTTTCTTTCACAGGGATTTGGATGTATGCGCTCTGTACCATACTGTAGAAACTGTAGGTATTCGTGTTTTTGAAAATCCTCAGAGTCAGATAAATATGAGCTGTGCATGGAGAAAATGAAACTATACTGTTGAAGTGTGTGTGTGTGCGTGTGTGTGCATGTGCACGTGTGCGTGTGTGTGCGTGTGCATGTGCGCGTGCGTGTGTATGCGTTTTATGGGACTGGTTGCCAGAGGTAGGCTTCAGAGGACTGATCCATGCTGATCGATTTCCAACTTGCCTGGAAAGAGCCAGCTCAGTCAAGTCTGCTTCATAACTGGGAGAGAAAATCAAAGTGGAGAAATGCACCCATCTTTTGTGTATTTCAGTTCTCACAAGGAAAGGGAACAAAACAGCCTTGTTCCTTTGGATCCATAAAATCTCCCTGAAGTCAGACCCAAGTTGCTGGACTAACTCCAGGGGCAGTGGTTTTTGTCATTTGACCATGTCCTTCTCCTGCCAGCCCTTGGAGTCTCCCCATAGTACCAACCCCTCCCCCAACGTGAGACTCCTGCTTCAAGGTAAAAATACTTATTTTCAAGTGAAACATCAAGAACTTGGTTTCCTTGGTAACTCGGGCAGGGAAAGAGAATTTAAAATGATCAGAAATATTCATTCTGACCAGCTAGATCCATTCTCCTCCTTACTCCTAAGGCTTTATCTGCAAGACAAGGCAGGGTCTCAAGCCTCTCCAAGTCGCTATACATTTAAAGTTAAATGAAAAGTGAAGTCTGCCACTAAGTTTAGCTCTCCTGCTGAAATCCTTGGGAGATTATTACTTCCTTCTGGCTATATCAGCCCCCCTTTTCCCATACCTATCAGACGGCTTTGAAGTTTTACTTCATTTGAAATATTGTACAGTAAGTGCACACAGTGTGCTAATGGGTTGCATGGATTAATGGAGCAAATAGTTGCTTAAATTTAATTTAAAAGTAGTTCAGATAAAGACCTAGAGAATTAGCACTGGGGTTAAGGATGGAACCTACTGAGCTATGCCTGGCTGGAGGGGAAAAGACAGAGAGGAGGGGCTGCTTCTCCCTTCCCACTCTGCCTCCGACAGGAGAGGGTTTTGTTTAGCACCTTTGTGCAGACAAAGGGGATCCTGGTTTAAGGATGAATATGTATGAGTTATTTTTAGATGAATCAGGTGTCACCCTAATATGCCCTGCTGCAACAGGTGTGTGGAGACAGACACGGCTACCCCCCTACTCTCTATTCTATGTTGTAAAGTAGTTATCAGCGCTTACACAATGAATACACTTTTATTACACTTGATGAAAAGCACTTTGTCAAAGCTATACCATGAGTCTAGGGAAAAGTGTCAGATCCTTTGCTACACACAGATTTATCTATTGACTGTCCTTTACTTAGCCCTGTCAACGGGTTTCATGACTCAACTGCACCTCATTACCCTTTTTACAACACTCCGCAAATTCTTATTCATAATCAGACATCTCATCCAATTCTAGGTCGCAAAAATCACTTATGCAGTCTTAATGAATACAGCATCCCTGGGATTTACATTTAGTAAAACTAAAGTAAAATATTCACAAAAAGAAAAGACAGCCAACATAACATTCCAATCCACAACGCAAGTCTACAAAATCATAGCTGAGATGACGCAGCCCTGCTTAGACTTCTCAATGCTTTTCCTGTTGAGAAACTGGAATCTAAACTCTAAAAAATGGATGGGATTTATGCATGAACAATGACACATGCTAAAGAGAAAGCAGAATTATAAGAAAACTTGATATTTGTCCCTTTATATGACATGGTTTGGCTGTGTTCCCACCCCAATCTCACCTTGAATTGTAGCTCCTATAATTCCCTCATGTTGTGGGAGGGACCTGGTGGGAGATAACAGAATCATGGGGGCAGTCTCCCCCATACTGTTCTTGTGGTAGTGAATAAGTCTCATGAGATTTGGTGGTTTTATAATGGGAAACTCCTTTCCCTTGGCTCTTTTCTCTCCTGTCTGGTGGCATGTAAGATGTGCCTTTCACCTTCTGCCATGATTATGAAGCCTCTCCAGCCACGTGGAATAGAGTCCATTAAACTCTTTTCCTTTATGAATTACCACGTCTTGGGTATGTCTTCATCCGCAGCATGAAGACAGACTAATACATCGTATATATGTATATAAAGGAAGGAGGAGGACATACTAGTAATTAATTTTCATAAGAAATGAGATGAAACTGTCGAATGATAAGCTCTTTCCTCTGTTCTTAGAGAACCCATTGTTGCTTTGCCACCACTCAAAGGGTGAAGCAACACAAGAGCTTGCAGAATAGTTAGAGAGGTAAGCCTGTGAACAGCCACGGGCTAGAGAAGGGAAGAACATACTCCCCCTGCACTCTCTTTTCATCTAGATGAACTGGAGGCTTTATTTGGTTTGCTTCTGGAAATCCCACATCTAGAGCAGTGCCTGTCACATAGTAGGTACTCCCTAAATGTTTGAGTGGAGGCATGAGTGACAGAATAACAAATTTAATTGAATACATGTCATCAGCTTGTGTTCTATAAAACACATTCTATAAGACATCCATTTCAACCAGACAATTCTCTTATAGAGAACTGGATGATTCCCTATGGCAGCAAGAACCACAGGATAACCTATAACCTCTATTTTATTTGATTAAGGAAAACTACAACTATTAAAGAAAAAGAAAACAAATTGGGACCCTGTTCATTTTGATTTTCTGCTATTTCTGTGGCTTACTAATAAGCCAATCAATAATATGAAAGAAATCCCTGCAGTCATTAGCAAATTTCTTTGGCTAATTTACCATTTTATTTTTAAAGAAGGCAATTACAGATTTTAAAACATGTTCAGTCTTCCATACAATTCACCTTTATAGTACTGACAATCTAAATGGTGAATGCAAGTAGATGAGGCTGTATTTCAAGTGGAGTTAGTGGAATTTTTTAAATTAAAATTTTATTTTCAGGTAATTGTAGATTCACAGATATATGAAATAATACAGATAAATCTTGCGTATCCTTTACCCGGTTCTTCCCAGTGGTAACGTCTTACAATACTACATGTACCACAGTATCACAACCCAGATGTTGCCATTGATAAAGTCAACATACAGAACTTTTTGTCACCACAAGGATCCCTCATGTGGCCCTTTTACAGCTACACCTACTTCTCTCCCACCCCCACCCCACCTTAACCTCTGGAAATCACTAATACATTCTCCATTTCTGTAATTTTGTCATTCTAATAATGTTACAGAAATAGAGTCGTAAGTAGGTAACCTTCTAGGATTGACATTTCTTTTTCACTTAGTATAATTCTTCGGAGATTCCTCTATGTTGTTTGTATCAATAGCTTGTTTATTTTTATTCCTAAGAAATACTTCATGGTACGGATATACCACAATTTGTCTAACCATTCATCTGTTGATGGACATCTGGGTTGCTTTTAATTTTTGGTTATTATGAATGAAATTGTCATAATCATTTATGTACAAATGTATGTGAATGAGTGTTTTCACTTCTCTAGAATAAATGCCCAGGAGGGCAATTACTGGATGGAATGGTAGTTGTAGGTATAAATTTAAGACACTGCCAAACTGTTTTCCAAAGTGACTGTGCCATTGTGTGCATTTCCACCTGCAGTTTATGAGAGATTCAGTTTCTCTGCATCCTTGCCAGCATTTGCTGTTTTCTCTGATGGGCATGTAGTGATATCTCGACGTGGCTTTAGTTTGCATTTCCCTAACGATGTTGAACCTTTTTATGTGCTTATTCATCTTTGGTGAAATAACTTTTCATGTCTTTGTCTATTTTCTAATTTAATTGTCAGTTTTTTTAATATTTAGTTTTAAGAGTTCTTATATATTCTAAGTACTAATTATTTGTTGGATATGTGGTTTGTAAATATTTTATCTTTTCATCTTAACAGATTTTTGTTACAGAAAAAAGTTTTTGATTTTGATGAAGTCCAGTTTGTCAATTTTTCTTTTATTGGATTATATTATTGCTGTCAAAACTAAGGACTCTTTGCCTAGCTCTATATGCCAAAGATCTTCCGTTTTTAAAAATACAGTTTTTCATTTTACATTTAAGTTCATGATGCATTTTGAGTTAACTTTTTGTAAGGTGTGAGACCTAAGTCTGGGTTCATTTTGTTGCCTATGGATGTTGAATTGCTTCAGCACCATCTGTTGGAAAGAATATACCTCTATTGAATTGTTTTTGTACCTTTGTCAAAAGTCAACTGGGCATTTTTGTGTAAGTTTCTTTCTGGATTTTCTGTTCTGATCCATTGGTCAGTGTAAGCAGACATTGTTGCCTTTTTCCTGTTTTCGGAGGGAAAATATTGTCTTTCACCATGATGTATAATTTTAGCTGTAGGTTTTTTTGTAGGCACTCTATCAAGTTGAGGAGATTCCTCTCTATTCATAGTTTTCCTGAGAGATTTTTAAAAAAATCAAGAATGGATATTGAATTTTGTCAAATGCCTTTTCTGTATCAATTGTAGTTTTTGTTTTCATGTAATTTTTCTTCTTTAGCCCATTATAATATGGCGGATTTTACTGAACCAGCCTCATATCTCTGGAATAACCTCTACTTGTTCATAGAGTAGAATTACCTTTATATAGCTAAATTCTATTTGTTAATATTTTGTTAAGGATTTTTGCATCTATATTCACGAAAAATATTGGTCTGTAGTTTTCTTTTTTGTAATATCTTAGTCTGGTTTTGGTACAAGGGTAATACTAGTAGCTTCACAGAATAAATGGACATTTTCTCATTTTTCTTCCTCTTACAATTTATGAAAGATGTGTAGAATTTATGTGAATTCCTTAAATGTTGGATATAATTCTCCAGTAAAACCACCTATAACTGCAGAGTTGGTTTTTCTTTTCTCTTCTGGAGCTCTAAAATAATGGACTCCATTTTCTTAATAGTTATGGGGCTATTCAAATGATCTATTTCTTTTCCTTCCTTCCTACCTTCCTTCCTTCCTTCCTTCCCTCCCTCCCTCCTTCTTCCTTCCTTGCTTCCGTCCTTCCTTCCTTCCTTGCTTCCGTCCTTCCTTCCTTCCTTCTTTCCTTCCTCCCTTCTCTCTTTCTCTCTCTCTTTCTTTCTTGAGATGGAGTTTCACTCTGTTGCACAGGCTGGAGTGCAATGGCGCAATCTTGGCTCACTGCAACCTCCACCTCCCACGTTCAAGCAATTCTCCCTGCCTCAGCCTCCTAAGTAGCTGGGACTACAGGCGCCTGCCACCACACCCAGTTAATTTTTGTATTTTTAGTAGAGACGGGATTTCGTCATGTTGGCCAGGCTGGTCTCAAACTCCTGACCTCAGGTGATCCATCCGCCTCAGCCTCCCAAAGTACTGGGATTACAGTCTTGACCCACTGCACCCAGCCCAAATAATCTATTTCATATTGAGTAAATTGTGGGACATTGTGTTTTTAAGCAGTTGGACATATAAATCACAAAATTTATGTGTGCACAGTTTTTCCTACAGCATTTCCTTTTTATCCTTTTGTTGTTCGCAAAGTGTTATGGGTTAAATTTTACTCCCCAAAATTCATCTTTAAGTCCTACTCCCAGTGCCTCAGAATGTGACCCTATTTGGAGACAGGGCCCTTACAAAGGCAATCAAGTCAAAGTGAGGTCATTAGGATAGGCCCTATTCCAGTATGACTAATGTCTTTATAAAAGAGGGAAATTTGAATACAGAGAGATGCATAGATGGAAGACAATATGAAGAGACATAGTAAGAAAATGACCATTTATAAGCCAAGGAGAAAGGCCTGGAACAGATTCTCCCCTCACAGCCCTCAGAAGAAACCAACCCTGCTGACACCTTGATTTTGGATTTCCAGCCTCCAGAACTGTGAGACAATACATTTCTGTGATTACTGACATAAAGTCTATAGTACTTTGTTATGGCAGCCCTAGGAAGTTAACATACAGGATCTGATGATATCCACAGTTTCACTCCTGATATGGGTCATTTGTGTCTTTTCTCTTTGTCAGTCTTCATCAATTTTATCTTTTCAAAGAATTACATCTTTATTTTATTTCTCTACTAATTTTCCGCTTTCGGTGATCTTATTTCCTTCCTTCTGCTTGCTTTGAGTTTCTTTTGCTCTTCTTTTCCTAGGTTCTTGAGGTGGGAGCTAAGAATATATATACATGAGGAGACTTCAAAAAGTTTGTGGAAAAATGAAATGAATAGATTTAATAAATATATTAATTTTAACAGATAAAAATAAAAACATTAACTTTCTTTCTCAACACAAGCTTCATCAAGTTCAAGACAATTTTGTAAGCAATGACACCAACATTAAGCTCATCCCTAAATAACTGAGAGTCCTGGGAATTTAACCATGTCAGTGTAGTCTTTTGACATTATTAATTGAAGAAAAATGAGTGCCCTTTAAAGGTTTTTTAAGATTAGGAAATGAAAAGGAGTAAGGAGGAGCCAAATCAGGACTGTAAAGTGGATGCCTAATGATTCCCATGGAAACTCTTGCAAAATTACCCTTGTTTGATGAGAAGAATGAAAAGAAGCACTGTTGTGGAGAAAGGCTCTCCAGCAAAGCTTTCCCAGGTGTTTTCCTGCTAAAGCTTTAGCTAACTTTCTCAAAATACTCTCATAATAATCAGATGTTATTGTTCTTTGGCCTTGCAGAAAGTTAACAAACAAAATGCCTCAAGCATCCCAAAAAACTGATGCCATGACCTTTGCTCTTGACCAGTCCATTTTGCTTTGACTTGCCCCCTTCCACCTCTTGGTAGCCATTGCTTTGATTGTGCTTTGTCTTAAGGATCATATTGGTAAAGTTATCTTTCATCTTTTGTTACAATTCTTCTAAGAAATACTCCGGGATCTTGATCCCATTTGTTTAAATTTTCCATTGAAAGCTCTCCTCTTGTCTGCAGCTGAGCTGGGTGCAACAGTCTTGGCACCTATACAGTGGAAAACTAGATCAACTTTAATTTTTTAATCAAAATTGTGTAAGCTGAACCATTTGAGATGTCTATGGTGTTGATTATTGTTTCTGCTGTTAGTTGTCAGTCCTCTTCAGATAGGGCACAGACAAAATGAATTTTTTCCTTGCAAATTGATATGTATGGTCTGTTGCTGTGGACTTCATCTTCAACATGATCTCATACCTTCTTAAAATGAGTTATCCATTTGTAAACTGCCAGTTTCTTTGGGGCATTGTCCCCATAAACTTTTTGTAAATAATCAGCGATTTCACCAGTCTTCCACCCAAGCTTCACGACAAGTGTGATGTTTGTTATTGCTTCAATTTTAGCAGTATTCATGTTGCTCTGATAGGGCCTCTTTTCAAA
>NW_012107675.1:887570-892862 GCF_000951045.1 Mandrillus leucophaeus
GTAGTGCTTTAAACTAGATCCTGTTCAGATATGACTTAACATGCTAGTATGAGTTTATTTTGGTGCCAAAAAACTCATGAAATCCATGCATAATTTTTCATAATACACATTTTCCATAAACTTTTTGAAGACCTCTTGCAGATTTGAAACTCTTCCTCTTTTGTAATATATCTATTTAATGCTAGAAATTTGTCTTTCAGCCCTGCTTTGTGTTCCACAAATTTTGATATATTTTAATATTAATTCATTTCAGTGTATTTTTGTGATTTTCCTTGACATTTATTCTTTGACCTATAGATTATTTAGAAGTGTATTCTCTAGCTCCAAGTGTCTGAAAACTTTCCTGTTTCCTTTACATTATTGATTTCTAGTTTTAGTCTATTGCCGTCAGAGAAAATATCATGTATAGTTTCAATTCTTTTACGTTTGTTGAAGTTTGTTTTATGGCCCATGGTATAGTCTATTTTGGTATATGTTCTGAGGGCACGTGAAAAGAATGATTATTCTGCTGTTGGGTGGAGTGTCCTATAAATATTGATTCAATTCTGTTGGTTAATGGTGTTGTTGATTCCTTCTATATCCTTGCTGATTTTCTTTCCGGTTGTTCTAATGATTGTTGGGAGAGTAGTGTTGAAGTCTCCAACTATAACTGTAGATTTGTCCCTATTTCCTTTCTGTTGTAACAGTTTTATTCTGATTTATTTTGTGTCTTGCAGATCATTTGGCTGAAATCCACTGTTATTATACTGAAGTCCTGTCGGGGTGGTGTTAACATATGGGAAAAGAGAAGCTTTTCATTATATTATTATTAAATCTCGGGCTTTTAGTGAGCTGTGACTTTGACACGTGTTTCTCGGCTTTCCTACCTCAACCTCACCATCCAGGCTTAGGTGAGACATAAAGACTATCAAGGCAGGAATTCTCTGATGGGCCCCAGACTAAAGCAGAAGAGTTACCATCTAGAAGTCTCTGTTCATTTCTTGGTCCTTTGGTTAGAGAGACAAAGCTTTTGCTGGGGCTGTTTGTGTTTGCACACATTGGTATTTCCAGATTAATATGTTTGCACACATTGGTTTCTTCAGCAGTACATTTAGGATATATGTGAGGAAAAGACAAAGTGCCACTCACTGCTGTGTCATTCCTTGGGTCCCAAGGTCCCTAATTAGTTTGCCTCCTTCTGTCTACCTTTCAGAGTCTTCTTCTGTTTGTTTCATATATAATGTCTAGAATTTTTAGTTACATTTAGCAGAAGAGATATGAAAAAGTATGTCTACTCCATCTTTAGAGAAGTAAAAGTCCTCATAGCTATGAAGTTTGTGAAGATTCCGAATATGCATACCCTGGCTGAAAATAGATTTGATATCTTCTTTGACATTGTAATAAAATAATGAAGAGTCTATTTAGAAAACTGAAAATTTTGAAACTTGTTTTATCACTTATTAATATCACTGTCCTCTTAATTGACCTGTTGTTTATCTAAATAGCTTGTTCTTTTAAAGTTAGGTATACTTACATTGTATAGTGATTTTCCATCCTTTAAAGTAACACTTAATTTAAACTTGAACATTTTCCCATCTGAAGTTGATAGTACTGCACAGTTTATAACTCATTATAGTTTAGAATGTATTAATAAACACAAAATTTGAAAAAGCATTTGTCTGATGAACATCTAATCATCTAATTATACCAAACTTTGATTCTTTTTTTTTTTTTCAAGATGGAATTTTGCTCTTGTTGCCCAGGTTGGAGTGCAATGGCACAACCTTTGCTCACTGCAACCTCCGCCCCCGAGGTTCAAGCAATTCTCCATGTCTCAGCCTCCCAAGTAGCTGGGATTACAGGTGCATGCCACCATGTCCGGCTATTTTTTGTAGTTTTAGTAGAGACAGGGTTTTGCCACGTGGGCCAGGCTGGTCTTGAACTCCTGACCTCAGGTGATCCACCCGCCTTGGCCTCCCAAAGTGCTAGGATTACAGCCGTGAGCCACCATGCCCAGCCAAGAGTTTGATCTTAAGAAATAAGGAAATATACAAACCATAGAAAAGGTAGTTCTAGAACTCATTGTATAGGCTGCCAGTAAGGTACTTAACATGCAATATACATGAAGTAAATATTTGTAAATGAATGGATGAATAAATGAAGGTAGAATTAGGAATTTGATAAAGACATTCTTCCTTTTGAAACAATATAATTTTTGTAACTAAGACACATACATGAAATCTATAGGAATCTAAGGGCAATGTAGACTTATTTGTAAAGTTTACGCATCCATACATAGAAGTACTTTTGGCTGACAAGTCTCACATTTATTCCTGTCTATGGCACACATGCAGAGATTCCTGATTATTTTTTTAAATAATAGAAGATGTTCTTCTTTTAACATCATACAAAGCATGAGAAAATTAATCACAAAGTTAACTCTCCTCTACCCACAGTAAAAGTTAGTTAATGGTTAAATCTCCTGAGCACTTTTGAGAAGTGGTTTCTTCAAAAGTCCTTAAAGATATGGGCATTGTCAGAAAACTGCTTCCTTTTCAACTACACAAGTGACTTTTCTCCTGTTCTTGCTTTCCAGGTCTCAGCGTAAAGTGGTTCCAAGTGGTAGAGACCTCTCGAGCTGTGATTCACCTGAGCCCTGCAGACTAAGTGTAATTGATGAGCAGAGAGTAAACAAAAAAGCAGGGCCAGGCCCAGCTGACGGAAACCCAGTTCTCCCTGCCCAGCAATCAAATGCCAGCTAAATCCACTTGCATTATTCATAGGCAGGATTACAGTTGCTATAATTAGTGATGTCTAGATATGAAACATAAAAGAAACCCTTCTGATCGCTGCAAATATTTTGGGTAAAAGAAAAAACTCTTCCCATCAGAATGTTCATTTAGTAGAGTTGATACTTGTAGAAGGTGAAGAAAAAAGTCTGAAAAAAATCTTGACTTTCTTCCCTGTGGAGGAAGCTAAGATCTCCCACGGTCATGAAGGAAATGGGTTGCATGGCTCTCTACTCTACCTTCTTAGGTCTTTCCTGAAATGTCACCTTTTCTGTGACATCTTTTCCGGCTTTTCTACTTAAAATTTTACTCATCCTTTCCCACCCTTCCTCTCCCACACAAAATATAAATGTATTCCCTATCTCCTTTCTCTGCCTTATTTTTCTTCAAAGCACTTATCACCATCTTGCACACTATACGTTTCCCTCATTTGTGCTGTTTGTCGTCTGTTTCACTCCACTGCAACGCGAGCTCCAGGAAGGCAGAGAGTTCTGTCTTCTTTGTTTGCTGCTATAACCTTAACAGTGCCTGGCACATGGTAGTTGCTCAATCAATAGTCATAGAATAATGGTCGAATAAATTCTCAAGGAAAAAGACAATTGCCACGAATAATGCAGCCTTGGAGATGATGACTACCTTCAATTACTCAGTTCCTTTAATCACAAAGAAAACTAAGGCAGAGGGGAGAATGCACCAATCTGGGAAAAAGGTAAGTTTGGGGCTGTTCCTGTCTGGAGGTGTCATCTGAGCAGGTTGCTTGGCCTCTCTGGATTTCAGTTTCTCATCTTTACCATGGGGACTAGAGTGTAAGATCTCCCCAACTCCAGTATCTGGCAATGCATTTGTTTTTCACTTCATGATCTGTGAGGGACTCAAAGCCCAGAGTCTTGGTGCAGGTACAGATAGTTTTATTTATTATGGCACTTTGTTTCTATCATACATTTTATGGTATTGGTGACACAAGTTAGATTACAAAAGACAGACCAATAAAAAGTTTAAGATAGAGTAATAGTTTAAACAGACTAAATAGTTTAAAATAGAGCAAAACACAAAATATAGAAAAATAATATAATGAAATAGAACAAGCAAAGAAAAAGAAATAAATGTGGGGTGTAGACTATTAGACTGTATAAAGAAACTGTATGGAAAGGACTATATAGTCAAGATAGATGAATTTCTAACACTGTGTGCCGATCACAATTGCATAATGAATCATGATTTACCACACAATTTTTCCAAATAGACTTGGTGCATTGAATTGTTCTAACAGGTCATGTTTTTAAATGACTTCTGAATCTTCAATAATAATAAAAAAAACTTAACATGTGGACCTTGAGATTACTGCCTAGCCATAAAACAAGGTGATTTCACTTACTAAAAATGAGTTATTTTTTTTGCGAGCCACTGCAAGGCACATGAAACACTATTCTCATTGCTTCTCTTTCTTTATACACTTTTTTGCTCTTCTCCAATCATAAGTCATTGCACCGATGGAATTTCCACTTGCATATAAAGTAACTGGGCCATAGACATATTTACTGTCACTTTTTATAAAAAAACTATATATTTCCAGCCATGACAAGAGACCAGCTGGCTAATTTAGAGTGTCTGCTGAACATTTGAGGAAAAGTAATCATTTTATTTTTCACTGGCATACTTAGAAGGCACATACTGAATATGAATGATTATAAATATGAGAATTGTACAGATGTGTGTGGTGGGGGTATCCAAACATTTTCATAAGAAATGCACAGCAACTCTTTTCACAACTCTGTGGCGGTTTTGAGTAAAGCAGTGTATAAATGCTTATTTTTTAAGCAACAAATAAAGTTTGGCCAAAATTGAGTACGTGATGTTTGAAATTTTTAAAGGACAGTTTTATTGTCAATCCATTGTATCGTTACAAAATAAATTTTTATTTATTATGACATATGGTTTCTAAATATAATAATTAATAAACACAGTTCCTCTATTATTCTGAAATCCAATGCATGAAATTTCATTATTGTAACACTCACACGAGTGCTTAATTCCAGAATCCAATTTAAAATTTAAGAATCCTGGATTGTATCTCTGAGTATGAAATCATAGAATGATTCATTAATTAAAAAAGGAAAATATTAAAAGTTTAATTTAGATTTATTTCATTCTTTTCAATTTCTATTTTTAAAAATTATAAATAAATGCAATTTCAATGATATGTGTGTATAATATGCAAATAAAGACGTACATACACATTGGAGAATCTATGATCAAGAACATACAACAACAGGCCGGGTGTGGTGGCTCATGCCTGTAATCCTAGCACTTTGGGAGGTTGAGGTAGGTGGCCTCCTGAGTCACTTGAGGTCAGGAGTTCAAGACCAGCCTGATCACTCTGATGAAACTCCATCTCTACTAAAAGAAAAAAAAAAAAAAAATTAGCCAGGCATGGTGGCAGGTGCCTGTAATCCCAGCTGCTCAGGAGGCTCAGGCAGGGGAATCCCTGGAACCCAGGAGGTGGAGGTTGTAGTGAGCTGAGATT
>NW_012107675.1:894768-895672 GCF_000951045.1 Mandrillus leucophaeus
TGGTCTTTGCAAAACTTACTTAATTTCTTTCTCTCCAACTCAGAAGTTTCATGAAACAAAATATACCAGAAGTAGCCATTGGATCACACAGTACCAGACACCTAGAAGACGCTCAGTAAACAGGCATTAATCAGATGAACGGAGGATGGTTAATTAATGGGGCACCTAGAAGATGCTTAGTAAATAGGCACTAATTGAATGGATGGGGGATGGTTAATTCATGGGCTGCGGTATGACTGAGCATGGAAGTGTGTGGTATATTGCAGTGACTTACATTTTTATTTTCATTTCTAAGCTGTGAACCCCATTCATCACTAGAAAGCTTACAAAAAATCCTGATAGGTAAAACAGGCAGACCAAGCTCTGCGCTGCATGCCACTGTTAGGGAAGCAGGAGCCTAGGGGAACCAGAGTGCTGCCATTTTTAAAATCAACTCCATTTTCAAACTGGCAAGGTACATTTCTTACCAGTCACAATCCATGGACCTAAGATGCTTATAGTTGAGGAAGCAGCCTAAAGATACTTACAAGTACACGCTCTTACATTAATGGAGAATCCAGATGTCCCAATACGCATAAAGATATAAGCTTTCAAGATAATAACAGTTGTGTTTTGATATACTACCACAGTAAAATGTCAAGGATAGACCAGTACCAGGCACGGTGGCTGACGCCTGTAATCCCAGCACTTTGGGAGGCCGAGGTGGGTGGATCACCTGACATCAGGAGTTCAGGACCAGCCTGGTCAACATGGTGAAACCCCATCTCTACTGAAAATACAAAAAAATCAGCCAGGCGTGGTGGTGAGCCTCTCTAGTCCCAGCTACTCGGGAGGCTGAGGCACGAGAATTACTTGAACCCAGGAGGCGGAGGTTCCAGTGAGCCCATATCGCACCACTGCACTC
>NW_012107675.1:897952-899697 GCF_000951045.1 Mandrillus leucophaeus
GAGTGCTTAATTCCAGAATCCAATTTAAAATTTAAGAATCCTGGATTGTATCTCTGAGTATGAAATCATAGAATGATTCATTAATTAAAAAAGGAAAATATTAAAAGTTTAATTTAGATTTATTTCATTCTTTTCAATTTCTATTTTTAAAAATTATAAATAAATGCAATTTCAATGATATGTGTGTATAATATGCAAATAAAGACGTACATACACATTGGAGAATCTATGATCAAGAACATACAACAACAGGCCGGGTGTGGTGGCTCATGCCTGTAATCCTAGCACTTTGGGAGGTTGAGGTAGGTGGCCTCCTGAGTCATTTGAGGTCAGGAGTTCAAGACCAGCCTGATCACTCTGATGAAACTCCATCTCTACTAAAAGAAAAAAAAAAAAAATTAGCCAGGCATGGTGGCAGGTGCCTGTAATCCCAGCTGCTCAGGAGGCTCAGGCAGGGGAATCCCTGGAACCCAGGAGGTGGAGGTTGTAGTGAGCTGAGATTGTGCCACTGCACTCCAGCCTGGGCAGCAGAGAAAGACTTCTTCTAAAAAAAATTTGAACAAAAATTTATTTTCAAATAAAAGATATACACATAGCCAATAAGCACACGAAAATATGCTTAATATCATTAATCATCAAGGAAGTACAAATTAAAATCATAATGATATACTAATGTACATCCTTAAAATAGCTAGAATTTTTAAAAAGGCCAGTCATACTAAGTGTTGGTGTAGATATGTATGTATGTCCACAAAAAGACATGTACACAAATATTCACAGCAATTTCATTCACAATAGCCCCAAAACTGAAAATAACCCAAATATCCAACAGGTAAATTGATAAATAAATTGTGATACACACATACAAGTCTATTCAACAACAAAACATTACATTGATATTACTGACACATGCCACAGCATGGGTGAATCTCAAAAGCATGATGTGAGAGAAAGAAGCCAGGTACGAAAAGCATAAAAGAGATTCATTCTTTCTGTTCCTGCCTGTCTCTCTCTTTGTCCCCCTCTGTCTCTGTCTCTCTGTTTCTCTCTCTCTGTGTCTCTTTCTCTCCCTCAGTGGTTGCTAAAATCTTAGAGAGATGAGGAACGAACTGAGAAGGCACATGAAGAAACTTCTGGGGATGCTGGTAAGTTTGATACCTTGTCTGCATGGTGATATCATGAATGTATGCAACAGTCAAAATGATCAAACTGTACACTCTAAAGGGATACAATGGATGGTGTTAAATTGTAGCTCAAGAAGGATGAATAAAAACATAAAAGAGGAAACAACAAAACTTTAAAAAACATACACAAACTTTAATTAGGAAGTATGAGTGAATCCTAGGGCCTTTATAATGGTCATAAAATAGCTCATATGGTAATGGAAATGTGCTCAAGTTTGGCTGCCTGCAGTATGACTTTGGTTGGGCAATGTTCTCCTTTTCTCTGTATCTCAGTTGGTATCTTTTAAAAAGGAGTATGCTACCAGTACTTACTTCATAAAGGTGTTGTGAGAATTAATGAGAAAATGCATGTGAAGTATTTCTCAATAATTAAATACTATTATCTTCAGTAACTGCTGAGAGAATCAAAACACATATTCAATGCTAAGGAAAACTTACAGTTATAAAGATATCAAATAAAATTCAGCTTACGGTGGTTAAGAAAATATGGTATAATCAAACATACTTGATTTAGATTTAAAATGGTTAAAATGTCCCTGTAAAAATCATTTCATCCCTGTC
>NW_012107675.1:901427-912258 GCF_000951045.1 Mandrillus leucophaeus
GCCTCTCTAGTCCCAGCTACTCGGGAGGCTGAGGCACGAGAATTACTTGAACCCAGGAGGCGGAGGTTCCAGTGAGCCCATATCGCACCACTGCACTCCAGCCTGGACAACAGAGCTAGACACTGTCTCAAATAAATGAATAAATAATAAATGAAATAAAATAAAATGTCAATGATAGTTTTCTTTAAATCAGTAGAATAATATATTTTGTCATGTCATCTTCTCACTCTTACATAGTCACAGCTTAGTTTAGTCTTTACATAGAGAAGACACCTATATAAGAAAAACTTAAAGATGGTGCATTCCTCTGCTTGTTTTCTCAGGACGCCCTACTCTATAATGCAGTAGTTTTCAATAAACTGTCTCTTCCCACTACCAGGCATTCCTCCTCTTCCTTTCTGAGGGCATTCTACTCCATAGAGCAGTTTTTAATAAACTTGCCTCTTTCACTGCCCTTTGTGACTCACTTTGAATGCCCTCCTGCGTGAGATCCAAGAATACTCTCTGGGGGTCTGGATTGAGAGTTAACACTGCCTCCCTCCTCCACCCCAGTGGCAGCCATGAAAAATCTTCTCAATACACGGTGGACAGGACCTGCAAGGAGTCATGAAGGACTGACGGGAATTTCACAAGGGAAAGTGGAAAGACTGATTGGAGTGGGAAATACACATACAGGATGCTGGGCAAAGCCTGGAGGGAAGTGGCGGGGCTTCGTTTAAAGTGCTTTTCAAACATACTCCTTGACTTCCTGTTTCTCTCTGCAGTCTGTTTTCTACCTTCCAAAGCCTAGAGCTTCCCAGAACCATTTCTCCTCTGGGTCCTTTCGTGACCATCCCAGGAAAAGGAAATTTCTCCTGACCTCGTACCTTCATGGCACCTACTGCACTTCATCAAAGCTAGAAATGCCATAAATTGTAAGACACACCATTATTTTATGCACCATTAAGAGAAAATGTTGCCAGTTAAAGTATGACAGTATTTTTTTTTAAATCACTTGGAATTCCTATTCTTACTTACTGAGTGAGCTGCTCTAGGATTATTTAGACATGGAAGATGTGTAACTGGTGATCATGAATTTGACTTCTTTAATACCTTTAGCATTGACAATGTATTTCAAGAGCACAAAGGTTTAATTAACATAACCTGGTAATTTCATTTGTTTTTCCCTGACTGAATCACACGTGGCTGGAAGTTAGATGGCTTTGTTCAGTCAGCAGGAAGTTTAGTGGAATTTCAGTGCTTTAATGTTGCATCCTGCACAATCAATGAACTGGTAACACCAGCTTCCTGGCACTTTGATATTTCCTTTATCTAGTGGCAGATTGTATTTTACAAATACAGCTGCAACAACATCTCCTAGACCATATGTTCTAGAAACCTGCTACTTTCCAGTCAAGAGGTGAAGTTAATTCCCCTCCTCCAGAATCTGGACGGCTTCTGAATCTCTTGGAAACCAACAGAATGTAGAAGTGACTATGCGACACTGGAAGCTGGGTCATAAAAGATTTGGCTTCCACGTTGCTCATGGGTCACCAGCTCCAGCTCTTGAAGTCTTTGGCTTCCATGTAAACAGTTCAGCTAATCTGGGTCTGCCAAGTTATTTCAAAGCCCAAAGTTGCCCATGCAGAGAGATCACAGGAAGAGGCTTTGTGGCTACAGAAAGATGCCTGACCTGCTTCCAGCTGCTTCAGCTCCCCACTGTCCCATCTCCAGACACATCAGACTGCAACTGGATGACAGACATTAAGCCGGAACTTTGCAGGCAAGCCCTTTCTTAGTTCCTGACCCATGGAGAATGTGAGAGATGATAAAATTATTAGGATTGTTTTCGAGTGATTTGTTGTGTAGCCAGAGATGACTGGAATACACCTATTTCCAGGAATTTGGCAATTTCTCCTCCCTTGAGGTGCACTGTTTGATCTGTGCTAGGCAATCCTTTCCAGTTGTCTCAGGAACAGACATAACTGGCTGCATCTACTTGTTGGCACAGGTTATGCAAAGCACTTGGGTTGCTGCTTCACAAAAACATATGGACTTGTGATCACATTTACTTCATTGATATAAATATTTCCTCTATTAACAAATCATACATGCCTCGCAGCACTATTTCCATTCCTTTGTGTATGTAATAACTTTTTTCAATGAGAAACTGTAGAGTACTTAGAAGATATTTTAAATGGCACTATAACTCACGGTATCCACAGTGAGCATAACTCATATGCAGAGAGGACGATTGAGTCAAGGCCAAATTCTAGAATATGCAGTCACAACTACATTATGATGACTACCTCCCCATCAGTGGAAAAAGATGCCACCCATTTAAAGACACATCCCAAATTTGAGGCATTAAAATATGAGATTTTAGAATTAGAGTGAAGGAAGTATGACCCTCTCTGTTCCTCTCTCATGGCAGGTATCATACAGAACTTTTGCCTCCTACTCTAGGTATTTGTGTATACCAATGTCAAAAGTGTGACTTGAAACATTCTGTTTATCTCCCAGTTTAAACTTCATGCTTTGAGCACTGCCTTCTATGGGGAATCCTTCCATCATCCAGAGAGGTTCCATGTTAATATCACACTTTGTGACCTCAAATCCTAAGATCTGGTGTTTAGACTTTTTGGAGGCAATTCTTCACTCACTTCTAACTGGCTGTGAGTTTCATTCCCTACGGTGACTGTTCCAAACCTTTCCTGCTCTTCTTAATTTCCCAAGATCATTCCTACCAACTAGAGAATTGAATAGTAAGATGCCAGAGGGGTAAGAACCAAGATTTGATGGAAAACAATGTTGAATTTGTAGACTTTTACTAAGCAACTTAATATCTTTCTGGAAGGGCTGTAGTAAGGAGTAGGTAAAAGTTATATGCAAAATGTTTGACATCAGAGTGTCTAAGGATAGTAACGTTAGTCTTACTTTTAGTTATATTACCTCCTATTTTGCAGAAAGGATAAAGATAATTTCTTTCAATTGCTCCACATTTCATCTAAAAAATTTATCTGTATCTAAATTTACCCCACCTATCTTCATTGCCTCTTGTCTTATAAAGAATATCCCTGTTCTCCTGAGAGTGTGACCTTAACACCATAGTGGCTTAGTTTCTTCATAGACAGATTAGAGATAATGGAACTACCCACTTCCAGCGTTGTTCATTAGAATTTAATGAGTAGATACATCTTAAAACTTTAGGTCATTTCCTGGCACAGGTTAAGTACTAAATGTTAACAAGTAGTCTTAGCATCTTGAATTTCTCATACTGTCCTATAGTGGTCAACAGGCCCTACTTAGATAAATATAAGTTGTTTGAGGTGGAGAGTGAGAGTGGATATGGTGTGTTCAGGTTTGAGTGTGTGCAGTATTAGAAAGAAGAACACGAAAGAGTTGGAAATGAAACCAAAACGAATTCTGTCATTAAACTGGGACAGATCATTTCTTCAGGTTATTGGTTTCATCATTGTTTTTCCTTAGTCTTCATTTTTGGAAAACCTCATGGAAACTGTACCTTGAATAAACAAGGTAACACACATTTATCAATTAACTGAATATAATTTGCTTTCACATGAGAGTCGACGGAAAAGTAGAGTTCATACATAGAATTTCACTTTAGTCAACTTCCAAAGGGATATTTTTTTCAATTTGCAGAACAAATTCCATGAATAATAGGATTTGGTCCAGGCTCTTAACCATTTTTCATCCTTGGGTGTATCCATCAGCCTAGGAACACCTAACACCACGTAGTGGTTAATCCTACAGCAAACCATTGACACTTTCAGCTTGAATGTTCGTGTTATCACTTAGTTTTCAAGGTACCATGTTCACTTCTAAGGATAAAACAAAATCCAAATGTTAGATTTAATTTTTTCCAAATATTGATAAACTTTATAAAAAGGTTTAAAAAATCTTTATTAATTCATTAAGCTTACTTCATTCATTTTTCCTGCTCCTTTGGACTTGACCAATGTGGGTTTAAACCCATTGTTGCTCTCTTATGGAAGTTATTTTACCTTACTAGGTAACTGTTTTCTTCACATATCAGATACTGTTTAAGAGGCAGTTTTGAAGATTAAATGAGATAAGGTTGAAAGCAGGTAAAAGGATACCTGGAACATAATAAGTGATTTAATAAAGCTTAATTTAATGGCAAACTCCCCTGATTCCTCTTGACATTTTTTTCTTTTCATATGGAGGCTGGCCTATAAGGAGAATTTAATTTTGTCAGCTGGGCATTTTATCTTCTTAGTATCCCAGCTTTAAGAGATTAAAAGGGTTTTTAAACATTGACGTTGCTGGAATTTTATTTACAGTTCATATCTGTTTAATCTTTAATACTCCAAGGATGTGTGGAAATATTTTTTTCCTCTCTTTCTTTTTAGAACAGAATTTCCCTCAAGTTATCCTCCATTAAAAGATACACTTTAGATAATCTTTTCTGGAGACAGGACAGAAACCATATCCATGCAGATATTAACTAGATTGAAAAACTCATTGAGATTGCTGTAAAGTACATTCTAAATTTATATACTAAACTCCTGGAGTATCTAAGTCATTGTTAGTCATTGTTCATATTTATTTTAAATAAAAAATCCTTCTGGATTTGTGTATGAAAAATCAGTAACTGTATTAACAAAATACAATTGAAGGCCTCCGAGATGACAGTGGAGAGATCATCTCCATGTAGTGAAGACCAAGCGTGTTGTGGACCATGGTCCCAATTGTTATCTCCACAATTCACCAGTGCCCTGACCATCTCTCCATAATCACACTTGACATCTTTCTGCTGACTTCCATGGCGTGAGGCTCTATAATCAAAATGCTAGCTCAGAATAGCTAGGTAGTCCTTTCCTTAATAACTTGTGACCTAGCTCAGACATTTACATAAGACCTTGTTAGAGGCCTTGTTAGGGTTATAGAAAAACATAAGGCGATAAAATCACACACACATACACACACACACCCACACACACCCCAGGGTAAGTGCTCAGCTCTTTCATCTCTTTCACACAAGGCCCATTTTCTCTGTTTCAGTTTAATTCATGTGCATCTACCTCTTCTCTACTGTTGACACCAGAAAACTGCCTTCCATATGCCCTTGTGGAACTCACTATATTTTGTTCAACAAACCTTCAGTGACTACCTACTATGTGTCCAGAATAAATTAAGAATACAATTTATGCCCTTTATCTTCTTGAGTCACATTCTTCTCCTGTCTTACGCTATTCTTTGGTTCAAAAATTCGCTAATCCCATGGTTCATATGTTTCAGAACATTAATTTACATTTATTACATTCATATAGACAATATTTAGCATTAACAATTCAGCTATTAGTACATGCTTCTGTATACAACAAAGGCAAATAACTTGTCTCTAAATAGAGAAAGTGTGATTTGACTAAGGTGTTTTGAATCCACAGTTGGGCACAGCACTAGATAGGTGGCCTAAGGCACACAAAAAGCACTGATTTCAAACCCTGGCCTTGCCATTAAGCAGCCAAGGAGATTGGAGTAAGTTATGTAGTTTCACTAGACTTCAGTTTCTTTACATGTAACATGACTGGTTTGCCAGATAATCTTTCTGGACGTTAGCTCTAAAAAATTAGATTCTACTATTCATCTTATGTTTTGGTATTGCACGGAAAATATAAGATAAGAGACTGATATGGTTTGGCTCTGTCTCCACCAAAATCTCATCTTGAATTGTAGCTCCTGTACTTTCCATGTGTCATGGGAGGGACCTGGTGGGAGGTAATTGAATCATGGGGCCACGTCTTTCCCATGCTGTTCTCATGAGAGCGAATAAGTCTTATGAGAGCTGATGGTTTTATAAAGGGGAGTTCCCTTACACAAGCTCTTTCTGCCTGTCACCATGTAAGATGTGATCTTGCTCTTCCTTTGCCTTCTGCCATGACTGTGAGGCCTCCCCAACCTTGCGGAACTGCGAGTCAATTAAACCTCTTTCCTCTATAAATTACCCAGTCTCAGGTATGTCTTTATTAGCAGCGTGAGAACAGGCTAATACAGAGACACTTCATGAATCAAAGTTTTCAGAAAGGTGATTGGCTGCTGAGCTAGTCAGTTACATTCATTAGTCCCATCCCACGTGCTTTAAATAGGACTCAGCATCCAGTGGGGATTAGCATGTGTCTTAGTTTGAGGATTTGAACTCAAGGCATTTGTTAAGAAAGTGCTCTCAGGAGAAACTGGGAAGCTAGTCTGACATTGAATAAAGAATGAAAGACGCCAACCCAAGGTGCAGATCTCACAGGTGAGCTCTATGGTGTAAAATGTGGCTCAGGATTTGTCTTGCTTGCCAGGGAAGCAGGGCTTCATACTCATGTACCAGAAGGTGGTTAGCTAAGGCCTGCCCTGGGAAGAATGTAAATCCAAGGCACTTCTGGCTCTTTGAGCAAACAAGCAGGTCCCTGAGGAGTGTCATGGGTAGAGCCATTGGAAGCAAAATGGGTATAAGGAATGAGGAACAAAAATAGACAAATGAATCTAGGTATCTGAGCAGAGATTTGACCATGTCCACTGCAGGCCCTATGAGTTAGAATGCTTTCAGATACATATAACAGAAAACCTACTTCAAACTGTTCTAATCAAGAAAAGGAATCGGCTGGCTCCATTCAGAGATAGTGTACGTTTCAGACATGGTATATTCATGACTTTAGCACCCTTTTTCTGCTGCCCTCCAGGGTCTGGTCTCCTCTCAATATTGCGTCTAGTGACAATCAGCATTATATATCTTTTTTCATATATTCTTTCCCAACTGCTAAAAAAATTCAAAGTTTTACTTTAATTGGAATATATTAGGTCAAATACCCTCTCCTGAATCAATACCTGTGGCAAGATATGTGTATTCCTATGACTGACAGAAGCTAGGATGGAGCCAATGAAGAGTGTACCCAAAGGGAAAGAGGTGAAATGATTTGAGGAACAAGAAAAAAGATGACTGCAATCTTTTGCTAATCACTTTCCATCCATATCCTCCTCCCTATATCAAGCTCCCCATATCCCAAACTCTAAATAAAAGCTGTGGTTCACCACTAGGCTGCATGCTGGGATCACCTGCTGCCTGAGCTCAGCTCCCAGGGATTCTTATTTAATTAACCTGGGATGCAGCCTGGCCATAGAAATTTTTTAAATTTCCCAGGTGGTTCAGTTGTGCAATCCAAGTTGAGAAACACTGTCTAACGGGAGACAACCAAATCATTTTCCAGTTATCTCAAGTGCAGGATTTCTGAGTGAAATTCTTTCTTAAAAATCAAATTCTGATATAACTCCTTATGGCCAATAACAAGTCAATAAATGGTACATTACCCATCATTTGCACTCTCCAACATACATACAATGGTGGAGAGAGAATGACAAGCTACAATACAAATTTCCATTATAAAAAACAATAAGAAACAACACAGAGTGGCCTTTGGGCCATAGCACATTTCATATCCTGCTGGACAGGAACATGGAGTGATCCTTGTTTTGCAGGAGGAGTGAATGACTTAGCTGGCTGGACTTGCAGACCTTAGTCCTACTCTCTGGGAGGATCTTCTTTATCCTTTGTAGTGTAGGGTTACATCAAAGATGGACATTGGGCAGAACTCTTTTTCTGGGTCTTCATCACCCTGGGGGTCAACATATGTGATTTTAAGAGCTTGGAGATTGCCCTAGGGATGAACAATAGCCAAACTTTGGCTTGGGGAGTCTTTAGGAATTTTAGTTGCTGGGAGAGAACGAAGGATTAGGTTCTTCTCAGATATCAGCTTTATCTCCTGTGATGGCTCCTACTTCCCTGCTTTGGCTCCAATTTACCTCACCTTGGGGCAGAGAATATGATTTTTTTTCAACCTGTCTGTTTACAGATAACCCAGCTTTTACCCATTTAGGAAGAAAAACCATTTGTTGAGAGTGTCTGTCTCAGAAAACTTATATTGCCTTTCTTCTTTTCTTTGTTTGGTTAGTTTCAGGCCAAATTTGTCTTTCTGTTGAAGGACTTCAGTGAAAGCTATATTTATTTTCTTATGAAATCACCAAATGCTACAATCTTGTCGGCACTTGAACTTCCTTCTAAGGTACAACAGGAAATCATAATTAGCCAGTTATTTTGTGACTTCATAAAAAAATTTATCAAATTCTGATCATAGAGAATTTTTCCCTATTGCTCTGCTGACCTAGATGCAGTTTATTTCAACATTTTAGGATCTGTTATGTGCAGAACACCATTCCTCTTAGTACCAAATTCTGTATCTGATAGGGTGCTTTTGTTTGTAAGTAATACAACACCACTGCTATCAGGCTAAGTCATGAAGGACCTTAAATGGCTCATGTAACTGAAACTAAAAAGTTGGGGAGGTGGGTGCACTTCAGCTAGAGGCCTGGTTCTTCCATGCCCCTACATTTCTCTCTTCTCCTTCATCCTTTATGGATCAGCCTCATCTTCAAGCTGGCCTTCTCTTGGAATCATCAAATTGCTGAAGCTAGAACCCGAAATACACACCTCTCTCCAGAACACACGTGGTGTGATTAGAGGGGTAGGGGTCGCATTTCTGTCTTTAACATTGAACAAGAATTCAGAGTTTCATTCTAATTAAATAAAATTACATCACACAATCACCTCTGGGCAGTCACTATGGCAAGAAGTGGGAGACTACCTTGATCATTGACTCAGGCTCGCTACCCAGTAGCTTAAGTTGGGTCACCCCAAGAAACACTTATCAATGCCTGGGATGGCCACCAAGGATATATTAGAGAAACAGGAAAAAAAAACCCATTTGCTCATGTTTCCGGTGTGGATGTAAAGACACGGAACATCAATGAAGAACTTTTCTATTTTCAAGTGAAAAATGTATGAATGTGATGAGGTAATCATTTGATGAATTTAGTGAATTTTTTATTTGTTTGCTTTAAGCAAGTATTGGTATTAAAATCTGTAAATCTCTTTTTTTTTTCTTTGAGTTCTTCTGATCCCAGCACGTAAACAAATAATACTTTAAACTTAAAAGCAATGAATGCACATAATTGCTGAGCTCCTAAGTGCTTAATCAGCTCATTGTTATTTCATTATTGCATTCATGTTAATGTTATAAAAATATCACATGGCAAAATTCTGGAAATGAAATGGTTAACTCTGGGGAACACAAGTGTGTTAGCAACTCTGGTTCACAGGAGCAATTCTGTGTTACTGTTTCCAGCATTCCTCCTCTTGGTGTTTTTTCTTATTGCTAAATGCTAATAGCCTCAACATGATAATCTACATAAAGCACTCCCATAATCATATTAAAATTAAGGAAAACATGTATAAAACATCTTATTTCTGCTTAGTGACAGTGAGCAGGGGAAAATAGGCAGAAGAACTTTTGTGACAGTTTATATTCCAACAAATAATCACATTTTATCCTCTTAATAGGTTTAAAGTGTACTCCCAAAGCCGATTATACATTTTATGCATTTAATGATAATCACACTTTCCTCTTATCTGATGTGAATATCTTCAATTTAAATATAAGTTTAATTGATGCCTATCATTTAATAATCATACTATGATCCAGGCCAATTATAACAATTCTTTCATATAAAACTATAGTTGTTAGAGGAATGTCGAGTAGGGAAATGTTTAAATCCTGACATAAAAATGTCTGTGATAAAAAAGGGAGCTTTGAATTTCATGGCCCTTTAATACTGCCTCTGAAGTAATGAAAAAGTCATTTTCCACCACTTGCTTCAAGGACTTCACTAATAACATCTTCCACAAAGGACTGATCTGTTTTTAAGCAGGATATTGTGACGTTATTCTAAACCATTTAAAATTATATAACAAACTTTTACTAGAATCTCTCAGTCTTCCTTTTTTATTCACTCTAATGAAATACTTGTTAAACAGGTTACTTCATCTTAACCTTATGGAAACGCCTACGACAGAGAATCTGTTATTTAAGTCAGTTTCAGAATTAAAGGATAAGAATTTGAGGGTGGTGATGAGGAAGGAGGTCATAAATAATCTAAAGAATTAGGAAAAAGGCTTTTCTTTTGGTCTTGATTCAACTCATCTAGGTTGCAAAAAATACTGTGCTTTGATAGCCTGATACTAATCCCTGGGGGACAGTGCTTCCCATGCAAACCTCCTCTTGGGTACAAGTGACTGTTCACTTAGAAAGAACCCGGCTGGCAAGGAAATCACGACGTCTTGAATGGGCCAATGGAGTCAGCAGGGAATCTTTGCTGAAGTCTATGTGTCAAGCTCTGCAGTCCACTCTGAGGGCCCTGAATAATGTCAGTCACATCAAAAAGGAGAATTTTGTAAACTCCTAGAATAAGGTTGTCTAATTTAAAAATGGCTCAAGGTGAAGTTCCCCTGGAGCACAGAAATCCAAGGAGAAAATGAGTTTCTACTTTCACTTCATATGGGACCTCTGGCTAGGAAACTGCAAAGGGTAATTATGCAAAATGCACATCAGAATGTCACAGACAATCTGCACAGAGGGAAAGGTGATGCAGTAAGAACCCCAGGCACTGGCTTTGTGCAGCTTAATTTTCCTGGGAGGACTAGTATGGGGGTGGTGAGTTAGGAAGTGACCAGTGAGGAATCAGAGGGCAGCTCCACCAGTTAGTGCTATAAATAAAACGAATGAATGAACTAAGTAAAAATCTGTCTCTAAAGAAAGATCTTCCTATCACAATGTCAGAGGGTGCAGATGCTTTTACCTGCATCACACTTTTCCACTTTCCTTTCCTTTCCATGGGAATGACATGAGTACTGAGGTAAGAACCATTATCAGAATTTCAGAGTAGTGCCTGGCACATTTTTAGGTTAGCTATTTGTATTAGTCAATTTTCA
>NW_012107675.1:912308-918035 GCF_000951045.1 Mandrillus leucophaeus
CAGCATTCCTCCTCTTGGTGTTTTTTCTTATTGCTAAATGCTAATAGCCTCAACATGATAATCTACATAAAGCACTCCCATAATCATATTAAAATTAAGGAAAACATGTATAAAACATCTTATTTCTGCTTAGTGACAGTGAGCAGGGGAAAATAGGCAGAAGAACTTTTGTGACAGTTTATATTCCAACAAATAATCACATTTTATCCTCTTAATAGGTTTAAAGTGTACTCCCAAAGCCGATTATACATTTTATGCATTTAATGATAATCACACTTTCCTCTTATCTGATGTGAATATCTTCAATTTAAATATAAGTTTAATTGATGCCTATCATTTAATAATCATACTATGATCCAGGCCAATTATAACAATTCTTTCATATAAAACTATAGTTGTTAGAGGAATGTCGAGTAGGGAAATGTTTAAATCCTGACATAAAAATGTCTGTGATAAAAAAGGGAGCTTTGAATTTCATGGCCCTTTAATACTGCCTCTGAAGTAATGAAAAAGTCATTTTCCACCACTTGCTTCAAGGACTTCACTAATAACATCTTCCACAAAGGACTGATCTGTTTTTAAGCAGGATATTGTGACGTTATTCTAAACCATTTAAAATTATATAACAAACTTTTACTAGAATCTCTCAGTCTTCCTTTTTTATTCACTCTAATGAAATACTTGTTAAACAGGTTACTTCATCTTAACCTTATGGAAACGCCTACGACAGAGAATCTGTTATTTAAGTCAGTTTCAGAATTAAAGGATAAGAATTTGAGGGTGGTGATGAGGAAGGAGGTCATAAATAATCTAAAGAATTAGGAAAAAGGCTTTTCTTTTGGTCTTGATTCAACTCATCTAGGTTGCAAAAAATACTGTGCTTTGATAGCCTGATACTAATCCCTGGGGGACAGTGCTTCCCATGCAAACCTCCTCTTGGGTACAAGTGACTGTTCACTTAGAAAGAACCCGGCTGGCAAGGAAATCACGACGTCTTGAATGGGCCAATGGAGTCAGCAGGGAATCTTTGCTGAAGTCTATGTGTCAAGCTCTGCAGTCCACTCTGAGGGCCCTGAATAATGTCAGTCACATCAAAAAGGAGAATTTTGTAAACTCCTAGAATAAGGTTGTCTAATTTAAAAATGGCTCAAGGTGAAGTTCCCCTGGAGCACAGAAATCCAAGGAGAAAATGAGTTTCTACTTTCACTTCATATGGGACCTCTGGCTAGGAAACTGCAAAGGGTAATTATGCAAAATGCACATCAGAATGTCACCGACAATCTGCACAGAGGGAAAGGTGATGCAGTAAGAACCCCAGGCACTGGCTTTGTGCAGCTTAATTTTCCTGGGAGGACTAGTATGGGGGTGGTGAGTTAGGAAGTGACCAGTGAGGAATCAGAGGGCAGCTCCACCAGTTAGTGCTATAAATAAAACGAATGAATGAACTAAGTAAAAATCTGTCTCTAAAGAAAGATCTTCCTATCACAATGTCAGAGGGTGCAGATGCTTTTACCTGCATCACACTTTTCCACTTTCGTTTCCTTTCCATGGGAATGACATGAGTACTGAGGTAAGAACCATTATCAGAATTTCAGAGTAGTGCCTGGCACATTTTTAGGTTAGCTATTTGTATTAGTCAATTTTCACACTGCTATGAAGAATGACTTGAGACTGGGTAATTTACAAAGGAAGAGGTTTACCTGACTCACAGTTCCACATGGCTAGGAAGACCTCAGGAAACTTATAATCATGGTGGAAGGTGAATCGGAAGGCAAGGCATGTCTTACATGGTGGCAGGAGAGAGAGAGATAGTACAGGGAAAATTGCCACTTTTAAACCATCAGATCTTATGAGACTTCCCTCACTATCACAAGAACAGCAGTGGGGGCAACCACCCCCATGATCCAATCACTTCCTACCAGATGCCTCCCTCAACACATGGGGATTACAACTTCAGATGAGATTTGGTTGGGGACACAGAGCCATACCATGCCATTCCACCCCTGGCCCCTCTCAAATCTCATGTCTTTTTTATATTTAAAAACCAATCATTCCTTCCAAACAGTCCCCCGAAGTCTCAACTCATTCCAGCATTAACTCAAAAGTGCAAGTCCAAAATCTCATCTAAGACAAGGCAAATCCCTTCTGCCTATGAGCCTGGTAAAATCAAAAACAAGTTAGTTACATCCAAGATACAATGGGGCCATAGGCATTGGGTAAATATTCCCATTCCAAATGTGAGAAATTGGCCAAAATAAAGGAGCCACAAGCCCTGTGCAAGTTCAAAACTTGGCAGGGCACTCATTAAATCTTAAAGCTTCTTTAAATCCCACTTCTGACTTAAAAGAAAAATTAATAAAAATTTAAAAAAAACCTTAAAGCTCCAAAACAATCTCCTTTGACTCCATGTCTCACATCCAGGGCATGCTGATGCAAAGGGTGGGCTCCCAAGGCCTTGGAAAGCTCTGCCCCTGTGGCTCTGCAGGGTACAGACACTGTGGCTACTTTCATAGGGTGGTATTGAGTGCCTGCAGCTTTTCCAGGCACACAGTGCAAGCTGTTGGTGGATCTACCATTCTGGGTTCTGGAGGATGGTGGCCCTCCTGTCACAGCTCCACTAGACAGTGCCCCAGTGGGGACTCTGTGTGGGGGTTCCAACCCCACATTTCCCCTCTGCATTGTCCTAGTAGAGGTTCTTCATGAGGGCTCCACCCCTGCAGCAGACTTCTGCCTGGACAGTCAGGCATTTTCATACATCTTCTGACATCTAGGTGGAGGTTTCCAAACCTCAACTCTTATCTTCTGCACACCCACAGGTCCAACACCAAGTGGAAGCCACCAAGGCTTGAGGCTTGCACCCTCTGAAGCAATAGGCCAAGTTGTACCTTGGCCCCTTTTAGCCACAGCTGGAGCTACAGTGGCTTGGACACAGGGCACCAAGTACCAAAACTGCACAGAGGTTAGTTCCCAGTAAATTCCTCATTTCCATCTGAGATAACCTCAGCCTGGACTTCATTGTCCATATTACTATCAGCACTTTGATCAAAACCATTCAAAAAGGCTCTAGGAAGTTCCAAACTTTCCCACATCTTCTTGTCTTCTTCTGAGCCCACCAAAGTGTTCCAACCTCTGCCCATTACCCAATTCCAAAGTTGCATCCACATTTTCAGGTTATCTTTATAGCAGTGTCCTCCTCCCAGTACCAATCTTTATGTACTTGTCCATTTTCACACTGCTATAAAGAACGACCTGAGGCTGGGAAATTTTAAAAGGAAAGCGGTTTAATTGACTCACAGTTTTTCATGGCTGGGGAGGTCTCAGGAAACTTATAATCATGACAGAGGGTGAAAGGGAAGCAAGGTACATTATACATGGCAGCAGGAGAGAGAGAGAGCAGGGGAAACTGCCATGTTTAAATCATCAGATCTCATGAGAACTCCCTTAATATCATAAGAACAGCATGAGGGAAACCACCCCCATGATCCTATCACCTCCTGCCAGTTCTCTCCCTTGACATGTGGGGATTCCAATTTGAGATGAGATTTGGGTGGGGACACAGAGCCAAACTATATCACTATATCACTGTATCTTCTACATCACTATATAAACTATATCTTCTATATCACCATAGAAGAACTACTATGTATTCTATTTCTTATAACTTGATTCTGTCCCCTTAGAAATGCTCATGGTGTCTTAGAAAGAATGCCCAAATGGAGGAGCATAATATTTATATCAATGAAAGTGTTAAAGAACAGCTGCCTTACATATTTCATGGCATCATTTCATTGGAATCATTATATTCCACATGACTGCTTGGGTCAGACCATGAAATATAATATAATATGGATACTTGTGTTCTAGAAATAACCACAACTACATAATTCTAGGAGCAAAATATCAGAGATGATTCAAATTTCTTCTAAGTTAGAAGTTTATTTTAAATGTTATTCTCTTCTGCTTAAATTTCAGTTGATTCCTTCTTATCTTCATTTCACTAGATTTAAAAAACTATCCCATTTATAAAATAACTTTGATGTTTTCTATTGGAAACGAGGGAGAGGACCACATATGAGTTAGCAGGTGGGATCATACAAACGACAAGATGGCTTATCTCACAGAACACAAGATCATAAAATTTTAGGGCTGAAATGGACATCAGAGAGCATCTAACCTAAGTACTTCATTTAAAAATGTGAAAAAAGAAGCCATATAGGTTATTTGCTTAGTGAATTAGAAATGTGGTACCAATATAACACAATTGCTAAAATGATGGACACTGTTTCAGAAACTATTATGCATAAAAGACATTAAATTGGTAATATTGGATGATGACTTCCTGTTAAATTATAACTAGAATTAGAATCATAATGTTTCTATAATTGTAGGTACTCTACTCACAAAAATATGAAGGATCTAATCTTAGTAGTAATTACCACATTTAATTTAAAAAGGGAGATTCTTAATATATTTTCCAAATTGGAGAATTTATTTGACGTAAGTTGTATTCAAGATACAGTTTTTTAAAATCAAGACTAGGTATAGCCCTAAGGCTAATATTGTTATCCCCAAACTTTTCACATATTGGAACTAAAAAAATATATTTAGCTGTCTTGCTTTATCTAAGAACAAGGAGAATATAAATGGTATAGGAAACCTAAATTTACTTCTGTAATATATGAGGCTCTCTAATTAAAAATGCTCTGTATGTTGTTACTGGCTAAATTTTCATTACTGGGCTCTGAGGTGGTGGGTGGGGAACTTACAAAGAACTCTGTATATATTTTAATCAAGACACATGATGCACAATTTAAGAAGCACAGTTTACTTTCTTTTTACTATAATGGTACTTTCCATATTCTGAAAGAGAAAAAAAATGGACATTCTGCTTCCTTTCAAACTTGTTTGGACACAGAGTTTTGAATGAAGGAGATAACTGATTAAAGCCGTTTGGCAATCAATGTAGCTGAGGACAACAAGGAAATAAAAGACTAGACAAAATAACATCATAAAGTATGTAGAAAAAGAATCATAGCCTTGACTGGCATTCTATATAATAAATGTAGTATTTCACACTATCTAGCTCTGACTTCTCCACAGTGGTGAATTGGAAGTTATGTTTGTTAAAGCAAATAGGAATTGTCTGGCAAAATCCTTAAACAACAATGAAATATTTAGAGGTAATGTTTTGATGTGACATCCTGGAAGCTGGCTCTGTATTTGTAGGTGATATATAACACTTGCTTTCATAAATTTTCAACTTTCTTTTCTGGCACATTCTGCAGAATTTTTTTTTTTTTTTTTGAGATGGAGTCTCACTCTGTTACCAGGCTGGAGTGCAGTGGCACGATCTTGGCTCACTGGGACTACAGGCATGCACCACCACTCCTGGCTTATTTTTTGTATTTTAGTAGAGATGGAGTTTCACCATGTTGGCCAGGATGGTCTCAGTCTCCTGACCTTGTGATCCACCCGCCTCAGCCTCTCAAAGTGCTGGGATTACAGGCATGAGCCACTGTGCCTGTTCGAGAATATTCTAATAAATAGATTACTAGGGGAAAAATTTATACCTTGACTAAATAATAATACAGTCTTTTTAAGTGTGTGTATATAACCCCCAACCTAAAATCCTCATTGCATTGGAATAACCCTCTACAGGCCGAGCAGGAAGTGGCATATTGCTGAGATCGGCGGACATTCCCGTCCATGCAATCTTCAGCTCTCCTG
>NW_012107675.1:918724-921419 GCF_000951045.1 Mandrillus leucophaeus
TGACCTCGTGATCCATCTGCCTTGGCCTCCCAAAGTGTTGGAGTTACAGGCATGAGCCACCATGCCAGGCCTTCTTTCCTTCTTTGTATTCCTCCCCTCTCTATTTCTCATTCTATTCCTTCCCAACAGGTGTTACCAACCCCCTAGCTATGGACTGGTACCAGTCCATGGTCTGTTAGGAACCAGGCCACACAGCAGGAGGTGAGTGGTGGACAAGTGAATGAAACTTCATATGTATTTACAGCTGTTCCCCATCGCTTGCATTACTACCTGAGCTCTGCCTCCTGTCAGATCAGCTGTGGGATTAGATTCTCCTAGGAGTGTGAACCCTATTGTGAACTGTCCACGTGAGGGATCTAGGGTACATGCTCCTTATGAGAATCTAATGCCTGATGATATGTCACTGTCTTGCATCACCCCCAGATGGGACTGTCTAGTTGCAGGAAAACAAGCTCAGGGTTCCTACATTATGGTTAGTTGTATAATTATTTCATTATATGTTACAATGTAATAATAACAGAAATAAAGTACACAATAAATGTAATATGCTTGAGTCATCCTGAAACCATCCCCCTCACTCTTGGTCCATGGAAAAACTGTCTTCCACAAAACTGATCCCTCGTGCCAAAAAGGTTGGGGATCACTGCTTTCCATTCTACTCTCCCTCCCTCCCACTCTCCTTTGCTCTCTTCCTTCCTTCCACTCCTCCTCTTGCCTTTCCTTGACAAAAGTTCATCATCAGAAGAGAATATCTGATGTTAGAAAAAACAAAAAGGGTGAGGAACCAATGACGATTATTAAAAAAAAAAAAAAAGAGTCCTTCATTGCCACAGAATTACTCTGGGTTAAGCCCATCCGATTTCTACAGTAAATAACTTCAGGAGCGTGTAAAGAACAAAATCAGCAGCATCTAGCTCAAGTCCCTTATTTGATGGACACTGAGGACCAGGGTGATGAAATTGGTCTGCCAGAGTTACACTGTAAAACTAATGAGGAAATTTCCTGACAAATTTTTAGTAGGCTTTAAAAAGGTGTGCAAGAACATTTACTTGACAATCGAAGCAGAGTTTAGAGAAATATTTCACAAGTAACAGCCACTGTCACCATCAAATTACATCTTAATGCCTAGAATGAAAAAAGCAAGGAACAAAATACATACACATGGCATATTTCTTGAGGCCTTATGTGAGAAGGCCAGAGGAACTGGCTTTATATTTGGCATTAAAACAACAACAAGAACAAGAGAAAGTTTAACACTTTTCAGTCTATGCAAGGATAGTGTGAGTTGTGGTGAGCAGTTTTTGTCTTTCTCTCAAGCATAGGCTATAGAATGTGGCTTAGACAGCTTGGATTAGGAACGCTGAATTCTGCTGCACGATTTCAAGCCCTAAGGCACACAACTGCCAAGTGAAGCTGTGACATTTCTTTTTCTAACAGGCTTTCAGATGATATATTTCAGGGTTACTTTACATGTAACGTGACTGTGAGCTAGCATTACCCTTCAAGACTTCTAAGAGGCTACAATGATCTAGTGTAGGGTCTGACTTTAAAGCTTGCACACTTGTGATTATGGTGTATTAAATTTGACGATTTGAAGAGAACTAAGCATTCTCCGAGTGTTGAATCTAATGACACCAATTTAGATTTACAAAGCAACTTCATGATTGTTTTGCCTTATATTCAGTGTCTCTAGATGGTAGAAAGGTTTTGCTATTTTTGATTTTCCCATTTAGAGGGGAAGGCAAAGAGTTACAAGACAGGATGATGACAGTCAAGTGACCACTGAGTCCCAGGCAGGAGTGGTCTTTAAAGAAGCTCTGGCCCTGGAACATACATACTTTTCACAGTGTTATCTGCTTTGCTGCTTAAGGAATCAGCACTCTGACAACATCCCTTAATTATAAAAATAAATTATATAGTAAAACAAGACTCTTCATTTGTATATTCCACGAAATGGCTTCTCTTTTCCTTAATTTTAATCTTTGTAAGATTGTATTTTTATAGTGTTTTTCCGTTACAGGGACCACCCAACTCAGAATTTTGGGGGGTGCTTGCTGGAAAGGTAGATTCTTTGGCTCCACTCATGGTATATCAGATTAGAATTATGAGAGATGGCACCCCAAAATCTGCAATTTAAACAAATCTCACAGGTGATTCTTCTGCATCCTTCTAATTTTTGAGTATTACCTAAATCAATTCTATAAGCTTACTCTGCAAATTACAACTATTCAATTTCTTCCAAAGAACAACAAAAGTATAGACTTCAATTCTACAATAAAAACATATAATTGCACAAATACAATGCCAAGATAACAATCCTGCACACATACTCCTTGAATCTAAACAAAAGTTGAAAGTATTAAAAAATGCAGAAGCACTTTATCTAAACTCTTGATATCAGTGGGTAGACTCTCTCTTTGCTTCTTCTTTTAAAAAATTTCAAGAGTTTCGGGGAACAGTTGGTGTTTGTTTGCACTGACAAGTTCTTTAGTGGTGAGTTCTGACATTTTGGTTCACCTGTCACCCAGTGTACACTGTACCCCATGTGTACTCTTTTATCCCTCACCCCCTTCCCACTCTTCCTCCCAAGCCCCCAAAGTTTATTATATCGTTCTTATGCCTTTGTGTCCTTATAGCTTGGCTCCACTTATAAGTGAGAACATGATTTTTGGGTTTCCATTCCTGAGTTACTTCG
>NW_012107675.1:921469-923694 GCF_000951045.1 Mandrillus leucophaeus
TTTTTTTTCTAATTTCCTCTTCTTATATAAGAGGTAGCATACGATAGATGGTATTTTGAATTTTGCATTTATGGAAATGTTCCTCTTCTAAAAAGAACTTCACGGGTTATAGAAGAAATTGTGATAAAATTTAGAGAAAGTTTAGAACAAAATTATGATGATGATGTTGAATATCAGAACATATTCAATATCCCCCAAAACTGACTCGAGAATAAATAGAAAGGCCACATCTAGTGAGCATTCAGGATCATTAAATAAAGAAAACGCCAGGTAGTACTTATTACCCGTAAGTCCTACCAAGTTTGTTTTAAAGTTACAAAGTCACCCACCTTACACTAAAGAGTAGGAAGAGATGGAATATTTATCAAACTAATTTTTTTTCTGGGGGGGGATGGGGTGGAAGCTAACATGATCTTCATGTCAAAACCCAAATTGAGGATAGTACAACAAATTACAGCGCAGTCTTTCTCGTGACCGTATGTGTTGGAAACTGTTAACTATCTCCCGCCTTTAAGTTGCCCTTTGTTTCTGTTAGTGATGGGCATTCACACAGAACTTCATACAACCTGGGTTCATGGACACCTGGCCACAGAAAATATTTTTCTGTTTGACTTTCAGGTATCTGCAGCCATGAAGTTAGCTTTGGGTGAATGAGATATGAATGGGTGTGGGGAGGGCAATTTCCTGGTCGTCTTTTTATAAAGACTGTTCAGGACTCTCTGCCCTTCTCTGAACTGGCCGAGAAATAATGATGACTTGGAAGCCAAATACTGAATACACAAAGCAGCTCTGCCAGCCACAAACCACTCCCCTACTCCAGACTCTTACCTGTACCCGAGAGAAAAGTAAATGTCTGTCTTATGTGTGCTACATATGTTCGTTCTCTTTGTTATAGTAGCTTAATTTCTAGCCTAATTAATACATAATAGATGTAAAAATCTTAAATATATTAGCAAACTGAATCCAGCAAAGAATATAAATGATGACCATGTTAGGTTTATCGCAGACGTGCAAAGGTAGTTTAACATAGGACAATCTATTAATATATTTTATCATATTAGCAGATCACGACAGAAAAATAACATGATGATCCCAATAATTTCATTAAAAAGTGTTGGGTAACATTCAAATTTTAGCAAAATGAGGTTAGAGAAGACAGGAAAAAGATGGGATGACTATCAGAATAAATTAAATATTATACTCAATGTGATATATTAGAAATAGTCCCTTTAAGATGAAGAGCATCAAAAAGTACCCACATTAACTTCCATTTAGTGTGGAACTGGAAGTGGATACAACACAGTAAAATAAGAAAGAAGTAAAATAATTAGCAGGGAAGAAATAAAATTATCATTACTAGCTGATTATAAGATCATCTATATCAAAATATCCCAGAATTTACAGAAAAAGTATTACAATTATTAAGAAAGTGAATGGCCTGGATAATTTGGGTTTCTTAGAGTTGTTTGGATGTAAATATAAATTGCATTTCTTCTACACATTGTGAAATTTAGTTTTAAAAGATACTATTATAATAGTATCAAAATAAAAATTTCCTAAGAATAAATCCAGCTACTTTTGTACTTTATGGAAAAATCTTAAAACTTTATTTGAAAATGTTAAAGACTCCCCTCTCCCCCAAAATTGATATGTTCCAAAATAGTGTAACGCAAAATTACAATAAGGCTAATTTTTAACAAATGGATCTATCTATCAATTCCAATCCAAATCCTGGCAGATTTTGTCCATTTGATTGTTTGTGGAACAAAATAAACTGATTCTAAAATGTATATGGAGAAACAAAAGGACAAGAAAAAACATATATCTTAAAAAGAGAAAACGAAGAGTGGAGAACTCAATTTACCAGAAATTGGGGATTATGATGAAACATATAGATTAAGATTGTGTGGTCTGGGAGCATAAAACCGGGGAGACATGACTTATTGCTGCTGACCAATGGGCACAGCACGACTTTTGCCTTTTTTCATTTTTAGAAAAATTTAATTTATAGTTTAGATTAAGGGGGTATATGTGCAGGTTGGTTACATGCATATATTGCTTGTTGTTGAGGTTTGGGGTACAATTGATCTGGTCATCCAGGTACTAAGCATAGTACCCAATGGATACTTTTCAAACCTGGCCTTTCTCCCTCCTTCCTTGCTGTAGTAGTCCTGAGGGTCTACTGTCCCCATCTTTACGTCCAGGTGTACCCAATATTTAGCTCC
>NW_012107675.1:923744-926497 GCF_000951045.1 Mandrillus leucophaeus
CTTTGTTTCTGTTAGTGATGGGCATTCACACAGAACTTCATACAACCTGGGTTCATGGACACCTGGCCACAGAAAATATTTTTCTGTTTGACTTTCAGGTATCTGCAGCCATGAAGTTAGCTTTGGGTGAATGAGATATGAATGGGTGTGGGGAGGGCAATTTCCTGGTCGTCTTTTTATAAAGACTGTTCAGGACTCTCTGCCCTTCTCTGAACTGGCCGAGAAATAATGATGACTTGGAAGCCAAATACTGAATACACAAAGCAGCTCTGCCAGCCACAAACCACTCCCCTACTCCAGACTCTTACCTGTACCCGAGAGAAAAGTAAATGTCTGTCTTATGTGTGCTACATATGTTCGTTCTCTTTGTTATAGTAGCTTAATTTCTAGCCTAATTAATACATAATAGATATAAAAATCTTAAATATATTAGCAAACTGAATCCAGCAAAGAATATAAATGATGACCATGTTAGGTTTATCGCAGACGTGCAAAGGTAGTTTAACATAGGACAATCTATTAATATATTTTATCATATTAGCAGATCACGACAGAAAAATAACATGATGATCCCAATAATTTCATTAAAAAGTGTTGGGTAACATTCAAATTTTAGCAAAATGAGGTTAGAGAAGACAGGAAAAAGATGGGATGACTATCAGAATAAATTAAATATTATACTCAATGTGATATATTAGAAATAGTCCCTTTAAGATGAAGAGCATCAAAAAGTACCCACATTAACTTCCATTTAGTGTGGAACTGGAAGTGGATACAACACAGTAAAATAAGAAAGAAGTAAAATAATTAGCAGGGAAGAAATAAAATTATCATTACTAGCTGATTATAAGATCATCTATATCAAAATATCCCAGAATTTACAGAAAAAGTATTACAATTATTAAGAAAGTGAATGGCCTGGATAATTTGGGTTTCTTAGAGTTGTTTGGATGTAAATATAAATTGCATTTCTTCTACACATTGTGAAATTTAGTTTTAAAAGATACTATTATAATAGTATCAAAATAAAAATTTCCTAAGAATAAATCCAGCTACTTTTGTACTTTATGGAAAAATCTTAAAACTTTATTTGAAAATGTTAAAGACTCCCCTCTCCCCCAAAATTGATATGTTCCAAAATAGTGTAACGCAAAATTACAATAAGGCTAATTTTTAACAAATGGATCTATCTATCAATTCCAATCCAAATCCTGGCAGATTTTGTCCATTTGATTGTTTGTGGAACAAAATAAACTGATTCTAAAATGTATATGGAGAAACAAAAGGACAAGAAAAAACATATATCTTAAAAAGAGAAAACGAAGAGTGGAGAACTCAATTTACCAGAAATTGGGGATTATGATGAAACATATAGATTAAGATTGTGTGGTCTGGGAGCATAAAACCGGGGAGACATGACTTATTGCTGCTGACCAATGGGCACAGCACGACTTTTGCCTTTTTTCATTTTTAGAAAAATTTAATTTATAGTTTAGATTAAGGGGGTATATGTGCAGGTTGGTTACATGCATATATTGCTTGTTGTTGAGGTTTGGGGTACAATTGATCTGGTCATCCAGGTACTAAGCATAGTACCCAATGGATACTTTTCAAACCTGGCCTTTCTCCCTCCTTCCTTGCTGTAGTAGTCCTGAGGGTCTACTGTCCCCATCTTTACGTCCAGGTGTACCCAATATTTAGCTCCCACTTATAAGTGAGAACATGCACTATTTGGTTTTCTGTTCCTGCATTAATTTGCTTAGGATTATGGCCTCCAGCTGCATCCATGTTGCTGGGAAGGATAAGATTTCATTATTTTTATGGCTGCATAGTATTCCATGGTGCATGTGTACCACATTTTCTTTATCCAGTTCACTTTTGATGAGCGCCTAGGCTGATTCCATGTCTTTGCTGTTGTGAATAGCGCTGCAGTGAACATATGAGCATATGTGTCTTTTTGGCGGAATGATTTATTTTCCTTTGGGTATATACTCAGTAATGGGATTGCTGTATCAAATGGTAGCACTATTTTTAGTACTTCAAGAGATGTTCAAACTGCTTTCCACACTGGCTGAACCAATTTACATTCCCACTAACAGTGTATGTGTTTCCTTTTCTTTATAGCCTCACCAACATCTGTTATTCTTTGACTTTTTAATAATAGCCATTCCTACTGGTGTGAGGTAGTATCCCATTGTGGTTTTGATTTGCATTTCACTCATGATTTCTGATGGTGAGCATTTGTTCATATGTTTGTTGGATGCTTGTGTGTCTTCTTTTGAGAAATATCTGTTCATGGCTTTGCCCACTTTTTAATGGGGTTATTTGGTTTTTGCTTGTTAATTTGTTTAAGTTCTTTGCAGATCCTAGATAGTAGACTATTGTTGGATGTATAATCTGCAAATATTTCTCCAATTCTGTAGATTATCTGTTTACTCTGTTGATAGTTTCTTTTTCTGTGCAGAAGCTCTTTAGTTTAATTAGGCCCCACTTGTCAATTTTCCCTTTTTTTTTTTTTTTTTTTTTTTTGAGGAGGAGTCTCACTCTGTCACCCATGCTGGAGTATAATGGTACAATCTCAGCTCACTGCAACCTCTGCCTCCCAGGTTCAAGTGATTCTCCCACCTCAGCCTCCCGAGTAGCTGGGATTACAGGCATGCACCACCACCCCCAGGTGATTTTTGTATTTTTAGTAGAGATAGGGTTTCACTATGTTGGCCAGGCTGGTCTTGAACTCCTGACCTCAGGTGATC
>NW_012107675.1:926547-928854 GCF_000951045.1 Mandrillus leucophaeus
TTTAAGAAAAGATAAGCTTTGATAAGATCAGGAATGATTCAAGGGGCTGCACATCCAAGTTTCCCAACTTCTACTCAGAAAACTAGCTTTCATGCAATTGCCACCCCCATGCAATTTTCAACTATTAACTTCAAAATTTGAGGCTCTCTTCAGCATACTAGCCCTTTCTTCTTTTGCAGTAGAATATACAACCTCAATAGCCTCAAAGACAGAAGTTTGCAAACAGGAGTATTATGAATGGGTTTTAATTCCCAGCTGATGAAGTTGTACATGGTGCAACTGACAGATGTTAGCTTGTGAAGGAGTTACATATGCTTAAAATGTCTTTCCATTCATAGTGAGAAAGAAATAGCCATTTCAAATCTATACTAGCTGGTATGTTCCCCCCGGCCAAAAGCTCTTTATGTAGAAATGTCATTTTACACAGCATAATCACAACAGCAGGAAGAGCTAGGCAGTGAGGTCTAACCCTAGGAGAGCAAGAGATCTAATGAACAAAAATCCTGTCTCCTATTAAGGGGAAACAAATTTAAAACCATGCTGTGTGGCCAGCCTCCAGTTTACTTTATAAGATCAATATTTCAATGTTATCTGCTAGAAATCATATCCCTGGATTCTCATGTGACCAGATCCAAGCAGAATTAGTGTCAGAAAAGCTATAGTCTTGCTACAGTACATTAGTGACAGAGGTCTCACTATGAATTACCACCAGTGGATCTGTGGACAAACGATCAGTCGAGGAGATAACAATAGGAAAATAGTCTGTTTATTTACTGTGACACGGCTATTTAGTTCAAATTAATGATGAAACTACCAAAGACTGCTAGTCAGCGTGTGATGGTTAGGGTTTTGTCAAAGCAAAGATGTGTCTGTAATTTGAGAAACTGCAGTAACTCTTAGATACTAAATTTTTATAAAGTGGAAGGAACAGGGAAGCCTGGATATTTTGTAAGATCTTTAAGCAGGCATAATACTGAGAGTGCTATAGCATACCTTTCATAAATTTAAACCAGGGAAAGAGCCAGACAAAAAAAAATCTCATGAAAAATTTTTTATTAGAAATTAATCAAAGGATCAGCTCTGAGTATGTCACCTTTAAAAAGCCAGCCTCCATCACTACATTTCTGTGGGCCACCGTCGAAGGTAAACTCACACAACTCCTCAGGGAGCCACGTGGGTAGGAACTATCAAGCCTCAAAAGCACGCATGCCCTATGAACTTACAATTTAAATTCTGAGAATTTATTCTGAGCAAATAATTAAAGACATTAAGTAAAGATGAAGTATAGAGGCATTCACAGAGGCTCAGTTTATGAGAGAAAAGAGTTGGAAGCAACATGAATGTACTAAAAACAAAATGCTGGTAAAACTCTGATACAACCATTCAATGGGTAATACACATTTGTTAAAGACAATGGTGCACACAGAATCATCAGAAAATATTATTTAATTATGATTTACATTGTCTCATGCTAGAGATATATATATTTAACAAAAAAGTGAGTCTAACCAAATATTATCATTGGTGGAAATCAAGTGTATGTCTGTATGTGAAACTGAGTTTTGGTGAATTTCCCAGACTGAGGGTTTGTCTTAAGAAAGCACCTAGAATGAAAATTGGGTCTGAGAGTTTCAAGGCAGTAGAAGTTGCACAGGGACAGAAGGTATGCCACATGCCCAGGAGCATTATGTTCACAAACTCCACTTACAATGGCATTAAATCGCAGGCCCTGGATTAACACCTCCCTCCTAACCCCTACTTATTGCCAACTCCTTGGTTGTAGAAAGACACTAAAGCAGGGGTTGGGAGAAGTGAGACTTGGCCCTGGTATTGCTGCTATTTTTTCAACGTGACATGAACATGTTAGGTAAGGTGGCATTTTAGCTGTACATTTTAAGTTCTTTTTAAATGAAATAATGTATAAACCATAAATATATAAGATTGACTAAAATATATACAGGCGACTTGTAAAAGTTTCTTTCCAACAGTATGGTGGGCCAGATATCTTGACTAACCCTCCTGCTGAAAATAACTAAAAATTCACAATAAAATGCTAAAAATAGTTTATGACTGAAAGGTCAAAACCAAGTTAAAGCAAGAATCTAAAAAGGTAAGCCAAGCACTGAAGATGACCTTGGTTTCAATGGCATTTACCATCAGAATGTAACTTAGCATCCATTTTCACAAACTAATGAAACGTACAGAGCAGAGCACAAAGAAAGCCAGAGTTCATCCAAGATCTCTCATATGAGATCTTGCAATAGGAGGCATCTGAATTGTCTACCTGCATAGTGTAGGGTGAACCAG
>NW_012107675.1:932919-935849 GCF_000951045.1 Mandrillus leucophaeus
GTTCCAGCAAGTAACCAAAAAAAAAAGGAGATACTTCACATGGGGCAAAAAATATGTTCAAAATCTAATTTGGGTGAATTATAGTGTTTGGAGAAAGCATTAAAGATAAATCAGCTAACACGGGCTTCTCATGCAGAGGCCTCCTTCTCACACCCCAGTACAAATGGCTACCCTTTGTGACAACAGCCAGATAGGAAGGCAAAGCAAGAAAAAGTACAATCCACACTCATCAACAGAAAATATGGGCCATTGAATTATCTTGCATAAGTAATAAAATAAATATTAAAGGTTAATATTGAGTCACAGAGGGCTTACCCTCCTATCAATATTAACGAATGTAGTACATTAGCACCTGAAAGCTACACTTAACATTTTCATCTGTAAGACAGATAAAAAGAAGTGATTCCTAGAGCATATAAAAATGATTTATAGCCAGGGACATCTGCCATGAACTACCCCCAAAATTATTTGGTTATAGGACAATGAATCATGGAAGCACCATTAAAAGCTGAGGCTAGAGAATGTAAGAATTTTCCCTCCAGGCCAGTGCTCACTAGCTGGTGACTCCACAGTCATTGCCATAAATATTTTAACCCCTGTGCTTCCTCATACGAACCACCTGCTCATAGGAGAACTATAAAATCCAGATAACTATAAATAATTTCTTCTCCTTTTTCTTTTTCCTTCTTTATCTCTTTCTCTCCTTGTATCTTTCCCTCCTCCCTTTCTTTACTCCCTCTCCCTTCTCTTTACTCCCCTCTTCTCCCTTTTTCTCCTTTTCCTCTTCCTTCACTTTCCCTTGTCTTTCTTTTTCCTTATTTTGTAGAAACAAAAATGACTCATAACTGAAGGTATAACTTTTTTTTCTTAATGAGGGAAGTAGTAAAATCTTTCAATATGAGGCATATATGAAACTGATCTTGATAAATACAAAATATAACTCCGATGTGTTTCTAATATCAGATGTTTATAATATTCTCAGGAGTCTAGGACAATTTTTCTCTGCATGCTGGAAAGAGAAGAAAGTCTTATTTCCCCTATCTAAATAATTTCAGGTACATAGTAGATCAATAAAGCAGAGCTGGCATAAAACAATGATTATTTTATAAGGACAAGTCCGTGTGAAATAAACATAAAAGTCTAGACTTGTAGCTGTGACTTCTTTTATAATGACAGCAGATACGAAACATGAATTGCTTTCTTTCCTACAAAAACAGCTTTGCAATACTGGATGGGAGAAGAAGGAGAATATAATTTTAATAACTGCCTGAGAGCACACTGACCTCTACTTTTAAGCTTCTAGTTTATATACTCAATTCAAGTTAAAGAACGTGGATATTACTCCAAGATTTCTGTCTATCATCCCCTCTTCTCTTTCAGCTCCACTGTCTCCTACCACTTTGCCACAGCAACTTCCTGGCATTATAGTGAGGACACCCTGTCTGACTAGGTGAGCAATTTCTGAAGATTCAGGCCAAGGTCACCAGCTGGTATTAAGGTTAAAGTGGCTTCTCAGTGCTACAGAGTCACCAAGGTTAATTGGGATGTCATATACGTTCATATTCACTCTGACTCTGTGCATTTAAATTTATACATCACCAAAAAAAAAAAAGAAAGAAAACACATCGAAAACTCGGCAAACATCATTCCCAATCCGGCACCACTTCTCTCCTATGTCTTGCTGGTTTCTGATTCATTCCTCTGCTCCATCTTCCCGTTCTCTTCCTAGGCTGATCCTTTAAGAATGAGGACTGTGTTTTTTGCTCCTGGCTGTTCTTTATAACATCTGTGACTGCCATGGGGCTGCGGTGGCCTCCTCTGAGAAGGGATTATGCAAACATTAGACAAGGGCTGTAGGGACGTGGCTGTACACCGCCTGTTCTGTACGCAAAGTTACAACACTCTCCGCTGAACTCTTCAACCATCCTAATTTGATCTTCACCTCAGCATGTGCTTTGGGTGTTTTCCGTTTTACATTTCTTCACTTGTTTCTTCAGGGTTTCCCCTTTGGCTGGGGCTGAACAAGGAACTACAAGAAGGGTAGTGTAGCTGGCTACTCTTGAGATGCTAAGTTTGCAGGTAATCAGGATCTCGGCTCCTGTGACCTACCCTCTGTTGATACACCTTGGTTATGCTATACGATATAGTGAAAGAGACTTTGCAGATGAAATTAAGACTTTGGGCTTTAAAATAAGGAGATTATTGGGATTATGTGATTATCTAATCACATAAGGCCTTAAAAGCAGAGAACTTTCTCCATTTGTAAGCGAAGAAAGATTCATCAGAAAAGGAAGTGAAAGAGATTCAACATGTGAGAGGGATACAGCCCATTGTTGCTGGCTTTGAAGATGAAGAGAGATTTATTATAAGAAATTAGCTCAAATAATTATGGAGGCTGACAAGTCCCAAGACTTGCAGAGTGAGTTGGCAAGCTAGAGACGCAGGAAGAGTCAGCATTTTAGTTTGAGTCTGCACGCAAAACAAAACAAAACAAAAAAACCCCTGTCTTTTTTCTTTCTTTCTTTTAAGTTCTGGGATACATGTGGAGAACGTGTAGGTTTGTTACATAGGCATACATGTGCCATGGTGGTTTGCTGTACCTATCAACCCATCATCTAGGTTTTAAGCCCTGAATGCATTAGGTGTTTATCCTAATGCTCTCCCTCCCCTTGCCTCCAACCTCCCGACAGGCCCCAGTGTGTGATGTTCCCCTCTCTGTGTCCCTGTATTCTCATTGTTCAACTCCCACTTATGAGTGAGAACATGCAATGTTTGGTTTTCTGTTCCTGTGTTAGTTTACTGAGAATGATGGTTTCCAGCTTCATCCATGTCCCTGCAAAGGACATGAACTCATTCTTCTTTATGGCTGCATAGCATTCCATGGTGTATATGTGCCACATTTTCTTTATCCAGGCTATCATTGATGGACA
>NW_012107675.1:935899-938791 GCF_000951045.1 Mandrillus leucophaeus
ATATATATATTTAACAAAAAAGTGAGTCTAACCAAATATTATCATTGGTGGAAATCAAGTGTATGTCTGTATGTGAAACTGAGTTTTGGTGAATTTCCCAGACTGAGGGTTTGTCTTAAGAAAGCACCTAGAATGAAAATTGGGTCTGAGAGTTTCAAGGCAGTAGAAGTTGCACGGGGACAGAAGGTATGCCACATGCCCAGGAGCATTATGTTCACAAACTCCACTTACAATGGCATTAAATCGCAGGCCCTGGATTAACACCTCCCTCCTAACCCCTTCTTATTGCCAACTCCTCGGTTGTAGAAGACACTAAAGCAGGGGTTGGGAGAAGTGAGACTTGGCCCTGGTATTGCTACTATTTTTTCAACGTGACATGAACATGTTAGGTAAGGTGGCATTTTAGCTGTACATTTTAAGTTCTTTTTAAATGAAATAATGTATAAACCATAAATATATAAGATTGACTAAAATATATACAGGCGACTTGTAAAAGTTTCTTTCCAACAGTATGGTGGGCCAGATATCTTGACTAATCCCCCTGTTGAAAATAACTAAAAATTCAAAATAAAATGCTAAAAATAGTTTATGACTGAAAGGTCAAAACCAAGTTAAAGCAAGAATCTAAAAAGGTAAGTCAAGCACTGAAGATGACCTTGGTTTCAATGGCATTTACCATCAGAATGTAACTTAGCATCCATTTTCACAAACTAATGAAATGTACAGAGCAGAACACAAAGAAAGCCAGAGTTCATCCAAGATCTCTCATATGAGATCTTGCAATAGGAGGCATCTGAATTGTCTACCTGCATAGTGTAGGGTGAACCAGAAATTACACTCCCCTTGTGAGACTGAATGAAAAAACAATCACAAAACAGCAGCAAGAGCACAAGTATTAGGAAAGAAAAGAGGGTAAAATAAGATCTGCAAGTTTTCAGATATTAGAATTGTCAAGAACAGAATATAAAATAATTATGTTTAATAGGTAAAAAAAACTCCCAGCAAGTTTGACGACATGAATAAAAAGAACAAGAGACTTTTTTTTAAAAAAAAGAGCAAATATTTGAAAAAGAAACAAACAAATAGAACTTCGAGACACTGTATAAAGTGTCTTTGGGATTAAAAATTCAGTTAATGAGAGTTTTTATATATAACTTGGAGATAATTAATGAATTTGAAACTAGAACTGTAGAAATTCTCCAGAATAAAATGGAGACAAAGAGATGAGAAATCTAAAAAACAAGTAACATAGATAACAGAGTGAGAAGGTAAAAAGCATATCATACTGGCAATTCAGAAAGAGAAGAAAAAATGGGGCAGAAGCAACATTTGAAGAATTAATGCCTAATTTCCTTATTTTTATACTGAATATATATTTGTAATATTTATATACCATTTTGTGCCATTTATACTAGGTGGTATAAATAAACAAAGTTAAAAGTAAATACACGATAGAAAATTGCACAATACCAAAGACAAATATAACGTTCTAAAGACAATGGAGTCGGGGGGTGACGAATCAAATAACCTGCAAATAAAAACATGATTGAGAGTGGCCAAATAAGCAGGAGGCCATTGGCCCAAGACTATCTCTGTACTTTACGTTTCTGTATAAGAAACTGCAACCTAAGGCAGTACTGAAACAAACTGAAATCTAACTTAGGAGTCTAACTTATGTAACAAAAAAGCAGATCTCAGCCAATCATAAGCAGCTGTGCTTCAGCCAATCACAGTCAGCCAACTCATCAGACCATGTCCAAGTAAGGCAAACGTCTTGCTTAACCAGTCAGATGGCTTCTCTGCTTGGCTTCCATGTTCAGCCTATGGAAGCTCACTGCTTATGCTCCTGGGTAGAGCTCTTTGAACCTCTTCTGGTTCTGAGTGCTACCTGATTCATGAATCATTTTTTTGGTCAAATAAATTCTGTTAAGTTTAATTCATCAAAAGTTTTTCTTTTCCCAGAATTTATTTCTTAAAGTAATGTCGTGAGCCCTTGTTCAACAGAGCCATGGTTTCTTTTAGTGAGGCACGGCATTAGAATCTAAGATCAGAGTGCTAGGTGTGTTCATAGTTACTAGGATGTCTTTGTTTCTAGGCCTTTTTATTGAACAGAGCTAGAAAATATCTGCATATATATACACACACAGGCAAATATATACCTATGTGGACACATACAAGTATGCATATGCTCATATTACATGCATTACCTACACAAGTATGCTTATTGTAGAAATTATGAATTTACACTGATTGCTACAATTCCAATCCATCCCACAGGGTTCTTTCTTTTTTTGAGACAGGGTCCCACTCTGTCACGCAGGCTGGAGTGCAGTGGTGTGATCTTAGCTCACTGCAGCCTTGACCTCCTGGGTTCAAGCAATCCTCCTGTCTCAGCCCCACAAATTACTGGCACTACAGGTGCACATCACCATGCCTGGCTAGTTTTTGTATTTTTAGTAGAGATGGGTTTTCACTGTGTTGCTGGGGCTAGTCTTGAACACCTGAGCTCAAGAAATCTGCCCTCTTTGGCCTCCCCAAATGCTAGGATTACAGGCGTGAGCCACTGTGTCTGGTCTCACAGGGTTCTTTGTTGTTCACCCTCATTACATATTTGTATGTCTCTTCTTTCATAATGACAAACCTGGCTGCCCACAAAATTGACACACTTATTTGCCTGTTGGATCCCATAATATAAATTATTTCAGAATTGCTTTATCTATGCCATCATAGAAAATAAAATAAACTAAACAGAATGACAGATTTGTTTGAAGCTCTTGTGCCACAACTTTTCCTATGCGGAGAATATACAATCATATACTGTTTTAACGAGTTACTTAGTTCTTTTAAATTTTCTTTCAGTGTAGTTATGGTATTCATTTGAAATAAATTAGG
>NW_012107675.1:945155-966308 GCF_000951045.1 Mandrillus leucophaeus
TTGGGTTGGTTCCAAGTCTTTGCTATTGTAAATAGTGCTGCAATAAACATAGGATTTATCATCCTTTGGGTATATACCCAGTAATGGGATTGCTGGGTCAAGTGGTATGTCTGGTTCTAGATCCTGGAAGAATCGCCACACTGTCTTCCACAATGGTTGAACTAATTTACACTCCCACCAACAGTGTAAAAGTGTTCCTATTTCTCCACAACCTCACCAGCATCTGTTGTTTCCTGACTTTTTAATAATCGCCATTCTCACTGGTGTGAGGTGGTATTTCATTGTGGTTTTGATTTGCATTTCCCTCATGACCAGTGATGGTGAGCTTTTTTTCATATGTTCGTTGGGGGCATAAATGCCTTATTTTGAGAAGTGTCTGTTCATATCCTTCACCCACTTTTTGATGGGGTTGTTTTTTCTTGTAAATTTGTTTAAGTTCTTTGTAGATTCTAGATATTAGACCTTTGTCAGACGGATAGATTGCAAAAATTTTCTCCTATTCTTTAGGTTGCCTGTTCACTCTGATGATAGTTTCTTTTGCTGTGCAGACGCTCTTCAGTTTAACTAGATCCCATTTGTCAATTTTGGCTTTTGTTGCAATTGCTTTTGGTGTTTTAGTCATGTAGTCTTTACCCATGTCCTATTTCTAAGGCAGTTAGGCAGGAGGAATTCTTTCTTACTTAGGAGAGGGTCAGTCTTCTGTTCTCGTTAGTCCTTCTACTGATTGGATGAGGCCCACCCTCATTAGGGAGGGCCATCTGTTTTACTAAGTCTGCTGATTCAAATGCTAAGCTCATCCATACCATTCTCATAGAAACACCTGGAACGATGTCTGGCCATATATTTGGGTGTCCTGTTGCTCAGTCAAGAAGATACATAAAATTAACCATTACAGGGGCTATGAGCTGGGGAACCAACAACCTTTAAAGGCAGATGATGACATCCAGCTGACAGCCAGGATGGAAAGGGGGACCTATGGCCACATTGAACTGATTTGTGCCAATAGCCTGAATGAACCTAGAAGCAGATCCTCCCCGCCACACACACAAGCTTCCATGTAAGAGCCTAGGGTGGCCAACACCTTGATTCTGGACTCATGAGACCCAGAGCAGAGGACCCATCCACATCCACCCAGACTTCTGACCTGCAAAACTGTAAAATAATAAATTTGTGTTGTTTTAAGTCACTTTGTTTCTGGTAATTTGTTACGGGAAATCAATGTACTATTTTTCTCCTTATAATTTTCCATCTCTCTTTCTTCCATTTAAAAAGGAAGTTGGCTCTGTGTTTTAGGGAGCTATGAGGGTAGGTGGAGAGTATGTCCAGAATTTGTCTGCACATTTTAAATAAATTTATATTTCAATATAAATATTAATAAAATATAAGATATATTTAAATACATTTAAATATATAATAAAATAAAAAGCATAAAATATTACTATTTGATATGTATATTTTGATGAAATATAAGGCCATAGGGAAAAGGAATTTTTGAGTTTAGGCAGAGTGTCTAGATGAGAAGAAATCAGAGGCAGGAAAGGGAAACTGTTTTCTGTAACCCTGAGATTTCACTGGAGTTGTGAGCAGGAGACTGGGAGAGAGAAGCAAAGGGACCACCAGAGGGTCCTGAGGAACTGACCGACAGAAAGGACACATTGCCTAGAACGAGCCTGGGGACTGGGCCTGATGAAAGATCTCCACTGGGAGCATCGCTTGAAAGTCCAAGAGTGCTGTGAAGCCTGTGCCGCTGTTCCTATGCTCTTCCTACACTGCACACACCTACACGTTCACCTGGGGGGCATGAACGGATGAGCTTGACAGTACTCTAGGCTGGGAAAGATGTGGTCAACAACCCCACCACTTTCCAATAGCAAAGCCATGGTTCTCTGCCTCCACTCAGTTTCCCCTTACATTCGAGGGTTTGTGGGGTGTCTTATACATGTTCTCCCATGCACAGGCCTTTCAGTCATCCCTCGCATGGCCAATCTCCTGGGCTCCACTCTGTGGGTTGTGATGATGCTTCTGGTGCTACCAACCGACAGTTCTGCTCTGCATCCCCAGTTGTAACAGTCCGAGTTCTCCACTCAGCACTCTGCATCTGTTTCAGGCACGTCAGCAGAGAAGAGTTCCTCAGTTCTACCCTGGGAGCTACACGGTGACACATTCTACAAAGTGGCACCACCTCCTGGCTTTCTTCAACTCACAGAAATATCTCCAAAAAGCAGGTGGCCACATACTTTAACACCGAGATCCGAGCACTTTTGATAATGAAGGGAAGGAGCTATTGATAATGATGCCAGGACAATAGGCATCTACGTCAAGGTTATCCCAGGCAAATCAGGTGATATGGTTTAGTCTGTGTCCCTACCCAAATCTCATCTCAAACTGTAATCCCCATGTCAGGGGAGGGATCTGATGTGAGGTGACTATATCATGGGGGCCATTTCCCATGCTGTTCTTGTGTTAGTGAGTAAGCTCTCACTAGATCTGATGATTTAAAAGTGTGTGGCAGTTCCCCGCTCGCTCACACTCTCTCCTGCAACCATGAGAAGGCGGCCCTGGCTTTCCCTTTGCCTTCTGCCATGATTGTAAGTTTCCTGATGTCTCCTAGTCATGCTTTCTGTTAAGTCTGCAGAACTGTGATTCAATTAAGCCTCTTTTCCTTATAAATTACCCAGTCTCAGGTAGCTCTTGATAGCAGTGTGAATACGGACTAATACCTCACGGGTGTTGTCACTCTAGGAAAAAGGCTCTTTTCTTGGTTTAACATTGTTGGCCACAGCCTCTGCTGTCTGGTGCACTATGGTAGGGGTCCTATGATGCCTTGGATGGGTGTCGGGAAGCGGGGTAGAAGATGCACTCACTGATTTGCTGGATTCAAGATCTCCCCTCCGCTTTCTGCTCACTCTTGCTGACAACCCATACTGGGCTGCCTTGTTTTCCCTTGTTTCAGGTTGGGGTCTTCCCTGAAGGTTTCTTGTCTCTCAAGCAGATATGTTTATGCCAGACTCTCTTTATGTCCTCCAGGCAGACCGGGCAGGCGTGGATTCAAAGGTACACAGAGCTCATATTGCCAAACTGTGCATTTGCACAATGCTGAGTTACGGTCACACAACTAGAAAGGAATTGAGCCAGAACTAGAATCCAAGTCTTTTGAATTCCATTCCTTTGCTTTTACTTCAATATCATGAAGTTTCAGGTAGCTACAGGATAGACTTCTGGGCATAATACCTACCACGCTTGGCTGAGCAGAACTAGGTTCTTCAAGTTTCCTCACCAGACACTTTACTACTCTCACATCCCATGGGATCTCATGACTGCGCCCATGTATCTTTCCAAAAGTCACGCTTCCTCTATTTAGAAGAACAAAATGCAGCCACTCTAGAGATTACTGTGAAGAAGTAAAGAAGAAAACCCACCTGAGCTAACATGTGTTTAATGAGAAACTAATTTAGTAGCCCTCTAGTTTGAATATTCATGCCTTTGGTCACAGGGGAGGCAGAATTTTCTCGATGGCAGGTGGAAGGCAAAGGTTTGGAACTTGGGCCTTAAGACCCTTTTGTGTCTGCCATTGTACCTCCATGGAGCCTTGCTTGATTCTCACTACACAGTCTGAAGACACTGTCTGTGCACTCTCCAGAAGTGTCATACATTTAGATTTTACTGTTATAAAATGATCAGGTGTAATTTTGTAAGGTGAGGTCAGAAAATACTGCAGCCTCTCCCACTCCTCCCACCCCCTTTTAAAGCTAGTTTATCAAGTTAAAAAAAGGAAGAAATGTGCCTTCAAACAAATAGACTAAATTAGACTTTTCACAACCCTTGTCATTTAAAAGATGGTTTGTTGAAACTTCAGAGAGGTTAAACGTATGCCACAATTTGAGGGGGGGAAAAAAAAAAAACCACCACGGGCTTTCCAGGGTTGCAATTACAACCCTACTTAGTTGCCATGGTGACCACACAGCATATGGATTTTGTCAGATAAAGACATCAGGGGTGGTGAGAAGGGACAGTGTATTTTTTGAATCACCGCATGCCAAGTGTCAACTCTTTGGCAGTTCTCTTTCAAAAAAATTTTTGAAAGAAAATTTTTTTTTTTTAAGAAAAATATGTATCTGGATTCGGAGAGTGGGCTGGGGAGAACAGCCAGGGTTTGGAAGAATAAAAAGGGGACAATTCCTAGAAGTGTTTAAAGAAAATCTGAATTTAAAATAAATTGAACATTAATGCCAAACTGTGTCATATACTAAAACCATAAATCCTTAGGGTTTTAGTGTTAGAAGTACCTACTATCTAACAAATATGTTCCGATAAAGGGTGGCTGATCTGTTCCAGTTTCTCCTCTCTTATTTTTATATGCCGTGTCATTTTAATGCTCCTCCCCCTGTTTTAACTGTATGTTATTTTTGTTAATGAATTGTCAATCTCCTGGGCCAGTGATAAAAACTATACTGTAGAATAAGAATGTCTCTGTGCTGAAGACACAGGCCACTAAGATGGAAAATGATCCTATATATTTCTACCTGTAACAAAAAGCAAAAGCAAAAAACAACAACAAAACCACTTAATATCATATCGACTCTAATAAAACTTAGAATCCTCAATTTACAGTTATCATTCAGAATGTATCTAGTCATAACGATTCCATCTGCTCCGCCAGCGGGCAAATGAAATGAAAGGATTGTGCTCCATCTCTGTCCTCCACCTTGGAGGGTATGTGAGCCTTGGAGTTGCTTAGCCTGGGTCCATACTAGCTGTGTGAGACTGAGAGATGGCAGAAACTCATCACAGCAACCGCGAGCTTCTGACATTATGGACGTTACACTTTAGTGCAGGAAGAGGAACAATCAACACTGAACAAATAATAGAGAAGATATTTTCAGAGTGTTTTAAGGACTTGGAAAGAAAGAAACACGATCTTGTAATGGAGGGTCACTTGTGGGGGAGGACGGAAGCGGAATGGCGGGTAAGGTATCTATACGGAGATGGAGCATCCGAGGAGACCACTCGAGGAGGCGGTATGTAAGTTAGAATCTGAGAGATGGAACACAGACAGCCAAGCCATGATCTGGGGAAAGACCAAGGCAAAAACAACACGAATACCCTAAGCAGACAGGAGTTTGGCTGAAGCAGAATAAGGATCATCAGCAGAGGGTAGGAGAAGAGGTTGCAGAAAGGAGTAGGTCATGAAGGGCCTGGTGGTCCAGGACACTGAGTTTTGGTTTCACTCTATTTCCTCAGGAGAAATTACAGAATTATATCAAAATGCTCCAGAATTTGTGAAAATCTGAAGGATGAGATGCCCTGGGAGGACTGCCTGTGGAAAAGAACAGATGGGGTTGGATACACGCAGGATATTATGCAGCAGTCCCAGCCAGCGCCTGGGGCTGACTTCACTGGTGATCCCCATTCCTGGCCCTCCACATCCCTCCAGGTAAAGTGAGTGAGCAAAGATTCGGCAACGGTTTGCAAGCCTTGATGATCGTCATGATACCTTGGCGAGTTTATTAAAAATGCAGGTTCCCAAACTCCATCCAAGGCTTCCTGAATCAGTATCACAATTATGAGGGCCAGAGAACCTCTCTTTCTGTTATATCCTCCTGGATGAGTCAGATCGTCGGTGGTCATGTTGGGACTCCTGGTGCAGGCTCTAGGAGCAGGCAAAGTCGATAGATGCCACTGAGGCTTGGGACACAAGATTAACAATTGCTTTCTATCTTCACAAATAGGGAGTCAGGAGGGTCTACAGGTACTCCCGAACAATGCATTCAACAATGGAGGCAAGACTGGGGCTCTAAATTCCACTCTGTTCCTTCTCCTCCCTTTGTGTGTACAATAGTACCCCCCTGGTGAGGGCTTTATGAGGCTTGGTTCTCCTTAGAATCCCAAATTGCCAATCTTAACTTGCTTAGTGCTTCTCACTCCTAAAATGAAGATGATTTGTAGGAATTGCAAAGTTGTCTGTGTATGAAAATAGTGTGTCTGTCTCTTTAAACAAAAGGCATTAGGGAATATTAGCCAAGGCTAATTATGCAGATCACTTATAGCTAATAATAAAAATTTGCCTTAGGCTTTGTGGGAGTGTCACTTTTCGGGACTAAGGGTTGGTTTTCCTTCCCTTGTTGTTTTACATATTTCCAAATTCGTTTAAATGTGATAATCTGCAACACTGATAATTATAAAATGCTTAACTAAATAGAAATGTGTCAATCTTGAGACAGGCTCCTTATAAGACAAGTACGACAAAACCACTGACCCAAGCAATCTCCTTACACTGTACCTGTCAGCTGTGGAGCGCTTATTTACAGAAGTGAAAAAACAAAAACGAAACAAAAAAATCCTCCCAATCTCATTCAGCCTTCTGCCTCCTTCTTGAAGCCAGTGTGGGCATCAGAAAATGTCCACTGTATAGACATCTATTTGAAGCTAGACCCCGATCAACATCCAATTTAATACAGGTCAGTGAACGAGCGTTAAAAAGCAAGGTCTCTCGTCTGCTTCCAATCTATACTGGATTAAAAACAATGATTTAAAGGTGAAAGGCTCTGTGCCCGGGCCACAAGCTCAGTGCCACGCAGCGCTTTGGCCATTCTTCAGAGCTGAAATCCTTGGCACCATGTTTTCCTGAGGTCATCTTCATCAGACAGGCCGTTGCTCGGTCTCATCCTGCCAGAGAATTTACTATATCGATTTGGGGAATAAGGTTAATTGAAATGAACTTTTGGTTTGAAAGGTAGCTTTCGTGCAAGCCTCAACAATTAAAATGGAATTCTTCTCCTTTAAATGACTTGGGCTCATTTGACTGCCTGGACAGCGGCTGTTTAGAACAGAGGCAGGCATAATTTTACAATGTGAAATGCTCATTTACTTTTCTCCTGTTGCTATAACAACTCACTTTTGAACCAGACGTGGTGATAGAAAGCCTTGGCTTTGCAATGAATTTCACATTGGTTTTGTTTAGATTTTTCAATCCCTTCGCTTGGAACTGCAGCTGGAAGTGCAGGAATAGATTTTACTCTTTCCTTTTTTAGAAACCTTGCTTAGGACTGAAGCTTTGTGTTTCCAGCTTGTCTCAAGGGTTGAAAAAAAAAAATTACAACCCATGTGCAGTTTATGATTTTTCTGACATAAATCATATTTCAAACTCAGATTGTGCTCTTCTTTCCCTTAAAGGTAACACCAGGGTTTTTGGCGCTTCTGGCGGAGAAATATGACTGTCAATTCATTCTGCTTTTGAATCTTCTTCTGTCCAAATGTTACCAGCAAGACCTGTGTCTCTGCAGGATTTGGGGATCTGTAAACCTCAAAATCCTGTTAAGCCTCACACTGCATAGCAACATGCTTTGTTTCTTAATGACTCCAAGGGAAAGGCAAGTAGATATGGCAAACATAAAACAGACAAATATTTTCAGAAAAACACAAAAGACTAATCACATCGAACAAGACTCCAATTCTGCTTCCTTCCCCTTCTTAAAATCCTCCACCAATAACAGGAGCTCATGCGGGCCTAACATGTACTCCCGTGCTTTTGGGAGCACCAGGTGATTTGAACACAGGCAGAATTAAGAACTGAACTGAAAAACAGGCTCAAATGTTTGAGATGAAACCAATGCTTTCCAGTCAATATCTATATTTTCCTTTTTGGGAAGATAAACCAAAGAATCATTTTCACGGCTTGATAAAATTGTTTAAAATCATGGAATTCTGGAGGCTAAGAAATAAGATGTGAAAAATAATGCCAAGAAATATAAGCCTCTCCTTCCCACACCCCATCTCTAGTAAGATAGGAAGTGGCCATCTGCCAGTTCTGGCCCTGTGGACCTGGTCACCTGCTTTTGTCCATAGGTCTTATGAGGAGGAAGAGCCAAATTGTTCATCAGTAGCTTCTGTTCTTTAAATATTAAGATGAAATTCACAGACATTGACAAGGTAAATACATTTAAGATCCTAAGGCGTCCTATGAGTGTCAACAAGATGTATAAGCGTCAGCATTTTCATCCTCTTTGGATACGTTGTTTTTCTCTTGAATTACCCACACGATTCTGTGAGGCATACACACAAACATGGTTAGAAGGTATGCTCTGTGGCAGAAACATACACAACACATTTGTTTCTGGTGGCAATACAAAAAATATGACCTATTTTGGAACATAATTACGATGACCTTTAAGTAGAGATATTCATTTTCAATGCTGGTGAATCCATTAAAATTAATCTCCAAGCACAGAATCAAAAGAAAAAAAATGTAGTAATGAGCCTGATTCTTCTCCCTCTTTCTCTCTCTCTCTTTCTCAATAGAGAGAGAAGAATATCAAACATTATCCAAGAAGCTCAGGCAACTGTGAAAATTCACATTTCTGCTAGAGCAGAGGAGAGCCTGGTACAACTCAGCCTCTTCGCCAGGCAGCCCATTTGGAGTCTTTGCTGGATAATCAGCCATTCATAAGTGTAAATTTGGAGTCCTCCAAACTCACAATTTCTATTAGGTTGGTGCAAAAGTAATTGCAGTCTTTGCCATTAAAAGTTAACTTTGTAAATGAAGTATGGAAGAAGGAGAATCAATACTCGAGGACCTCTAGGTGCTAGGTGCTGATTTCATTTAAAATAAAACACATCCTAAGCAGTTTTATAACCATAAGTGTGAAAAATAGATCAAATAAACTCAGGGAGGCCTACAAACTTGTTATTTGGCAAACTTTTGGAGCTCATATCAGTTCACATATTCACTAGTCCTAATTTTCATATCTGGCTTGATAAGCAATTTAAAAACTATTTTTATATTTTAGAGTTATGGAGGGGTAGATAAGATATACTTTTATGACATCAGCAAAAATTTTCACTTTTTTCTCAATAACTTCTTTGTAATTTATGACTTATATCTTAACTCCTCCAAAAAAGGCCGAAAAAACCAATTTTTCCCCCTCTTCATGACACACATGTTGCTTTCTCATTAAAATCATCTGGACACATTCAAAGTTAAGGGTGACACAGTTCGTGGGAGAATACTATTCAATAATCTTATTAATATTTCAATAGCAACCAAAGAGAACACAGTAGGAGCTGGCACTGAGCTCTCAAGGCCTTCTTTAATGACTGGGATGAATGAGGCGAGCATGGCCTCTTCTGCATGACTTGGGCAAACTTTCGTATCCCACTGACAACTGGAGAAGTGGTCACAAGCAACTTGTCTGTATCACAGAGCCATGAGTGGTGGGCCTAGATCACGACCCTAGACACATAGATCTAACCACTAGGAAACACTGTCTCATAAATATCTTTGTTCAGAGAGAAGCCAGTAAAAACAGAACATTTTGAGAGGGAAAATAGCCAGAACAAATAACCGATGTAAAAGAAGTACACCTATCAAAGTGCAGAAATTCTGAAAATGACCTTGAGTTAATCACATAATGTTACAAATATTCCAAAAGATTATACACAAATAACAGCAAGAAAAGTGATAGACTGAAGTGAGACCATAACAGAACTTCATCCATTCACTCAATGATAAAGAAAAACAAAAATAAAAAAAATATTTTGAGTGGTCATTACATGCCGGGAACTGTGCTATTTTGGGAACAAAGACTAGTAAACTGCAGTCTTTGCTCTCAGGTAGAAGTCTCATTAGCAGGGGTATATATTAATAGAAACAAAGCCATCCTGCTTTAGTAAGGGCTAAAATAAAGCACATTGGCAGAGGAGTTAGGGAGGGCACCTCAAGAGGTGATGTGTGAACCAGGTCTTGTATGAAAGAGAGGAGTGTTCCAGATATAGATATGAAGAGGGACTAGAGACAGAATAGAATCCGAGTTAGAAGTATGTCTATTACATGTGTTGTTATTTGGTAGTGAAATATTAATATCTCAATAGTGACCAAAGGGAACAGTAAGAGCTAGCACCGAGCTCTTTGAGGCCTTCTTTAATGACCTATAATGTCATGCTCAAGATATGAGGCTATGTTACCTCATTGCAGGATTTTTTTAGCAGGAGGGCAGTGACATGATGGGGTTTGTGTTTTAGCAAGTGTTCCTGTGCTAGTGTGGAAAATGGAGTAGGGATGGGGAGAGAAAGAGGCGCGTCAGGAGATAATGGCATCAACCCCAGGAGCAGCTTTTGAGGCCTCAGTTTAGGCAGGTGACCGTTCTGAAAGCCTATTCAAGCATACTAGTTTGCATTACAATTTGCCAACTGAGTAGACGTCTATATGACTGTATGGCAGAAAGATAAAGTTGCCAAAGCAACAGATTTAAGCTGCAATGCTTGTGAGTTTTCCGATCGTATGCACAGTTTAGGTGCAGAGAGGAAAACCATGCATTCTTTCCTTCCTTTCTACTGTATTCTCTGAGCCTGCTCCTTCATCTGTAAAATCATGGTAACCATAGCACCTCTCTCATGGTGTGGTTATGAGAAAAGAACAGGATAATTCCTGTGACATGCTTAGCCAGCGGAAGGCAAACCTTAGTCACTCAATAAATGCTAGCTCTGATTATGTTATCTGCACATTTATCTCACATGGTTTGTGCGTGTGTTGGCTAGGAGGGTGTCTATGGGTCTGTGTGAATGTCTTGCGTGATGGGTGTGCATGTGTGTTCATCTGTCTGTGAGTGTGTTTAATGGGTATGTGTGTGTGTGCACACTGTGTGTGTGCTGGACCTCCACAATGCCCCTTTCTAAGCTCTGCTGCATTTTTTTGTTTTCAAAAATTCCCTAGAGGACCCTTTACTGGCTTATTTCAGAGAGTGAAAAGAGCATGAGATCTTTACTGTAAGACCAAGTTTATTTATTTATTGACGTGAAAATTATATTTCAGTGCTCATAAATGAAGTTTTATTAGAATGGAGCCAGAGACACTCATTTACATATGGCTACTTTAGAGCTTCAACAACACAGTTGAGTAGTTGTGACAGAGACCATATGGCCTGGATAGCCTAAAATATTTACTATTTGATATGAACTCTTGGCCATTTTCAGGAAAAGTTTGCCAATTCCTGATATAAGCAACCAGGAGTGGTGACACAAATTTGCAAATTGATGCAAAACTGGTCAAAATCCACCTTGCCATAAAATGTAATGTTGAAATCATACCTTCCACAGAAGGAAAAGCAATGGCATCTCCATCAGAAAAAATTCACGCAAGACTAAAGCTTTAAAAAATAAAATAAAGAACTAGAAAAAGTTAAGAATACCATATGTATTAGTCTGTTTTCATGCTGCTGATAAAGACATACCCAAGACTGGGAAGAAAAGGGGGTTTAATTAGACTTACAGTTCCACATGACTGGGGAGGCCTCAGAATCATGGGGAGAGGCAAAAGGCAATTCTTATATGGTGGCAGCAAGAGAAAATGAGGAAGATGCAAAAGCGGAAACCCCTGATACAACCATCCGATCTCATGAGACTTACTCACTACCATGAGAACAGCATGGGGGAAACCACCCCCATGACTGAAATTATCTCCCATCAGGTCCCTCCCACAACACATGGGAATTATGGGAGTACAATTCAAGATGAGATTTGGGTGGGGACACAGAGCCAAACCATATCACCAGACCCTTGGGGTGCTGAAGAACCATTTTGTCTTTCACTTGGATCCTCTTTTGTTCTCCATAGTCCTGATTACAAAAGTTTGATGCACATTCTTGCCATTATCCTTGAAAACGACTGCTACAGGCATACTTTCTATATTTAAGAAAAATAATCTCAGTCAACCACCCACAAAGAAAAAGAATGTAACACTCAAAGGATGCTGTGAAAGAAAATAAAACTTTAAGTCCTTTATAGGGAAGTTTCATGACAATGCTAGACTTCCTAGGACTTTTGAAAGGTATTTCTAGAAGTAGTAGTGAAATTACTCTGTTATTCAATTCATTTATCACAATATCTCTCCCTCCTGTTTGAAATGTAGGAGAGTGGACTCCCCTGAGCATCTTATTCCATTAAAAGGATTTATTTAGCTGTGATAAGTCAGTAGTTATATAGGTAGATTGAGTGTGCCATTACACAACCCCACACCAGAGTGGCATTTCTGCATACTTATGGTATGCCACTTTCTGTCTCTTGCTCAGTTTCCAAGAAGGCTGCATTGACTCATGGAGAGAGATGGAATGGTGTCAGAGATCCAAGTTCATGAGCAGCTTTGCCACTTACTAGATGTTTGATCCTGGACAATGACTTTATCCTTATTCACATTATAAAAGGTAGAAATACTACCTAGCTTTGAAGCTACTTTAGAAGATTCAAATATGAATATGTAAAACATTTATCACATGATCTGGCATTTTAGAGGCTCAGTAATAGTAGTTATTATCAACCCACTACTATCCTGTTAACAAATCATGTTAGAAAGTATTGTCTATTCAGTTCACGTAGCTTATAGATTATACAAGTGGTGAGAGGAAGTTTATGAACAATTCTTTATTGTGAATGCAACTCACAAGATGCCATCCAACAACTTTGATTCACGGGGATTTAAAATTTCGTATCAAACAAGAAGTGAAAAATATTCCTTATCAAGGCATCACATAAGTAGGGCATACAATAGTAACCTCGGATGTACCTCTTGAATACTTCAGGGTGTTATGCAGAAATGAGAAATAGAGACACACACAGGAATGTATTCAGCAGAAGACTTAATAGAAGAATTGGAAAACAATAGCCATCTTCAAAGTTCTAACAAAATAAAAATAAGCAACAGGATTCAGTGCTACCAACACACAACTAAGGCAGCACCAGGGGGAAGCACTCTAGCGCATGCAGTTGGACATTTACGAAGAAGCCCAAAGCCCTTGATCAGAGTGCTGACATTTCTTTAGTGAAAGGCACTTGGCTTTGGAAATGATTCTCCCAGGCAGAAAGGACAATCCGTGTTTGACTGGAACCAGCATGCAGAAAGGCCAGTGTTTCACCACAAGCCGGTCTCTCTGTGTCGGTTTATGCTAGGATCTAACAGCTGCTGAAGTTCAGGGACGCCTTCTGAGCAAAACCTGGGGTGGTATTCGGTACAGTCAGCATGCCTCCTACAAATCACTGCTGAACAAAACTAGAGATCACAGACAAAAAAGAAATGCCAAGAAACAAAACAACACAGAGACCAAAGAATAAACACAATCATCAGTCTAGTTCAAGGTAGAGTACAGGAGAGAGAAAAAGAGAAATTTTAATGAAGCCCGTTAGTTCAGGGCAAGGCATCAGGTTTCCCCTTTACCTGCCCAGTGGCTGGAGGAGGCTGAGGGCCCTGGATGTTCTGAATGCTTGCTCCAAACGCACAAGAGAGGTCTAATCTTCCCTTGGACCCAGAATGCTCAGCAAGCGACCAAAGCAAACTCAGATGAAGACATTCTGCCAGCTACCTCTCCGGCCATCATTTCCAAATCAAACACTTCTTTCTTGTGTGTGCTTCTCCAGAGAGCAGCGCAGCCAGCAGACAGAGACCAGGATTCCTTTCACAGCCACTGCTGGATACTGGGAGAAGTCGGCCTCACAGAGAATCTAAGTTATCCTGTGCTGACTGTGTCAATGTGCTTTTCTTAGTCTGTATCCCTTAAATAACCTCTACTGACATCAAGATGTCTAATTTGTAGTCAATCAGCCACTTCCCTGGTTGTAGATGAAATGGGTATACACATTCCCACTTGCTACAGGTTGGCATCACATAGAAATAAGCATCCTCCTCTCATCTATGGGTCAGGGACAGAGCAAAAAGTTCTCATCATTCAATCCAGTGCCTAAAGACTCAAACACCATTCTTTGCTCTCAGCTTCTGCCATTTGAGCACGAAGGCCAGATCTACCCCAAGGCTCTTCTGTTGACTTCCAAGCAGTTACTTGAAAGAAGCCTCATCTTAATTAAGTCAAAACCCCTAGTTGTCGCTGACCATGCTATGCCTAAAGCATACTGTTAGGCTAGCTTGTCCTTTAGTGTAAATTGCCTTGAAAGGGGAAGCTGTTTAGAGGTCCAGAGAATACCCTTTATTGTCTCTAAGACTGACTCAAGATTGTTTTGGAATTGATCAGAATGAGAACACAAAGCTGTAGGAATCATACTATGTTCCATTTGGAGAAAGCTGGAAAGCTTTCAAAAGTGTTGATCTGAAGAAGAAAACATCTTTGGGCGCAAATATTTAAATATAACACTTTTTTTCTAAGTGATTTATAGTTCTTAGCCATTCCGTGAATTATTATTTCCATTTTATAAATAAAGAACTTGAGGCCAACTAAACTTTTTTCTATATGGGCACTACTAGGTTGGGAATGTGTCTGTCACCACTGTGGGGAAGACTGGCAGCTGCCACTTCAATCTGGTGGCAGGCTCTGGAAGACCCAGCCTTTAGGCGTCCAGTTCCACTCTTGGTTGGCTAAAGAATTATTCAACGAATCTTCTTCTTTCTCTGCCCTGAACATTCCCTTCTAACAGCATAGGTTTTCAGGGAAATCTGATACTCAGTCCAAAAGAGCACCCTTTTGGGGGAGAATCAAGGCGTTAGACACCACGATTTGAGCCACCGGAACGGCAGCCAATTGACAATTTCTAGAGATTTTGTGAGCTGCTTGACATCAGATTGGTAGTTGAAAATTGGCTACCTTGAAAATATTTACACCACAGATATCAGCAAATGCTAAAAATTGGATCTTCTTTCCTATCCCAGGATCCAGCTGTTCAACAGTTAATAGCACACCACTGAACAGGGATAGAGCAAATGAGATAAGAAAGGCCAAAAATGGAGAGTCTCCATCTCTAGATACTCAGAAGCACGTCTATCTGAGGAAAAACCAGAAGATTCCTTTACAAACCAATAAACAAACAAAGCAGATGTGACCAGATTGGTCCATTTTTAATTCTTGGTATCATTGTGCATTTTAGGATTATTTTTTAAAAATTTATAAAAGTAGTAAATGAATATATTCTCATTGCAAAAATCATCGAAATAATATAGACGTATATGGAGGAAAAAAAATCCCTTTCCATTACCTTCCTATTTACACAGCACTTCCCAGAGAGTTCCTTATCAGTTGTGTGTACCCTTTCAGTTTTTATTCTATGCACCCTACACATGCATGCACATACACACATCCACATATTTATATGCACTTCTCTGCATTTTTTACTCTTATAAAATCTAGTCTGGTGAAGGTATTCAAAGATGCTGTTGCAATCTACAATCACCAAACCTCTTTCCATTAACTGAAGCTCATTCTCATTTGAGCAGAGATGATTTCTGCTCACTGTACATTTACTCTATTACCATTAATGCTTGAGGACATGCTTGAAAAATTCTGAAATATGTGACAAACTGATATATTTTTGGTTCCACCATAAAATGCCCACTTCAATGCTATCTATAGACCTCCCCATCATTCCAAACGTAAATTAGCAACAAATAACTTGAAGAAAATATAATGATAGAGATAATAGGCTTCATATGTAAAAATCAATTATTCTGAAACATTTGGGGCCTACTTTATATAAATAGCTCATAAAATTGGTTTTGTTTATTGATGTTTCAGGAAAACAACTATGTACTTGAAATGCCAATGATATTATTGAAAAATATTATTAATTACCTGGTATAAAATAGGATCATTATCTCACATGATATAATTCATGGAAAGTATTTTCAAAACTGTAAAGTGCTACACAAATAGTAGCTATTGATGGCCTGCATAAAAGAGATAGTTGTTCTCTCTTTTTTTGCATATGTTATTAAATGGGCTGTATATTAAGCCTGCATTCCTTATGCTTTGCCATGTTTCACACGATTTTCTCCATGTAAGTGTTTATTTCTAACTCAGCGAGCAATTGTTATGCATTATGCATAAGCCTTCAACTTTCAATATTCAGATAACTTAGAATTTCTATATATAATTTAAATTCCCTTCATATAAATGACTCTCCATATATTTCAGTTAAATACACTAATTCTCAGGTTGTTCAGGATAGGAAGGGTGGGCTTGGCAAGAACAATCCAAAAGAGCTGATAATGCCCAGCACATCGACATTTTTCAGGATGTGCCACATCTGTCCGGTGTGGATCTGAATAATCAAGCATTATGTTAAGACTGACTATTTCCCCTGTGGCCATGTGAAGTCCCCTGGCAGACACACATCTTCCATTTCCTCCTCGGCATTCTGTGTTTGGCTTAGCAGAATCCACTAAACACTATTAAATGAATAACTGTGAAGGTAATAAAAACAATAACCAAACCATTAAATGCACCGAAGACCATTCAAACATGTAGGGTCACTTGACATTTCTTTTATTCAAAGGCCATTTCCTAAATGTCCCTTTAGGAAAGGGACTGCTGAGCATTTGTTTCACATCCTCATGCTGCTAGTGGCATCTACATTTAATGTCAAAATAGCCACCTACTCTTGAAATAGAGTGACCACTGTAGCTCCAAATCTTACAGCCTTAGGAGACAGATGCAAGCATTGATTTGATAGACTGAAGTTTATGCTTTACCTCTTTTTAAATAAGCTCACTCTTTGGGAGCAAGCACTTAAGGGATTCCCAAAATATTTGCACACATTTCTGTCAGATAGCATCACCGTCACTATATGATTTAAACAAGCATGTATTCATCACACTTAAACCAGATGTCATCTGAGTAGATGAGAAATGAATCATGTGCTCCTGACAGCTTGTTTATTTCTGGCAACACTTTCCAGCAGGGATTGTATAAATGTACAAAACAATTTTCTCATATCTAGATATGAGGATGAAAGTCCAAATACTACAGGAATAAGCTTTCCTCCAAGGAGGTGTTCCTTCAAAACAGACTTTCTTTCCCCTATGACAAAGGGATGTGTGACTTCCAGTCTTGGGGATGGAATCTCTTTGTGGCCACCTCCAACATAAAGAACCACTTCCATTAATTAAAGAGTAGCTTCCACCAACCAAAATGTGCTAAGAATGGTGGGCTCAGCATTTTGTTAACTTATCTCATTTAATCCTCCTAACAACTTTAGAAGAGGTATCTCCTCTCCATTTTACAGCTGAGGACACAACGCTATAGAGAGAAGCTGAGTAAATTGCTGACGGATTTCCAAGGATTAAGTATGAGACAAATCAGTGGTTCACACCAGGCCTTTTGACTTCAAAGCCTGTGCTGCACTGCTGGGAGCCTCAGATTCTGGGCTGATAACCTTTTGGAGCCTCCTGTTCCTTATTTGTCGGATTAGGGAGTTGGGCAATGGAATAACTAGAGTCTTTCCAGTTTTAGAATTCTAAAAAAATGTGGGCACTTCCCATCATATAAAACACTTTATATCACATTTTTGGTCAGTTTGCACACATTCGTAGCCTACATATTGCAAATATGCAGGAGGTTAGCCTGTCAATAAATAAAATATATCCTGGTGGTTTTCCAGTTTGATTACAATTCTTTTGTATTACAAGATTACCATTCTTTGATTACAAGAAAATGGATGGTGAGAGCCTTTGTAGCACAAAGCCTTGAGAATCAAAAAAATTTGTAAATTTCATTTTCTAGGCAAGTTAGGCCAAATGATCAGGGGAACACTATGTGGTTCTAAGTGCCACAGAGAATTATCACTAGGGTTACTTTACAGTTCCTGAGGCAACTGAACGGCTTAAAATAATGACCCTACTAATAATGAGGATAAAACATGAAAAGAGAGATGGTGAACAAATGATTGGTGAGGACTGCCATTCTGCAATATTAAGGTCTTCTTGATAAATCCTATAGATTCAGGCTAGCTCCCAGGTCAGAAGGTCATGATTCAGTGGCCAGAGGAACTGCGGTGTCAACTTTAAATGATATCCCTCCCTGCTACAGACCTGGGAAGAGGTGGCATTTAAAGAAAAATATAAAATATCACCGATGCCCTATATGCTTATATCATCACCTGCTTCTTTCCTCTGAGGGTGAGGATATAAAGATCAGAGCACCTAATCCATACAGAGTTGGCTTGCAAATGAAAGGCCTTCCAAGAGCCACACTAGAGATAAGGAAAATATGTGTCCCTTTCGGAAGCTGTTGCAATCGAATTTATTTCATCCCCATGATGTGCCATAGATTTTAGAGCGCTCTTCTTTTTTCCTATTCAACTAAGAATGCACTCCTCCTCAATTCTGAAGATATCGCCTTATGGGATAAGCTGCTGTTGATCAGAAAAAGTTTTCGAAAAGTTAATATAATGTTATAGGGTGCATATGAACAGAGGCTGTGAAAGTAGCATTTCTGTCAGGGTGGTAAGATTATAGGAGAATGTATTTCATGTTTTGTATTTCCATTGATATGGCAATAATATTGTTTTAATCATATATGCAGATACTGAGGCAGGAAAAGCTAATTTGATAAATATAAGTTGATTGGTAACAACATAACTCCCACACATGGCTCGCCACAAGCAAAAACTAAGTCCCTATTCTGTGTGCTCTCTGGGATCACCCATGGGAAGGATCTGAATTTCTGACAGTCTTAAATGTGACAGCAGTCTTTTAGCATGTAGACGAGTACAGTAATTTGGCAGCAAACTCAAAACTCATGCTCACCAGACTGGTAGATCGGAAATAAATCACAGATGTCACACATGTTCTACTAGAAGGGAGAGAATTGATAAGGTGCCAAATCCCATCACACCCACGCCGTTCTTGTTCCAATTGATAGAACCTCTCACCCTTGAAATTCTGACAAGTACTATTAGGGAAAGAGACTCTAACTCATATCTCTTCCTGACTCTTTATCCATCTTTCCAAAGAGTGTCTATCTGAGCTCAGTCTCAGACTCATTTAATTATGACATCTGAATCAATACTCCATGCTAGCCCCAGACTGCACTGGCTTGCTTGGCAGTTTCCAATATCTGTGACAGCCCTTCTAAAAATGTTCACCTTCTCATTTGAAAAGAAGGTACCTGCCTTGCCATTGGGCTTCTTATTTTTAATTTTGAAATCAGTCACTACTTATAGGCCTTGCAAGATTTAACATATGTTTTCAAAAGCATATATGGCATTTTCTGAACTCAGATTCTCTTTCGGCCTCTGAAATGCTAAGCCAGAGACCACAGAAATGGAAATGAAACCAACAACAATTTAAATAAATTACAAGCTGACAATAATCTGCCTCAGAGATGTTTTAAATGAAATGTATTAACTGCAAAAATACCAGAATGCCTTAGACTATCTTAAGAGACTCCATTTTGATACTGTGGTAGATTTTTAGATATCTACATGTAAAGGAACATAACATGAGTGAGGTTTAGAAAAAAAAAAGGGTTCCTCAAAAATGGTTTGTTCTTAGTCTGTTCTGTCTGCTATAAAAAATACCATAAACTATGTAGCTCATAAACAGTAGATTTATTTCTCATAGTTCTGGAGGCTGGGAAGTCCAAAATCAAGGCAGATTCAGTGTCTGGTGAGCTCTCGCTTACTGGTTCATAAACAGTCATCGTTTTCACTATGTCTTTACATGGCAGAAGGGGCAAGGAGGTCTCCTTTATAAGAGCATTAATCCCGTGAATAAGGGCTCTATCTTCATGATCTAAACACCTTCCAAAGATCCCATCTCCCAATACCATCACTTTGGGGATTAGGATTTCAATATATGAATTTCAAATTATGAATAAGATCAATTTATCTACTCATATTTATTGCGACAATTAGGTTCCAAATCTAGCATATTATGCTGAGGTCAGAATGCCTGTACATTCTATGTTCAAAGAACAGCTACGGTTATGCACTTAGAGCATAGGGACTGGCCTAGAATCAGAACACTTAAGAGTTGTCCTTGATCATCAAATCTACAAGCTTAATGCAAATCACCTGGAGTCTCAATTTCCTTGGCCATCAGATATTCAGAGGGAGAGAGAGCCTAGGATGTTGAACCTTTAAGTTGGAAAAGTCTGTGAATATAAGAACATCTCAACTGTGCATGCTTAGCCCTTAAAATGTTCATCAAGGAATTTTGGTCCTTTCTATATGTCTAGGCCTCTATGTGGCTCCAAGTTACAGGCCTGTATGTGCATATGAGGTAAAGTCCTATGTGTGTCTCTAAGGCATAGGCCCCTAGAAGTCTATGTACATGGTTATAGGTCTATACATATCTATCAAGGATCAGCTTCTAAGGGCCTAAAAGCTGCAAGTCAATATGTGCCCATAAAGTGTAGGCCTATGTATGTCTATAATGTTTAGCTTTTTATAGCTTTTAGTAACTAGGTTCTAACAGTGCAGGGCGTGTCACTAAATAAACATTTATGAATGACCACAGAATAGAACTTCATCTCATTTACTATATGAGCACATAATAATCTTTTATGAATCCTAACAATATCTTTCAAAACACATCTTTCTACTATAAAGACACATGCACACGTATATTTATTGCAGTACTGTTCACAATAGCAAAGACTTGGAACCAACCCAAATATCCATCAGTGATAGACTAGGTGTGTCTATAAGTTATGAAGCAATGCTTGTCTATAAGGTTTAGGTTCATATAAGTCTCAAATGTCTAGATAATGTCCCAAAGGGAGTCAAGGAATTAGTTAAATTACGTTGATAAGATTTTATCTAGTTTTTGGACTAAAGATAAACTCTAAAATTATACTATGGGGAATAAAAAAGACAGGAACAAACAATCATGCACATACTCACATATACATATATAAAATTATTTCTTGGAAATATAAGGAAGAAGTCTGTATAAAATACAGATTTCATCATACGTAAGTTCTTTTCATTGTTGGGAATTGAAAAGGAGAACATATAAAATCCTTTTAATGAAGCTTTGTAAGCTGTTAAAATGAATGGTTTGGTGACTGTTTTTAATGCTCCTACCAAAAAGAAAAAAAAGACTCTTTATATCTTTTCCCTGTTAGCACTTAGTCTTACGGCCACTGGCAGGACTTAAATTCTTTAAGCTTAGCCTTGTCCTAAAGGAGAAATAGCCATTATGATTTGTTGCCTTTGGGAATGATACGTGATTGATGAGGGCTCAAATGTTCCAATAAGGGAAATATGAGGCCAAATACAGTTTGGCAGATGTCCCAAACAATAATATTAATAGTTTACATTTATTATTGTCACTATCTTTTCAAGTGCTTTGATTAGATTCCCAGTGTACATTATGTACAAAATATTGTTGCTTGTTCATATTACTATAGTCATCTCAATGAGGCAATCAAAACCCACATAAAA
>NW_012107675.1:967973-983090 GCF_000951045.1 Mandrillus leucophaeus
CATATGTTTTCAAAAGCATATATGGCATTTTCTGAACTCAGATTCTCTTTCGGCCTCTGAAATGCTAAGCCAGAGACCACAGAAATGGAAATGAAACCAACAACAATTTAAATAAATTACAAGCTGACAATAATCTGCCTCAGAGATGTTTTAAATGAAATGTATTAACTGCAAAAATACCAGAATGCCTTAGACTATCTTAAGAGACTCCATTTTGATACTGTGGTAGATTTTTAGATATCTACATGTAAAGGAACATAACATGAGTGAGGTTTAGAAAAAAAAAAGGGTTCCTCAAAAATGGTTTGTTCTTAGTCTGTTCTGTCTGCTATAAAAAATACCATAAACTATGTAGCTCATAAACAGTAGATTTATTTCTCATAGTTCTGGAGGCTGGGAAGTCCAAAATCAAGGCAGATTCAGTGTCTGGTGAGCTCTCGCTTACTGGTTCATAAACAGTCATTGTTTTCACTATGTCTTTACATGGCAGAAGGGGCAAAGAGGTCTCCTTTATAAGAGCATTAATCCCATGAATAAGGGCTCTATCTTCATGATCTAAACACCTTCCAAAGATCCCATCTCCCAATACCATCACTTTGGGGATTAGGATTTCAATATATGAATTTCAAATTATGAATAAGATCAATTTATCTACTCATATTTATTGCGACAATTAGGTTCCAAATCTAGCATATTATGCTGAGATCAGAATGCCTGTACATTCTATGTCCAAAGAACAGCTACGGTTATGCACTTAGAGCATAGGGACTGGCCTAGAATCAGAACACTTAAGAGTTGTCCTTGATCATCAAATCTACAAGCTTAATGCAAATCACCTGGAGTCTCAATTTCCTTGGCCATCAGATATTCAGAGGGAGAGAGAGCCTAGGATGTTGAACCTTTAAGTTGGAAAAGTCTGTGAATATAAGAACATCTCAACTGTGCATGCTTAGCCCTTAAAATGTTCATCAAGGAATTTTGGTCCTTTCTATATGTCTAGGCCTCTATGTGGCTCCAAGTTACAGGCCTATATGTGCATATGAGGTAAAGTCCTATGTGTGTCTCTAAGGCATAGGCCCCTAGAAGTCTATGTACATGGTTATAGGTCTATACATATCTATCAAGGATCAGCTTCTAAGGGCCTAAAAGCTGCAAGTCAATATGTGCCCATAAAGTGTAGGCCTATGTATGTCTATAATGTTTAGCTTTTTATAGCTTTTAGTAACTAGGTTCTAACAGTGCAGGGCGTGTCACTAAATAAACATTTATGAATGACCACAGAATAGAACTTCATCTCATTTACTATATGAGCACATAATAATCTTTTATGAATCCTAACAATATCTTTCAAAACACATCTTGAAAAACCTACACTTTTTTTGGCTTACAGAAATTGCTGAGAAAAGATGAGAGAAGAACTCTATTTTTCTGCTTTTAAACTAATTTCCCGTCATTTGCAGATCACCCAGCTTTCAAATTTTCACATAGGAAAGAACTATAGTTATCCAGAGTTATCCAGCTCTGGCTTCTTAAACCCGTGATTTAGACTTTGCTTTATCCTAACTGCAGATATGTTCTAGGACCATAAAATATATTGGTAGATCCTCTTTTCATAGCCTGATTGCTTAGAAATAGTTTGTCTACCACTTCTCAAAAGAAGACATTTATGTGGCTAACACATGAAAAAAAAGCTCATCATCACTGGTCATTAGAGAAATGCAAATCAAAACCACAATGAGATACCATCTCACGCCACTTAGAATGCAATCATTAAAAAGTCAGGAAACAACAGATGCTGAAGAGGATGTGGAGAAATAGGAACACTTTTATGCTGCTGGTGGGAGTGTAAATTAGTTCCACCATGGTGGAAAACAGTGTGGCGATTCCTCAAGGATCTAGAACCAGAAATACCATTTGACCCAGCAATTCCAATACTGGGTATATACGCAAGGGATTATAAATCTTTCTACTATAAAGACACATGCACACGTATATTTATTGCAGTACTGTTCACTATAGCAAAGACTTGGAACTAACCCAAATATCCATCAGTGATAGACTGGATAAAGAAAATGTGGCACATACACACCATGGAATACTATGCAGCCATCAAAAAGGATGAGTTCATGTCCTTTGCAGGGATATGGATGAAGCTGGAAACCATCATCAGCAAACTAACACAAGAACAGAAAACCAAACATTGCATGTTCTCACTCATGAGTGGGAGTTGAACAATGAGAACACATGGACACGGGGAGGGGAACATCACACACCAGGGCCTGTTGGGGGCTGGGGGGCACTGAGGGGGATAGCATTAGGAGAAATACCTAATGTAGATGATGGGTTGATGGGTGCAGCAAACCACCATAACATGTGTATATCTATGTAACAAGCCTGCATGTTCTGCCCATGTATCCCAGAACTTAAAGTATAATACAAAAATGAAATAAAATGTTTTAAAAAGAAATAGTTTGTCTACTCAAAGCTCCATATGGAGGGATGTTTTTGATCAGACATGTCAGCAGTGGAAATCATTTAAGACAAATTTCCCCTGGGTTGAGACCGTTTTCTGATGCCAAAGACTATGAAGAAAATGTAATCTGAGTTCTCTGAATGAACTTTTTACCACTAGCACGTGTGGATGCAAGACAGCGCAGAGCAGAGGGAAGAGGCGGTGCAGTTCAGCATAAGTCCTTACTTAAGAGCATCATTCTAATTATTGTCCAAATCGGGATAGCTAGTTTTTTCCAAAAAAAAGTTCGCCGACCAGGTCAACCTGTATAAACTGGGACTGTTGGAGGCAAACTGGGATGTACAGTCACACTCTCATCCCTGGCTGGGCAACCTTGTATGCATTAGGCACTGTCTCTGGGCCTCAGTTGTCTTACATGAAAAAGGAGATTAACTGTATCTGCCTGACCTATCTTGGAGGATTATGGGAAACCTAATGCAGTAATGTTTATCAAAGCACTTTGGTAACCTAGAAAAACTATATAATAAAAAGATAAGCATCATTACTATTGATACTAACATGTGATTAGACAAGTCATAAGAGCCTGAAAAATCCAAAAGAATGGAAAAAAGGGATTTGTACTATCCCATTAGGCTTTCTGGGATATGTTTATTTATATATGATGTATTATTTATTAAGGATTTTATGTAAATATCCTTTATATAGTTGTTGTATGGAAAAAATCTGCCACTTCTCAATTTCTTTTATTCTCATAGGATGGCCAAACCATGGATAATCCTCAATAGTAAATAATTGGAAAAGACATTTACATTCTAAACACATTATGGTGTGTTTAGGTAATTATTTTCCAGATTGAATATTCTACAGATTCACTTCCAAACATAACCTTTTAGAGGTTTAAGTTAACTGGATAATCATCCGTTCAGGTGGAAAAGATCTGGCTTCTCTTGATTGCAAACTTAATTCATGCTAATAGTGAACCTAGGCTGCCAAAAAACATCCAGGCTTCAGGTTCTTTGGTGGAAGTCCAGGCAGGGAAGGCCAGACATGGTGGCTCACACCTGTAATCCCAGCACTTTGGGAGGCTGACACGGGCAGATCACCTGAAGCCGGGAGTTTGAGACCAACCTGACCAACATGACAAACCCTGTATCTACTAAAAATACAAAAATTAGCATGGTGGCGCATGCCTGTAATCCCAGCTACTCGGGAGGCTGAGGCAGGAGAATTGCTTGAACCCAGGAGGCAGAGATTGCAGTGAGCCGAGATCACACCACCACAATCCAGCCTGGGTGACAAAGCAAGACTCTGTCTAAAAAAAAAAAAAAAAAATGCAGGGGAAAGAAGGTCCTCTGTATTCAACACTGGTCAGTTCACACTTGGAATAAATGGTCCAGGACATCTGGAGCCATTCCAGACAAGAGTGATGAAGGCAGCAAGAGTCTGGAAACTATGTCATGCCTGCAGAGGTGGAAATAATTGGGGATATGTCAACTACAAAAGGAGACAACACACCTGAAGTGCTGTCATGTGGAAAAGAGATTTAGAGTTCCAAAAGGTGAGATAAGAACTAACAGATTGAAGTTATAGGGACAAAGGTTTGCCTCAACGTGTCCAACTTCTTTCCAACATTTGGACTTGTTCACAAATGGAATAGGATACCTCCAAAGGGAGTGAGTTCCTTGTCACTTACATTGTTCAAGCAGCAGCTGGAATCTTCCATAGCAGACAGAGGGCAATTGACTAGATCAGAGCTTTCTAAATTGTGTTCTGCAGAATCTGAGAAGGAACGACAAATACCTTGGGGGTCACATAGATTAGGACGGTCGGATGCTGCTCAATACTATAAGGGCCCCAAGCCCCCACCCCTGACTAACCAGAGCAGTTCCACTTCTGTTTGTTGAGGTTTTTGTTGCTGTTTTGTTTCTGCTTCTTTGTCTAATGTATTGTCTTATGTCTGCATAGTATTTATTTTGGAAAAAAATAGTAGGAGAGAGGTTCTTCTGAAAGACCTGTTTTAAAATCGCTGACATCAAAGCTTCTTTACAGGCCCAGCATGGTGGCTCATGCCTGCAATCCCAGAACTTTGGGAAGACGAGGCAGGTAGATCACCTGAGGTCAGGAGTTTGAGACCAGCCTAGCCTACATGGCGAAACCCTGTCTCTACTAAAAATACAAAAAAAGTACCCGGGAGTGGTGGTGGGCACCTGTAATCCCAGCTACTCGGGAGGCTGAGGCAGGAGAATCGCTTCAGCCCGGGAGGTGGAGGTTGCAGTGAGCTGAGATCACGCCACTGCACTCCAGGCTGGGCGACAGAGTGAGACTGTCTAAAACAAAACAAAAACCAAAAAAAACCCTAAAACTTCTTTACAAGTCCAAAGTTCTGTAAGTTTATAAAAGTAAGTCAAGGGAGGGGTCCACTGTGCACATCCTCACCTTCTTTCAGAGTTTCCTGTAGCCCAGCTCTCAGATTAGTAGCCTCTCAAACACCGACTCCAAAAAAGAATGCAACTGGAATGTCTGATCTTCAAATGTTACCTTCTACATGTGAAAAATAGAAGTAAGTCAAAGGGTGTAGGATACCTAAATATTTGATTAAGAAAATTAGCCAATAACAATAAAGTAAATTTTGCTGAGGATAAAATGTAATTCAGATAATCAACATGTGGTTGTGTTTGTTTTTTAATCTACTTCTAGAAATCTACTTTTCAGAGAAGTCTAAAAATGTGAAGACTAAATTAAATAACTGAAATGAAATTTACCTGTAAGTTTTCATTTTTGCTATGTACAATTTTGAAATTTCTTTAACATTTACTTTCAGGGAGCTTGACTAGCTGAGCATCCTTCTTTATTTGACTGATCGCTATCTCCTGATGCTCCATCCTGAGAATATTTCATTTATAGACAATGTTATATGGTCTTAGTGATTCTTAGCAAAATTTTTATTATTATTATACTTTAAGATCTGTGACACATGTGCAGAACGTGCAGGTTTGTTACATAAGTATACACGTGCCATGGTGGTTAGCTGCACCCATCAACCCATCATCTACATTAGGTATTTCTCCTAATGCTATCCCCCTCAGCCCCTCAGCCCCCAGCAGGCCCTGGTGTGTGATGATCCCCTCCCTGTGTCTGTGTGTTCTCACTGTTCAACTGCCACTTATGAGTGAGAACATGCAGTGTTTGGTTTTCTGTTCCTGTGTTAGTTTGCTGAGAATGATGGTTTCCAGCTTCATTCATGTCCCTTCAAAGGACATGAACGCATCCTTTGTGATGGCTGCATAGTATTCCATGGTGTATATGTGCCACATTTTCTTTATCCAGTCTATCATTGATGGATATTTGGGTTGGTTCCAAGTCTTTGCTATTGTGAACAGTACTGCAATAAATATACATGTGCATGTGTCTTTATAGTAGAATAATTTATAATCCCTTGGTTATATACCCAGTAATGGGATTGTTGGGTCAAACGGTATTTCTGGTTGTAGATCCTTGAGGAATCACCACACTTAGCAAATATTTTCAAACAACCAGGTTCTGAGACTCTGGGACTCAAATTAAAAAGTGGAAATGGAATATGAATCAACCTGTAGGACTATTGAATATATTTAGAAAAATGAGGGTAATAATTTGAACATAAAATTTACCTCCATTTCAGTAGAGTGTCTACAATATTAATTTAAAAAAGAAAATAATAAGTATTGGATATGGAGAAATTGGAGCCCTCGTACATTGTTGGTGGGAATGTAAAATGGTACAGCTGCCGTGGAAAATAGTGTAGCAGTTCCTCAAAAAATTAAACATAGAATTACCATATGATCCAGAAATTCCACTCTTAGATCTATACCCCAAAGAACTGAAAACAGAGACTCAAACAAATTCATTATACATGTATGATCATATTAGCCAAATATGATCACATAGCCAAATAAGGGATATATCATATTCACATAGCCAAAATAAGGGAACAACCCAAGTGTCCGCTAGTGGATGAACTGATCAACACAGTCCACTGGTCTATCACAGTGGAATATTACTCAACCATAAAAGGAATGAAGTAATGATACATACTCTAACCTGGATGAGCCTTGAAAACATTATGCCAAGTGAAAGAAGTTAAACACCATAGGTCATATGTTGTTTGATTTCATTGATATAAAATATCCAGAATAAGTAATTCCATACAGATAGAAATCAGATTAATGGTTGCCAGGGACTCGGGGGAGGAAGAAATTGATAGTGACTGCTTAACGGGTATAGGGTTCCTTTTGGGGTTATGAAAATATTTTGGAACAAGATAGAGGGGGTTGTTGTATAACATTATGAATGTACTTAATGCTACCAAATTTTTCACTTTAAAATGATTAATTTTATGTTTTATGAATTTTACCTCAATTAAAAATATGTATAGAGGAAATTAATTTTGTGAATCCCCTTTTGGGATAAAACATCAAATGTACCTACTTCTCAAGAGCACACTAAAAAGTAGCATTATAATTTTTTTTTAAGTTTTACCGCCGGGCACGGTGGCTCACGCCTGTAATCCCAGCACTTTGGGAGGCTGAGTTGGGTGGATCACGAGGTCAGGAATTTGAGACCAGACTGGCCAATATGGTGAAACCCTGTCTCTACTAAAAATACAAAAGTTAGCTGGGCATAGTGGTGGGTGCCTGTCATCTCAGCTACTCTGGAGGCTAAGGCAGAATTGCTTGAACGTGGGTATGTGGAGGTTACAGTAAGCCGAGATTGTGCCATTGCACTCCAGCTTGGGCAACAAGAGGGAAACTGCATCTCAAAAAAAATAAAATAAAATAAAAAAATAAAAATTACCACAGCTTCCATGCTCAGTGATGACTTCTGCTGACTGGCTTTTAGATGACATCGTTCAGAAAGACTGCCATCCTCCATTGACATCCACCCATCAGTGGTTCAGCCATTCACTCAGTCAGAAAGTTATTGAGTGCCCACCTCATAAAGCCCATGGAAACAGGCAGACTACCCACTTTCAAGGAGGTTTCAGTCTAGATGGGAAGATCAGGCTGAACGGACTGCTCAAGTTGTTATGTGTTCCTTCAGTATAGATCCAAAGTGTCTCATCACTTTAGAGGAGACTATTGAGAGACAGAGAAGTATGGGAAGGCTTCACTGAGATGGCAGAGTCAGAGGCCAATCTCTAAAAACAGATGGGACCACTGGAACACTTTATGCACTCTTGTCTGACAGCATTTATCACACTGGATGATAGCTGTTAACATGTCTGTCTACCCTTATAGAATGTGAGACACTTGAGGCCAATAATCATGTCCTTGTATTCCAAGTGCCTCACAAGAGAGATTTTTCTGAGTTCTTAGAGAAAAATCTATCTTGCAAGCTTTCTTGCACATAGAATTTAGTGGGAAATTGCTATAAGAAGATGAACCAAGACTTAGGTCAAAATATTATGTGTTTAAATGAACCAGTGGGTTATCTCCCTGACTCCACAGTGGGTGTTTCTAAGGAAGTACCACTCTGAAGCTGGAGGCCAAGGCAGAGTGAAGAGAAAAGGGCAGGGTTTACCATGAAACCAAAGCAGCTTAAGCTTTGGGACCCTGTGCTTGCACTGAGCTCTCTCCAAGGCCCTGTTGAGAATTGCATATGCCTGATTTTGTATTCTTTTTCTTAAAGAGGGTCTCTCAAATTGTATCAACTTGAGACCCCACAAAATCTAGAACCCGACAAAATCTAGTACCACCTTGGATGGTTTGAGATTTAGGCCCCGCAAAATCTAGAACCACCCTAGATAAAAAGAATCTAGTTGGTTTGATTCAGAGGAAATCAAGGTCTTTTGGGACTAGTAGAGTCTGTCCTGCTTAAGAAGATGCATTCTGAAGTCACGTTGCTTGGGTGTGACTTTGGGTATGTTACTTCACCTCTTTAGTTCAAGGAACAATAGCACCCACTTCATCAACATGTATTCTTCTATTCAACTTTATTTACTGAGCACAAATTAGGTGTCTGACCCCGCACAGTAACCCAACAAATGACATCTCCACCACAGCTGGAGAAACTGTTGGTTGAGAAGCATCCTTTTTATTTACATTTTGAGATGATGGTGTGAAACATAAAAACTGGATTTTAATTAGCTAGACTTTTATATTATTAAGGAGAAGAAAATGCGGATCACAAGTCTGCATATGTTTGAGACATGGCAGTGCACAAACAGCCTTGCACAGCTTGACTTCTCAGTAGGAGACCCCAAGCTGGAGCTTTAAAAGCCTCACATATTTCTCGTGGCCTTCATATTAGGAGCATATTTCAGGTGGAATTCCAGAAGGGGGTCTTGATACACGAGGCAGTAGTTTTTCAGTAGGTAATTCATAAGAAGACAACCTTTCCCTCCTTGGTTTCTTGTTATGGCCAAGAATGTCTATTGCTGGCAGCCAGGCATTTTTCACAGATGAGGCCCGGCACCTGCAGAATTCATTGCTTCTGGTGGCTCAGCAGAACCAGAGCTTAGCAAGTTGTAAGGCTTCGTACATGGTGCTTTTGTTTCCATAACCTTTTAATTAAGTTTTTATCTAGAGCTTCTAAATGAATTTTTATATTGCAGCGAGGCAACTTCTCGGGCACTAAACAGCCTCACTGCTGTGTGGAAGCAGCACAGGAACCTGCAGATGCCAATAATATTGGCCTTGAATGTACATATTTTCAGACCGTATGAGGAAGAAGTCAAGTTCAATGGCAAGAGGAATTCTGTAGCTCTGTACAATTAAGAGATGGGTTGCATTTGTGAACTGGTATGCCTACCTGTGTGAATGGAAATTATTTTCTCAGTTCTGTTCAAAATATTTGTTGAATATTTCCTGCTTTCCTTTATTCGTTTTTTTTTTAAATCTGAGATTTAATCCATAACACAGACTGCAACAGAAATATCAACTAATTCAGGCTAAAAATTCTACCAGTAGCACTGAATTCTTTATATTGGCAGCCTACATTACACAAATTAATGTGATGACATAATCAGTATTTCATTCCACTTGATGTGAATACCTTCCAAGTTTCTCTTCCATTTTTCTATTTTTGGTAATATAGCAAAAAGAGTCTTTTCTACTTTATTTCAAATTCAACAAACCACTCATCTAAAAAAAGGGAAAGTGAATCTTCTTTCTTTCTCAAAGCCTGGGTAACCTTGGCAGCACATAAGCCTCCATCAAAAGCAAATAAGGCTGTAAATAACAATCATTCCCCATTCATAAAAGCTGCCTTTGACAGTCCAAGAAATAACAAATTACAAGTCAATAGTCCCCAAGAGATTATAAAGCACTTTAATCATTCTGAATCTGTTTTGATGTGCGTGGTATTTTTTAGAGTGGAATTAGTTACTCCTTTGAGAAACTGCAACCAAGTTTGTGATTTCTGAGTGTTTCACTTAAGCAGAGTTAGAGGCAGAAAAATCCACCATCAATGATTTTTTTGAAAAACGAAGACAACCAAGATACTTGAGTGCCTCCTTTTTAGGACTATGCTCTACTTCTTTCCTTCATATTTGTACTATTAAAGGGCGTTAAAAAAATACAGTGCCTGTTCTTAGGAAGCTTACCTAATGGGGAGCTGCAATACATTCATTCTTTTGATTCATTTACTCTTTATTTACTATATCTCATAAATTCTTATAGTGTTGATATAAGAATAGAAATATAGTGTTGGTGTAGGTATTCCTATAGAGTTGGTGACTGAAGAATGCAACTAAATTTACATGCAAAGTGTTCATTAAGACATTGAAACTCTTGGAGCTGAAGTTGTCTTCACTGTAAGAGACCCTGCCCAGTTATAAAATTCTCTGCTTATAGTCCTAGTAACACAATGTTATACAACTGGAATTGTTGCAGTCACTTCCAGGCAGGTGCTGTTCAGGATGCTAAAATAAGACTAGGTGATAAAGATGAATCAAAGATTAGTAAGATGAGCTGTTCACACTATGCACAATCAAAGAGTACCCAATTGTGAAGACTCTTGGACTATATAACTAGATTTTTACTCTATTTTGATATAATAACAGGGCCCCTAAATGGAATTATATTTAAGACTGAGAAGAGGCAGCTGGTGGTAATGTAGATATAATTCTATCAAGAAATTCAGCCGGAGCCACAATACAAAAGTGAGATGCTCAGGTGATTCGATTTGTACACATTTCTACTATTTCCAGAAAATGATGTTTTCTTACAATTATTTAAAAACTAATCCTGACAGTTTCTTTCTATGAATATATTTATTTACTCCATATGGCTGTATGACCTCAATTTTATTTTCTTACGCAAACTTTATCACAGAAATGGAAAGTAAGCTACTTGGTATACTCCAAAACCACTTTTGCTTTCAAATGCTCCGGTTCTAATGACAGATTTAAAAGCCAGTGAGTCTTCACTATAGCACTGCATTCTGACAATAAATCAGGAGTTTCACCTGCTCAAAAACCACAGCTGCTTCTGCCCAAGGCACTGAGGAGAAATTCAATGACTTCACAATTAGGGGGACTTCATCCTTATCCTTCAACATAGGCAACTATTTAAGTTTTAAATTTTGGGGTCACATTTTTATGTTACATTATATTCAAAGAAATACCTCTATGTATACATTCTAGAGAATGTATACATTCTAGAGAATGTATTACATTCTCTAGAAGGGCTCAGCAGCAGATTTCAGGTGGCCAAAGAAATAATCAGCAAACTTGATGATAGGACCATTAAAATACCTAAACTTCAGAAGGCCTTTAGTTTTCTCTTAGATTTTTCCAAAATAGCCAACTAAAACTCTGGGATTTGGGAATATGGGGCTGAGGCATAATTAGAAGGAAGCCTAGCCATTGAAAGCCATGTTCTGATGCCATTTTTTTTCCCAAGAAGAAAATATAAAGGATATATTTAGTCACTATTAATCAAATCACAGCGTGGCAATCGTTACTCTTCAAGATTCAAACAGTAGTTACCACAGTAAATTAAAATTCCACTAGAAGAGTAGGGCTCAATATTACTACTGGTTATTAGGTTAAACTGTGTAAAATCTCCTTTTTTTTTTTTTTAACAGATCAGAAACAGTTGAATATTGGCGTTTTCATATAATTCAACTAACTAATTGGATTTAGATAAACTTTTTCACATTTAATATAGATTTCATAACTTTGCAAGTTACAACTGCAGCCACTCTTATTTAATTTCTAATTGAATGGTTAACTTATCTGGTATGTTATAGACTTTTTCCCTAAAGAACATGGTTTAGCACCAAATTCTTCAATAGGAAAGTTGATGTGAATGCTGGATAGTTTTTGCATGACTGAACATGAGTTTTTGTCCTAGGAGTACAGGCAAGCTCACAAATTTTAACGTCAATTAGCTGTTTTTGAAATGTCTTTTAAAACTGAGGCAGCCACCTATCAGGGTAAAGTCTCAGCTACAGAGAGTTTTATTTTTTGATGAACAAAACTCCCCAAACATAGTACATAATTTTAGGACTCTTGACATTTAATATATCTAAATACGAATAACAATTACTGAATACCCGTAGCATACACATTTTATGGATTTCTGTCCTTAGCAGTAATACAATTCAAACACCAAGCTTAAGCAGTGGGAATATTTCTCGGGAAAAACATAAATGAACCACTGCAGTGGAATTCAATTAGATTAAATTTACCATTCCTTGGTTCAGTAGAAGAGAGGCAATGCCTGAAAGCACAATCACATAGTCCCTGAGTTGGAACAAGTCCACCACGCTCTGCCCTTGGAAATGAAGAAAGGGTAGGGCATGCTTTGTGAATGAGTTGTATTGTAGCAGGAAGAAGAAAAGAAAAACTTGGACTTCTCCCCTCAACACTTTCACAAAGACACAAAATATGCTTTGAAGGTTGCGGACAGGAGAAATCTCTCCAGGTTAAGCTCCAGGGAAAGGCCTGTATTTTTTCTTCCTTGGAACCTTACAAAGAGATTGGTGTGGCATTCAAGGATCATCAAATCTCCCTTCAGTCCAGAACATGCCAAGTGGCCTAGCCTTCCCTAGACATTCATGGGTCATGGGAGAAGAAAAGCTGTGCTGGAGAGTCAATGCCAAGGACTTGGCCATTGTCCAATCCAGGAGTGCTCCTGATCAAGAGGCAGATGAAAGAAGAAGGGGGCCAGGGGAGGCTGAGCTACAAGTCGTCTAGCATTTGAGTCGGTTTCAGCTTTTCTCTAAAACTCTGAAAACGAATCTCACTTCTGAATTTTACATTGTAAAAAACCACCAAACTTATTAAAATCTTATTAAAAATCAAGCAAGCAAAAATGCAAATACAAAAAGACAATAACTTGTGGTTCTTTCAGTTTTATTTGAACTGTTTCTACAGGCATTTTTCACTAAAATTTTCTTTCTTTGTGATGGAGGAAAGCACATATTTCCTTTTTTATTAAAATACACATATTCAGACAATGTTATCTGTGAACTCCTTGATGGCAGCACTCAATAATTGATTAAATGACAGAGTGATGATACGTTTAATTTGACTTGGTCATTAAAGTTCTCTGCACTTTGCATATCAAATGCAGTTGAATCCTCTTGTGCTGTGGGTTAAAAAGGAGGCAGCTCAGGAATAGGTGAAGATAAACTCCCTGGTCACCCACAGTGGACTTGGATAGGTGACAAAAACTGGATTATGGGAACTGAAGGAACTGATGCATTTGGTTACCAAATTAAATAAGTTTGACTGTAGAATTGAAACGGTGCTTTGACCCTTGTGTGATCAGTGTAGCTGCAGGATATCTATGTCTAGAACCTTCTTTCTGGTGCAGAGGCATCCAGAATAAAACCTTCAGAGATAATTGTGCAAATGTTGTAAAAAATATCTATAAATGACTTTTTAATATCTCCTAAGAGGCATATAGTAAGAAAAAGATATTTGCTTTTCAAGAACACATATCAAATAAGGTAAATGACTCAGTATATAAGAAAAAAATTTCCATTAATATTTTTCATAAAATAGTTTCATAAAAAACCTTACATAGGAAAATAATGTTTCACTTAAATAGATTTACTCTTTGGTGTTAATAGACTTAGCTGCTCAAATTAATTTTACATTTTATAAAAAACAATATAAAACATTGGCTTTATTATGATCTATGAAATTATTTTTTAATACTTTTTTATACCCTTGAGCAATTTAAAATCTGAGAAATAATACATTCTTTCATAGGAAACAATCACTATGGTGATTCTGAAGCCTTAATTTTTATATTAAACAAAAGCATTAGGCTTTAGAGCTTATTAAGACAACAAAATGAAATACACAATTGCCTTGAAATAGTATCAGCAAGAAATAAAATGTTTAAAAATTATTTAACTATTTTTAAAATGTAGACTTTTAATCTATTATAGTTGGGGTGTGTATTGTGTAAATTAATGCAGGTAAATACTTCAGCTAAGTGCTCTCGGGTGAACTGCATTCAAAATTAACACCTATAATTTACCAAGATAAAGTCACCTCTAACTCTTTGTTCAGTTCAAACAAGGGGAATTAAATGTCGTTTCTAAAATAAGGCATTATGGAGTTACAACAGTCTGCAATATTTTTTCAGTCTCTATCAGTTTAGTTGGTGTTATACAAAGTTATAGAATTTACCACTAATAGTTCTATTAAATAATTGTAGAATTTCTTAAATTGTCTCCACAAGTGGAAAAACTCATAGCTAACCCTCCAAACTGTGAATATATTTGAAATGAAGAGGCGGAGGTTGCAGTGAGCAAAGATCGCATCGTTGCACTCCAGCCTGGGCAACAAGAGCGAAACTCTGACTCAAAAAACAAAACAAGATAGTATCAAATACAGTATCACATCACTTAATGATAGGGACATGTTCTAAGAAATGCATTGTTAGGCAATTTAGTCAAGCAAGCATCATACAGATTACTTACACAAACCTAGATGGTATGATCTAGTCATAACCCACCTAGCCTATTAAGCTGTATAGCATATTACCATACAGAATACTCTAGGCAACTGTAACACAATGGTAAGTATTTATATATCTAAATATAGAAAAGGGACAGTAAAAATGTGGCATAAAAGGTTAAAAATGGTAAACATGTACAGGACACTCACCACAAATGGAACTAGCAGGACTGGAAGTCACTTCGGCTGAGTCAGTGAGTGATGAGTGAATGTGAAGACCTAGGACATTAGTGTACACTCCTGTAGATTTTATAAACACCTTACACTTAGGCTACAATAAATTTATAAAAATAAAGTAATTATGCTATAATTTTACAATGGCTACTCTGTCACTAGGAGATAAGAATTTTTCAGCTCTATTATAATCTTATGGGACCACCGCTATCCTATATGTGGTCCATTGCTGACCAAAATATCACTGTGCACCCCATGACTGTATCTCAACATGAAGTTGCTGTTTTTCAGTCTGGTACTCCAAAAGGGATTTGAATCACTTTCAGACTTCTCTTTTTAAATATCATTGCAGGAGTATAGATTATTTTACTTATTGAATATGATTCAATACAATTCGAGCTTAAAACATGAAGGTGATAAAATAATGACTCTATTTACTGAATAAAAATACTCCAGTGAAAACAAAGGAAACATATTTGATCACATATACACTTTTAAATTACAGTGTAAG
>NW_012107675.1:984460-987948 GCF_000951045.1 Mandrillus leucophaeus
TTCAGTGAGGATAAAGGCACATTAAAAAAGAAGAATACTATATGAAGACAGGAGAAAAAATGAAAAATTAGAACATAAAATTGGTCATGCTGTATCAAACATAAAAAGTCCTCTGAGGCATTTTATCATGATTAACATAGAAAGTTGTAATATTTTCAATTAAAAAAGGAAATATTTCATTATAAAATGAAATGTAGGTCTCTCCAAGTTTTATTTTATATAGGTTCTTTCAAAGATCACCAAAAAAGGGCCGGGCACGGTGGCTCATGCTTGTAATCCCAGCACTTTGGGAGGCCAAGGCAGGTGGATCACTTGAGGTCAGGAGTTCAAGACTAGCCTGGCCAACATGGCAAAACCCCCTCTCTACAAAAAGTACAAAAAAATTAGCCAGGTGTGGTGGTGCATGCCTGTGATCCCAGCTACTAGAGAGGCTGAGGCAGGAAAATCGCTTGAACCTGGGAGGCAGTGCTTGTAGTGAGCTGAGGTCACGTCACTGCACTCCAGCCTGGGGCGACAGAGCGAGACTCTGTATCAAAAACAAAACAAAACAAAAAACAAAACAAAACAAAAAAACCCAAAAAACAAAGATCACCAAAAAAGGCTTAGTTTCAGCAATATCACCACAAAAATATTTTGGAATACCTTGATGGTATATTTAAAGTGTTGATATTCATTCATTGTCATTGATACATAACTGATATCCATCACCATTAATATATCATGCCTACCCAGCAAAGGAAATAAAGTAACTGTTCACTAAAAACAATTATTCTGGGGGAAGGTTGGTAATTTCTTTAATAATCTTGATATATCAAATACAAGCAGAGTATTTTACTTGTACTATATAGCAAAGTGACTGTAAATAGCTGATATTTTATACTTCTTATACATAAAGATGGCAATTTTGGGAAATTCTGAGTCCTCAAGCACTGAATTGGCATTCATCTTTTTGAACTGATTAATCAGCGTGCCTTGGACAGAGTAAGTCCTCAATAAAAACTGAAAGAGCTTCCTAAAGCTCTACTTTCCTCCTGTTGGTTCTCACCAAAACCAATTTCTAGCTTCATGATTACACTAGCAGCAGTTCTCAAGGGAAAGATTTCTGGATTGTTAATAGGTGTTACATGAATATGGCCCCCCTGTGTTAAATGGTGTTCTATGTATTCCTATGTGGCAGGAATTATCCGAAACATTACTATGCTAATACACATTAAGAGTCTTACGAGGGGCCATATGGTATGTAGCAATCTCAAATACATTTATTCTCTGTCTGTCAGAACATCTTAGGGAACGACTGCTTTGCCAAAATCACTTTCGGAGTGTGGCTCTATATGACTGAACCCTTTGGCCAATCAACCAAATTCCCCTTAAGTCTAGCCCCAGCCTTTCTCTATGCCCCCTGACATAAGCCATCAAATAAAATAAACATCATTTTTATTTTTTTTGCTGATCAAACACACAATCCTCCAGAACCCACACCAATCTCCTTGAAGGACACGCAGTGTGGTAGACACATTTCGACGTGCTTCTCTTGATTGTATTTCTGTGTACTTGAGTTGCTCATTTGTGAGCCCAATGCACTGGCCTGTCTAGTATAGAAAAGGCATTAGGACTATGAGAGTAGAAATGCACTGACCTCTCTGGTATAGAAAGGGCATTAGGACTGTGATGGTAGAAATGAAAGAAAAGAAACAAGGAAAGGAGAAAAGAAGGGGTCAATATTCAGTCTTTGATGACCAAATAGAATCCTGGAGTTGGGTTAACAGTCATAAAGGTCAGAATTGAGGGAGATAAAAATTCTTTAGGTCTTATTTGCTCTCACTTAGCACATGGAGAGCCAAGCCTGGCTACCAGATCTTAGAATTTATTACCTGCCCTGAGTAGAGAGGTCTATGAGGTAAAGAAAGCAGAGCACTCTTCCAGAACAACTGTGGGAAGAGAAAGATGCGGAGGCGAGGGAAACAGAGAAAGATAACTTGACCTCCCCTCTCTACTTCAAAATCCTGGCAGGGAGGATCGTTAAATTTGGCTGAGACCTCTATTGAGGGTGAGGATTTTAGCCTGCTTCCTGTTTGGGTTTTCAGGAACAGACTGTTTCAAAGAGTGCCTGGAAGAACCTGGGAGGTCCAAACAGTTGCATTCAGTGAGGGAACTTAAGGTCCCTAACACCTGAGCTTACTGTGCTGCTTTGGGGAGATAGCCCAGGTTTCCACTGTGCCCATTAGGAGGTAGGAGAAGGTTGTACTGGCTGTGAACTTCCCAGCATGAACTGTCCCTGATAGCGTGGGTACAGGGTGAGGGTGGTCATGCCAGGTCGGGGCCAAATGTGAGTTAGCTAGACCTCAGGAGGACATACCAATCCAGAAGAGGCAGCAGTTCACAGCAGCAGTCTGAGTGCCACGCATAAACCCTGATGCAGCTGAGTGGGTCCCAGCTAGCGCGGACATGTGAACCAGCCCAGTACCAGGAGGCCATACTGAGGCTAGGGGCTGCAGATAGGCAGAGCAGATACTCTTCAGCCAGAACCTACAGGAAGTTAAGCTTTGCCTACTTTTTTAGGATGGCGGAAGATGGTTTAAATTAGAAGAGATTGAGATACATTAAAAAGCAAATCCCAATTTCTCCCACCTGGTATGGTAAGAATGCAAAAGATCATATTAGTCATAGAAAAATCAACTGTGTTTTCTCTGCATGGCTAACTGTATGCAAATTTCAATGCCTTCCCTTCTCTTAAAATACTTGTTTTCTATTCCATGCTTCATATTCCATCTTGGTTTTCTCTCTGGTTTCTGAAGTGTCATGGCTTATACCTTCTACTCTAACATTGTATCTTCATGAGGTCCAGGATACATCATATTTCTTATTATCAGCAAAGTACTAACACAAGTCACTAGAGCAAAGAAAGTAATTACAGCACATTTCATAATTCAGTCCAATTCTACAATATATTTTATATTTGAACAATGTAAGAAATGGAATATAACAAAATGAAACTAATAGAATTAAAAATTTAATGTTGAGGAAGTATAGTATCTTTTAGTTATCCGTATCACATAAGAATTCTCAAACAATATAGAAATGAGCATTGTACAACTGTCACTTATATAATCATATAGTTGCTTTTATCCAGCAGTGGAAATCCAGTGTGGTCATTGTATGTTAGATAGTAGATTGACGTTTTTTAATAAGAAAAATAATGATATTTTAGATAAGTTTGCTGGCAGAAACTCTAGTGCATCTGATTTTAGAGTGGCAGTAGTAGCATGTAGAAGCATTAGAAGTAGCATGATAGAAATCATGAAACCTAAGTTAAAAATAGACTTTATCTCAAAGAAAGTGTTTTCAAGTTCTCTTTACAGTGAAAATAAAATTCAGCCCCCTCTCCAGCTTTGACTTTTCTGTGTGGCTTACCTGAATATAGTGAAAAGAATTTAAAAATAACAAAAGATTTCTTACCAAACTGGGGTTACGGATTGGAACATTTATAT
>NW_012107675.1:987998-995312 GCF_000951045.1 Mandrillus leucophaeus
GAAATGCACTGACCTCTCTGGTATAGAAAGGGCATTAGGACTGTGATGGTAGAAATGAAAGAAAAGAAACAAGGAAAGGAGAAAAGAAGGGGTCAATATTCAGTCTTTGATGACCAAATAGAATCCTGGAGTTGGGTTAACAGTCATAAAGGTCAGAATTGAGGGAGATAAAAATTCTTTAGGTCTTATTTGCTCTCACTTAGCACATGGAGAGCCAAGCCTGGCTACCAGATCTTAGAATTTATTACCTGCCCTGAGTAGAGAGGTCTATGAGGTAAAGAAAGCAGAGCACTCTTCCAGAACAACTGTGGGAAGAGAAAGATGCGGAGGCGAGGGAAACAGAGAAAGATAACTTGACCTCCCCTCTCTACTTCAAAATCCTGGCAGGGAGGATCGTTAAATTTGGCTGAGACCTCTATTGAGGGTGAGGATTTTAGCCTGCTTCCTGTTTGGGTTTTCAGGAACAGACTGTTTCAAAGAGTGCCTGGAAGAACCTGGGAGGTCCAAACAGTTGCATTCAGTGAGGGAACTTAAGGTCCCTAACACCTGAGCTTACTGTGCTGCTTTGGGGAGATAGCCCAGGTTTCCACTGTGCCCATTAGGAGGTAGGAGAAGGTTGTACTGGCTGTGAACTTCCCAGCATGAACTGTCCCTGATAGCGTGGGTACAGGGTGAGGGTGGTCATGCCAGGTCGGGGCCAAATGTGAGTTAGCTAGACCTCAGGAGGACATACCAATCCAGAAGAGGCAGCAGTTCACAGCAGCAGTCTGAGTGCCACGCATAAACCCTGATGCAGCTGAGTGGGTCCCAGCTAGCGCGGACATGTGAACCAGCCCAGTACCAGGAGGCCATACTGAGGCTAGGGGCTGCAGATAGGCAGAGCAGATACTCTTCAGCCAGAACCTACAGGAAGTTAAGCTTTGCCTACTTTTTTAGGATGGCGGAAGATGGTTTAAATTAGAAGAGATTGAGATACATTAAAAAGCAAATCCCAATTTCTCCCACCTGGTATGGTAAGAATGCAAAAGATCATATTAGTCATAGAAAAATCAACTGTGTTTTCTCTGCATGGCTAACTGTATGCAAATTTCAATGCCTTCCCTTCTCTTAAAATACTTGTTTTCTATTCCATGCTTCATATTCCATCTTGGTTTTCTCTCTGGTTTCTGAAGTGTCATGGCTTATACCTTCTACTCTAACATTGTATCTTCATGAGGTCCAGGATACATCATATTTCTTATTATCAGCAAAGTACTAACACAAGTCACTAGAGCAAAGAAAGTAATTACAGCACATTTCATAATTCAGTCCAATTCTACAATATATTTTATATTTGAACAATGTAAGAAATGGAATATAACAAAATGAAACTAATAGAATTAAAAATTTAATGTTGAGGAAGTATAGTATCTTTTAGTTATCCATATCACATAAGAATTCTCAAACAATATAGAAATGAGCATTGTACAACTGTCACTTATATAATCATATAGTTGCTTTTATCCAGCAGTGGAAATCCAGTGTGGTCTTGTATGTTAGATAGTAGATTGACGTTTTTTAATAAGAAAAATAATGATATTTTAGATAAGTTTGCTGGCAGAAACTCTAGTGCATCTGATTTTAGAGTGGCAGTAGTAGCATGTAGAAGCATTAGAAGTAGCATGATAGAAATCATGAAACCTAAGTTAAAAATAGACTTTATCTCAAAGAAAGTGTTTTCAAGTTCTCTTTACAGTGAAAATAAAATTCAGCCCCCTCTCCAGCTTTGACTTTTCTGTGTGGCTTACCTGAATATAGTGAAAAGAATTTAAAAATAACAAAAGATTTCTTACCAAACTGGGGTTACGGATTGGAACATTTATATGACTGTGGTCTGAGTTAAGGGGATAGAGTTAAATATACTGTATTTGTTCACTCTCGGGTTTTTTCTCCCACCATAGGAGTGGCACAACTAAGTAGCCCCTGGCCTTTTCAAACCTGCACCACCATATTTCATTTACAGTATCCAATAAGGTCAAAGGCAAAGAATAAAAAACTCTCAGCATGGGCTAACTTTGTCAGTTTAAAATGTGGTTCTCCATTCAGACCGTTGTTAAGCAGGCTGTTCAAATAACGTCTTGGTTCACATGTCTGTGGGTCTCTGGTAGGCTTCAAAGTCTGGGGAAAAGCCTATGCAAGTCTGAAATCTAACCTTCTTCACCCCTCCATCTTTCTGTCTCCTGTTTTCTGATCCTTTTAATCCAGAATCTTTAATAGAAAAATTCTGTTGCAGGACTGAAAACAGCATGGGGTCAAAATCCCATGTGGGTTATTTAAAGCAATGTCTGCAGTCTTTTGAATGTTTCAAGAGCAATTTAGTTGACCTCTGGGGACTCTTCTTCAAACATGTTCTATTAAACACACATAAACGCAAGTAAAACATTTTAAGGTCAGATTATCAAAAGCAAAAAAAACCAAACCAAAACAAAACAAAAAAGAACCCTTCCTCCAAAAGCCAAATAGATCTAATGTATATTTAAAATAAAAGCCTCTTTAAACAACTAACTATATATACATATCAGCTACATTTATTAATGCAATGGCAAAATTTTGGGGGATAGTGAATGTGAAGGAGAGGACAGCAGAATATAGCTAAACCAAATTCAATGCTTTTAAAGAACAATTACTTCTAATGGAACCAATAATCTGAACCTATAATGTAAGATAACCAAGTTCTATAGATATTCCACACAGGGAAATAGAATTTGCTATATTTTGTTCAAAGGACAATGTGTTCTAGCATTTTCTGTGTCAGCTCAAAAAAGTGGTCAACTATTATAAGAAATAAAATAAAATCATCAGATGTTGGGTATATTTGACTATGAAATTCACAGATCAAACGATTCGTGTTTTTTTTTTTTTTTCTCCTTGCAATTCATCTTCATCCTGGATAGCTCCTTGGTCTTTCTTTTAAAGGAAAAATCTTGGTATCAACAACATATCTAGAAAAACAGCAACTCTCAGTCACTAATTTATAGAAGGAATCAGTAAAATAATGTCTGTGCCAGTATAGCTAGAAATTTAGGGACATATTTATTTCAGTAGCTTAATAAAAATGTTATTAGGAAGTAGGACTTAATCACCACAGTGTGCTGAGTACCAATGCAACATTAATACTGTACAGATGGAACCACCATGACACAGGAGGGGAGAACAGGAAAGCAAAGGAGGTTCTGGGTAACAATTTAGTCAAAACACTGGAGTAACACAATATACGTCAGTAGCAAAAACTTCAGCAAAATGCCTCTATCTGGAGTTTTATGGTTTTATCAAATCTGAATGGAGGGCATTTAAAAAATTCCAATAAAGGCAGAAAGAAGTAAAAGAAAAAAAGAAGAGAAAATTCACATAAAAAGAATTTATGGAAGGCAAGTTTTCATCAACACTTAATCAGCCCCTGGGCTCTTTTCCAGATTGAAGAACAAAGTGTGTTGTAACTCCAAAGTAAGCTCTCAGAAAAAAAAAAAAAAAAAAAAAAAAATTCTGAAAAAGATTTAACACACACCAGCCTTCTCAATATAAAGTATTTCCAAAGTTCGCTTATGCTTTCTGGTTTGCCTTTTGGTTCTCACAGGCAATTCACATGCATCTTTGAAGTAGTACCATGTACCACAGCAAAATGAACACTTACCAGACAAATCAACACTCCCTGAAGCAACGAAGATAAAACACCACTTACCTAGGGAAAGAAAAAGGTAATACAGAGATTAAGATGCTGTCATTTAAAAGCAATTGCAGCCGTTCTTAGATTATCCTAGCTCCTGTATTGCCAGTATTCTCTCAATGAACATCATTAACTTTTTAGTAGAAAATCAAATTTTAACTTATTTATGGCATAAAGGGAGTTTTGTGAGGAGCAAGCAAGTCTTTGACAAGACAGCACCATGTTGTTGCAAAAACTCCTGTGAGCTAATTCCAACCTAAATTACTGCAACATATAACCACAGGCAAGCAAAAGGGGGAAAGTATTAGTGGGAATCTCAAGAGAGTAAAAACACACTCTTGTTTTTTAATCTATGCAGAGCAAAAGATGGTCAGAGGATCAGGAATTAAATGCTTTGCAGGGAATCTAAATCAGGTTTCCAAAGGAAGGATCTGCCCCCTAAACCAGAGCCCAACCATTCCCAGTTTGCAAACTTAGATTTGGCCAGGTGCTTTGCGGAATAACACTCAATTTTCTAGAAAGAAGCAATAACAATAGCTTATTGGCCCTCAGATCTCAGGTAAATAATCATGAAATTAAGTATTTATGATTTTAGGTTAACAGTGATCCAAAATATTCATAATTGTCAAGTTATTCAAAATGTTGAATGTTGATAATTGGTATAAACTTTCTAATTTCAGTCACTAATTAATTATAAAGTAAAACTTTCTAATTTCAGTTGCTAATTGGTTATAAAATATAACTGTGGCTCTGTTACCTCAGCTACAGATCATAAAACACAGAAGAAAAAATAGCACAGAAACTGTGCACTAGAAATTAAATTGTATTTAAAATTCATTGCAGTTACAGTCTCCAGTACATAAATAGTTACTTCTAATGGCAATATTCTTAAATTAAAAATGCAAACTAGTCTATTCTTTTACTTAAGTCTTGTGAAGATCAAGAAGGAATCCATAAAGATATAGAACATGAAACACAGCTGGAAGTGACTAGGAAACAAAATGAGGAAAGGGTTTCCAGGCAAAAGTCACCTCTACTGCTCCATGAAAAAGTTCTTAGATGCTCCATTCATTAATTTATTCCAGAGATGTGTATTGAATGCCTACTGTGTATAAAAGATTATCTCAGGCTTTGTACGAAAATCAGATACTTACAAAAACAACATTCATGTCCCTAAGTAGCTCACAGTCTAGAAGAAAAAGGATGCCTACCCACACATCAAGATGGTAGAGGGATACAGTGGTCAAAAGAGAAGTACAAACTAAATTGTGCTGACTGGTGTTAGGGTGGCCAGAGAGGATTCATGGAGAAAAGTTAGAACATACTCAAGGGCTTGGGGAGAGAAGGCTGTGACATATCAGGTTGTATATGATATGAGTATAGGCAAAGTGAGATCTGCTAAATAATCTACACACAGTCCAGTTGGTAGCCAAGTTTAATTTAGGAGTCTCTTATAAGAAAGTTGTGGGAAGAAAAGCTGAAAAGCAGCCTAGGGCCATGGTTTAGTAGTCCTTGAATGCTGGGCTGACCTCTTCCTGTTCTCACCTCCCAGTAACGAGCTGGTCATTAAGAGACCAAAATGCATTTCTTCACATACACAAGCTACAACAACAGTTGTGACCATGTCTTGCTCTCTTTTTTTCATAATCCTAGTGCCTAGCACAAGGTAGGAACTCTAGAAACACAGTCACATTTATATGAGGCGACATGATAGACTGGCACATATTTGCTCACTTCCTCCAACACACAGCCAGGAGGAAGGTGGGGCTAACGTTCCTCCTGCTGTTTACTCCACCACCATTGTTCAGTCACCACCTCCCTTCACATCCACAACATCCGCCTCATATAAATCCCTCTCCAATAGCGTCACTTTTATTCATCACCCTCTAGGATGTTTCTCTACTTTTCCGAAGGATTTTCTACTATATCCCTGACATCACCTCCAATGAATTCACCATCCTTAAAAACCAGTATTTTATTTTCTATTACTTGGCCAAAAGTTTAAATGAGCATCTGACATGTATTTATACATGGATAAATAATGTTTGGGGGTTAAAAATCTGAAAATATAGTTCTGTTCTTTAAGAAGTGTACAATTTGGAGGTAAAGCATACACAAATAACAAAATATAAGGCAGCATGTGGTAAAATGATAGTACCATAGAAATCCCAAGAAGATAAAGGTCAGTTCTGACTGTGGGTATCTTGAGCAAGGCAGCACTTGGCATGTGGGGAAGATGGATTGGGGTCTGATGGATAGAGCCACAGGGAGAGAAGTAGGATCAGGAGGATGAAATAGTTGGGGGATAAGGTGGGAAAGTTCAGGGAACATTCTAGAAATGGAGAATAGGCAGGCAGGACTAGAGATTCAGAGCTGTGGGACATTTGGACAATAAGAGAGATTGGAACTCAATCTCTAAAGGCTTCCAATGGACCACTATGAAGTTTAGATAGAATTGGCAGGCAACAATGGGGACTATATCTCAGTTGTTGAAAAAGTCTTAGGATGTATAAGACACATGCAGGGAGAAATCTATGTGAAGACAGAGGCAGAGGCTGGAACAATGGATCAACAAACCAAGGAATGCCAAGGCCTGCTGGCTGTCACCAGAAGCCAGTAAGAGGCATGAACACATTCTCCCTCAGAGTGCTCGGAAGGAGTCAACCCTGCTGACACCTTAATCGTGGACTTCCAGCCTGCAGAACTGTGAGACAAAAAATTTCTGTTGTTGAAGACAGCCATTTGGTGGTACTTTGTTACAGCAGCCCTAGGAAATGAATAGAGATTTGTGGACAGGAAAGGAGGAGTTATCGCTAAGAATCTTTGCTAGGATAGTCAATAGTTTTTCAGGATGGGAATTTGCAATCATCTGAGTCCTCTGAGAATCAGATGCCGATATGGTTTGGCTGTGTCCCCACCCAAATCTCATCTTGAATTCCCATGTGTTAGGGGAGGAAACCAGTGGGAGGTAACTGAATCACGGGGGTGGGTCTTTCCCATGCTGTTCTCATAATAGTGAGTAAGTCTCACGAGATCTGATCATTTTAAAAACAGGAGTTTCCCTGCACAAGCTCTCTCTCTTTGCCTGCTGCCATCCACGTAAGAGGTGACTTGCTCCTCCTTGCCTTCGCCAGAATCGTAAGGCCTCCCCAGCCATGTGGATCTGTAAGTCCATTAAACCTCTTTCTTTTGCAAATTGCCCAGTCTCAGGTATGTATCAGCAGCATGAAAAAGGACTAATACAGATGCTAAGACAGGATTAAACATGCAAGGGTTTTCTTAGGGGAGATGTGTGTGTGAATGGGTGTAGCCAAGAGAGACGGAGTGAGAGACAGGGAGGGAAAATTGGACAGAAGCTGCCTTAATCACAGTCTATGGAAGATCTGGCAAAGCCACTGGGGAGTCCTTTACCTTCTCCAGAAGTAGCTTTCTTGGTATCCCTATGTGGAGCTGGGCTTGGGTGATGATCCCAAAGGGCATCCCTGGTGCCCTTGGTCCATCAGCAGTCAGCACATTCGCACAGCCTCCCAGCAATGAGAGAACCAGGGAAAGGGGTCAGGAGGATAATGTGCATTGAGATGAGTTCAGTTTTTACATATGCAGAATTTTAG
>NW_012107675.1:995362-1010858 GCF_000951045.1 Mandrillus leucophaeus
CCACAACATCCGCCTCATATAAATCCTTCTCCAATAGCGTCACTTTTATTCATCACCCTCTAGGATGTTTCTCTACTTTTCCGAAGGATTTTCTACTATATCCCTGACATCACCTCCAATGAATTCACCATCCTTAAAAACCAGTATTTTATTTTCTATTACTTGGCCAAAAGTTTAAATGAGCATCTGACATGTATTTATACATGGATAAATAATGTTTGGGGGTTAAAAATCTGAAAATATAGTTCTGTTCTTTAAGAAGTGTACAATTTGGAGGTAAAGCATACACAAATAACAAAATATAAGGCAGCATGTGGTAAAATGATAGTACCATAGAAATCCCAAGAAGATAAAGGTCAGTTCTGACTGTGGGTATCTTGAGCAAGGCAGCACTTGGCATGTGGGGAAGATGGATTGGGGTCTGATGGATAGAGCCACAGGGAGAGAAGTAGGATCAGGAGGATGAAATAGTTGGGGGATAAGGTGGGAAAGTTCAGGGAACATTCTAGAAATGGAGAATAGGCAGGCAGGACTAGAGATTCAGAGCTGTGGGACATTTGGACAATAAGAGAGATTGGAACTCAATCTCTAAAGGCTTCCAATGGACCACTATGAAGTTTAGATAGAATTGGCAGGCAACAATGGGGACTATATCTCAGTTGTTGAAAAAGTCTTAGGATGTATAAGACACATGCAGGGAGAAATCTATGTGAAGACAGAGGCAGAGGCTGGAACAATGGATCAACAAACCAAGGAATGCCAAGGCCTGCTGGCTGTCACCAGAAGCCAGTAAGAGGCATGAACACATTCTCCCTCAGAGTGCTCGGAAGGAGTCAACCCTGCTGACACCTTAATCGTGGACTTCCAGCCTGCAGAACTGTGAGACAAAAAATTTCTGTTGTTGAAGACAGCCATTTGGTGGTACTTTGTTACAGCAGCCCTAGGAAATGAATAGAGATTTGTGGACAGGAAAGGAGGAGTTATCGCTAAGAATCTTTGCTAGGATAGTCAATAGTTTTTCAGGATGGGAATTTGCAATCATCTGAGTCCTCTGAGAATCAGATGCCGATATGGTTTGGCTGTGTCCCCACCCAAATCTCATCTTGAATTCCCATGTGTTAGGGGAGGAAACCAGTGGGAGGTAACTGAATCACGGGGGTGGGTCTTTCCCATGCTGTTCTCATAATAGTGAGTAAGTCTCACGAGATCTGATCATTTTAAAAACAGGAGTTTCCCTGCACAAGCTCTCTCTCTTTGCCTGCTGCCATCCACGTAAGAGGTGACTTGCTCCTCCTTGCCTTCGCCAGGATCGTAAGGCCTCCCCAGCCATGTGGATCTGTAAGTCCATTAAACCTCTTTCTTTTGCAAATTGCCCAGTCTCAGGTATGTATCAGCAGCATGAAAAAGGACTAATACAGATGCTAAGACAGGATTAAACATGCAAGGGTTTTCTTAGGGGAGATGTGTGTGTGAATGGGTGTAGCCAAGAGAGACGGAGTGAGAGACAGGGAGGGAAAATTGGACAGAAGCTGCCTTAATCACAGTCTATGGAAGATGTGGCAAAGCCACTGGGGAGTCCTTTACCTTCTCCAGAAGTAGCTTTCTTGGTATCCCTATGTGGAGCTGGGCTTGGGTGATGATCCCAAAGGGCATCCCTGGTGCCCTTGGTCCATCAGCAGTCAGCACATTCGCACAGCCTCCCAGCAATGAGAGAACCAGGGAAAGGGGTCAGGAGGATAATGTGCATTGAGATGAGTTCAGTTTTTACATATGCAGAATTTTAGGCACCATCTGTAGATTCAGGCGACTGGAAAGGAGGTTTGGTTGGGGTGCAGGTGAGAGGGCAGGAGTGAGATTTCTGAGTCCTCTGAGAAAAGGCTGGTTGAGATTACGAAGGGTAAGAATATAGCAGAGAACAGGAGAGACCCTTATGAACATGATACTTTTGAGGAGAGGAGTTAGGGAGAGGAGCAGAAGGAGGACCCCAAACTATTGAAGTTTGCAGAGGTGAGTGATGGAGGCAGGGGACTAGCCAGGTGGGGTTGCAGCTTGCTGGGAGCCTAGGGAGGAGGTTCGCTAGGAGGAGGAGCCCTCAGAATGAAATATGCAGAGCAAACCAGAAGGAGGAGGATGGAAGGATGCATGGGTTTTGGAGATTAGGGGGACTTTCAAGAACCAGATTGAAGTGGGAGTCTGGTTTCATGGGAGAAGAAATGAGTTGTGCAAGGTTGAAGCATAGAACAGCAAAGGCAGACACTGTATTTTCTATTTTCCTTGTAATAAGATACAGTAGTTAAGGGGGAAAAAAACCAACCAACTTTCCAAGGAACAATATTTGGCATTCAAAGATGACATCTAAAAACATAGATAAAATGATGTTTGTGCACATACAGTTTTTCTCAACTCCTGATCTGTCTATAAAACAGGGGCATCTGTTCTGGGATTCATACTCTCAAGCAAGATGAAGCAATAGAACGGGCCAGGAGTGGTGGCTCACGCCTGTAATCCCAACACTTTGGGAGGCCGAGGCGGGTGGATCACCTGAGGTCAGGAGTTCAAGACCAGCCTGGCCAATATAGTGAAACTCCATCAATACTAAAAATAAAATTTTAAAAAAATTAGCCAGGCATGGTGGCGTGCACCTGTAATCCCAGCTACTTGGGAGGCTGAGGCGGGAGAATCACTTGAACCTGGGAGGTGGCGGCTGCAGTGAACCAAGATTGTGCCACTGCACTCGAGCCTGGGTGACAGAGCAAAACTCCATCTCAGAAAAAAAAAAAAAAAAAAAAAAAGAAGCATTGAGAACAATATAAGCATTATATACATGTTTTCGATGTTTTCAGTTGTGCTATTCCCAGTTACAGTATTTAGATTGTAAACAGAAAGAAAGAGAAATTCACCATCTCTTCATTCCTCTGTCTAATTGGGGATTCTCGTGGCAAGCCCCTCAGGGGTCTGCAGCTGGAGCTGCAGCTTTTCCACAGGAGCCTCTTGGCCAACAACGAACAGATGAGTATCTGCATATTGTAGTAGACACGGTGCTCCCACCGCCACCGCTCTGACCTCTTCAGTAGTTCACAGCTTGAAGGGCTTCCCTGCTCTCACAATGCCCTTCTCTACTCTTTGCTGACTGTGAAAAGGTTACTGAGAAGTTAAGCAAAGCATTTAGACACACAGATGTTCTAATGTCTAAAGTTCAAGTTGAACAGAACATTTGATCGCATCTTACTTATATTTGCTTTTATTTTGCATCTTTTCAGGGAGTCCAATTGTTAGAGCTAAACTGAGACCCAGGAAATGCTAATTCTCCCCAAATCTGAAAGCTTGGAATGCCAGATCTGGAGGTGATTTCTTCCTGGTTCTCATTTCTGTGCCCTTCCCACTGCACTGCCTCAAATGGAATTCAATACCATCTATTAGTAAAAGTGCCCATTTTAAAAACTTCACACGACCAGGCACAGCGGCTCACGCCTGTAATCTCGGCACTTTGGGAGGCCGAGGTGGGTAGATCACGAGGTCAGGAGTTTGAGACAAGCCCTGATCAACATGGTGAAACCCCGTTTCTACTAAAAATACAAAAATTAGCCAGGCGTGGTGGTGGGTGCCTATAATCCCAGCTACTCAGGAAGCTGAGGCAGGAGAATCGCTTGAATCAGAGAGGCGGGGAGGTTGCAGTGAGCTGAGATTGCGCCACTGCACTCAAACCTGGGCAACAGAGCAAGACTCTATCTCAAAACAAACAAACAAACAAACAAAAAGACCAACTTCACACACACACACACACACACAATTTTAGTTTGAAATATTCTAAATTAATTTCCCAAGTACTATGATTTTGTCACTATATTTTAGAAAAATAAAAGTGTATTTTGTTTATGTAGGTTTCTGTTTTAAAACACCATTCTCATTGGGTTGCTCTGTAATACAAAGCAATATATCTGAAGAACAATTACTGAAAGGATCAAACCTCACACACAGGTTGTTTTGATACTATTACATTGTGATATTCACATTTTTTGTTTATAAATGTTAATTTTGCATGAAGTAAACAGATACAATACCCCTAAAAAACCATATTCTATTTCAGTGTGAGTTATTACGGTGCTTTGGCTATAGACTGAAATGTAAGCAGATGAAAGTCTCCATGATGTTCAACCACTCTTTATTGTTACAAATGCAGGCGCGTTTGGAATTCCAGTGCCAGGGAGGGTTCCAGCTCCACACAGCCAAGCCCTCCAGAGGGGAAATCTGCCAAAGCCCCTTTAACCACATGCCTGTAGGAATTTGCGCACTTAATTAAATGCACATACCAAGTAGGTAATCAACAGAGTCACTGTTTATTCACACACGTGGCCCTGAATCACCAGATGGCATGCATTAGAGACCTACACTCCCTGATGGTGTGCTGCATCATAGAGAACACGCTAAACACAGACAGGTATTGCCTCCAATATTGTGTATTGAAAATAAACAATACAGATACAGTATAAAGAAGAGGATAATCCTATACATAATAGTAACTTGGAGAAAAAAGTCTTTAAGATGTTTCAATCAGTAAACATTCAAGAAAGATGTTGAAGTTGACTGAGCATCTGTTTTCATGAACCCTGAAAACATGTTATGGCATAATTGAATTAACCATACACCTTTTTTCTTTTGGAGATGGAGTCTTACTCTGTTGCATAGGCTGAAGTGCAATGGCACGATCTCGGCTTACTGCAACCTCCACTTCCCCAGTTCAAGTGATTCTCCTGCCTCAGCCTCCCAAGTAACTGGGACTACAGGCATGCACCACCATGCCCAGCTAACTTTTGTATTTTTAGTAGAGATGGGGTTTCACCATGTCAGCCAGGCTGGTCTTGAACTCCTGACCTCAAGTGATCCACCTGCCTTGGACTCTCAAAGTACTGGGATTACAGGTGTGAGCTACTGGGCCTGGCCTGGCATACACTTTTGAATCATAATGTTGCCTTTGATCACAAGATGTTTGGCCGATACAGTTTTTGTGGTAAAGCAGAATACATGATATTTGCTGACACTGCAGAAATATTTCCTAATAGACTTTTCAGATGGTAGAATTTTCCCAAGATTAAAGTTCCTTCATAATAGAATAGTGGATTATGCCAGAGAAGCTGCAATGCAGCCCACCTTTTCATTCACAAGTGGACTAAGTAAAAGCATATAGCAGGGTGCTGAGATGAACACACTTTAAGGTTGCTTCAACTCCTGGTGCTCATGCCCTTTTAGAATGGTCTCCCCATGTGTGTGATTTGCTTCTAACTAATAGAATATGGAAAAGGTGATGCCACCCCCTTGATTACATTATGTTATATAAAATCCCATCCTGCTGACTCTGTCTCTCTTTCCCTCTCAGCTGCTGGCTTTGAAGAAGCAAGCTGCCATAATCCCTACTGTTGCAAAAAAAAAGAAAAAAAACGAATTCTCCCAATGACCTGGTAGAGTCATCTCTTGACACTGACATTCTCCTCCCACAAACATATATGCTGCTCCTAGCTATATACTTGACCCACAGAGAATCTTTTGTAGCTCCCAAAATGGGCCATACTATCTAACCTCTGGGCTTTGCAGGTGCTGTTCCCTTTGCCTAAGACACCTGCTGGCTGATTTCTATTCTCTAGAACACAGCTCCGATAGTACTTCGCTAAGAAATCCTTCCGTGTTGCTACAAGACTGAGCTAGTTTCCTCCTAAGTGATCCCATAACATCATATTCTTACGCCTACAGGAATATGTCTTGGTCTAGATACTTTTGGTAATAACAGAATTCCATTTTAAGCAAGGCAAGGCTAAAAAAATGTTTTCTTAGGCAGGGCGCAGTGGCTCATGCCTGTAATCCCAGCACTTTGGGAGGCCGAGACAGGCAGATCACGAGGTCAGGAGATCGAGACCATCCTGGCTAACACAGTGAAACCCCGTCTTTACTAAAAATACAAAAAATTGGCTGGGTACAGTGGCAGGCGCCTGTAGTCCCAGCTACTCAGGAGGCTGAGGCAGGAGAATGGTGTGAACCCGGGAGGCGGAGCTTGCAGTGAGCCGAGATCCCGCCACTGCACTCCAGTCTGGGCAACAGAGCAAGACTCCGTCTCAAAAAAAAAAAAAAAAGTTTTTTTAAAATGCTGGGGTATCTCATAGAACCTGAGGCAAAATTGAACAACTGTGCCTCTAGAAAGGTGGGAACCACTTTGTCATCTGGGAAGCCATTGGAAAATGGAACTACCGATTGCTTGGTCTCTTTCTCTAGCTGTGTTGAGTCCTGCAGTCTCTTGCTACTTTCTCTTCTACATCTCTTACAAGCCTTCTCTCTGTGAAGGCCAGATTGCACTGTTAGGCATCTCCATGGTGTGATAAGTACATATTTCGTCGTTGTCCCTAGGTTTCTGGCATACAGCTTCCTAATCCCTTGGAATTTCTTGGGTGATAGGAATATCTTTTGTTTTAAGGAGGCAACTAACTCTTGGTTGGTCCCTACATAAAATGAGGATGGGTGCTGGCTGCCAGAAAGGCCAAGGCATGATTAAAGGGTTGGAAGTTTTACCCAACCTTCCCTTCCACACCCACCCTCAACCTCCAGGGAGGGGAGAGGGCTAGAGACTGAGTCAATCACCAGTGGCCAGTGATGTAATCAATCATGCCTACATAACAAAACCTCCACAAAATCCCTCAACAATGGGTTCAGAGAGCTTCAGGGCTGGTGAACACATGGAGGTGATGGGTAGGGGCTCAGAGAGCCCAGGGAAGCATCTTGGCCTTTGCCATGTGCCCTGGGCATCTCTTCCAATTGGCTGCTTCCGGGTTGTATCCTTTATGATAAACTGGCAATGGTAAGTAAAGCGTCTACCTGAGATCTGTGAGTGATTCTAGCAAGTGATCAAATCTTAGGAGGGGGCTGTGGGAATCCCAGACTTTGCAACCAAGTCGGACAGAGTGTGGGTGCCTTAGTTACTTGATCCTAGTGATTGGCAGCCACAGTGAGGGCAGTCTTGTGGAACTGAGCCCTTAACTTGTGGGGTTCATGTGAGAACTGAATTATAAAACAATCAGTTGGAGTCCAGAGAGTTGGAGAATTGGTTGGTGTGAAGAAAAAAATCCATGTATTTGGTTCCCAAAGGCTGAGAGTAAGAACAGTACATACCATGTCAACCATCCTCTTCCACTGGCCCCATCTGCTATTCACCCAGTTCAAGCAACCCACTCTGATATGCTAGCACTTTATTTCTCAATTCTAATCCTAAAAGAAAGAGATTCTGCCTCACCAGTTGAAATATAGTACCATCATTGGAATAATCACTACAGCTTGGAAACAGTCCTATATCTTAAAATGGCTGTCAAGGCCTACCCCTGTGGGTAGTGGGCTGTTCTCAGCCCAGGGAAGATAGCATGTCAGTTTATCACATCACAAGACAATTGTCTATTAGTCCATCTCTCCTACTAGTCTATAAACTCCATGACTGTAGAGTTTGTACCATAATTTCCATTGAGCATCCCTTATCTGATAGATTAGTAGCACAAAAGAGGTACTCACTAAATATCAGTTGAATAAATGAGGAGTATTATCTTTTTCCTTTGATTAACACACTTTTAGTACTGTTGTCAGTAATAAAAGTTCTTTGATCTTTTAATGAAAGTATTAAACAAAAAAAATGTTTCCCTCCATTGTCATCAAAACAGCTGGCTAGGGAACTGAGAAACTGAAGCTCTGCTTAGCATAGATTACTGATGAATATAACCGATTCACTTCTCCCCATTACATACTCTCTGACAGAGATTAATCTCCTACTTTAAGCCAGTATCTCCTCGAAGTTGAACACAAGGCATAGGTTCATTGAAGACTCAATCACCTTTTGAATTACAAAGAAGTTTTACTTCATTGGAAGGTCTACTATTATTCGTAAATGACTCAACTTAATCAACCATGAATTTTCTCACTGAAAAATTCCCAACTGTTAGTGTCTTAAAGAGCTTCAAGTACTAGACTCTAGAAAAGCTGTGTATGTTTGTATATACATATGTGATTTTTAAATCTTGATTTTTAAACCAAGCACCTGAGATAAGTCTTAGGCAATTTGAACTTAAAAAAAAAGATATATGACATTATCAAACTTTCTTAAATCTATGGTGTGAATTAAAATTCTTATATAGGTATCTGACACTTGCAATCTTGCACTGAGGATAGTTTTAACCCTCTGGTTATTAAGAATATCCCTTGATACTTTCCCAGGGGAAATTCTAAAGGCTATGTTGTCTACAGTCTGAACCATTCCCCTGAAGTGTAATTCTTTTTCCTAGCGAGTCCTGCCTCATTGTTGTAAAACAGCAATCAACAACTCTTGCTCCCAAGTCTAAGGAAATAACATCTCTGTAAACCTTTTCCTGACAGATGAAGCTGGACTGCGAGGCCATCCTCAGCCTAGGAGGATTCTAAAGAGAGTACCTATCTAAGTTAGTGACTTACTGGTCAACCAACTCCAATAAGCCTAGCCTAGGAAACCTGCAGAGAGCCCTACTTTAAGGAATGGTTAGGCTTGTGCTGCTACAGATGACGTAAGCATGCCTTGCTAGAGGATCCAAATTTCCTTAGCTTTGGATGATTCCTGGACTATATCTCTTAGTCAACAAGAACAAGATTCCTCCTCTGGAATCTGGCCAATTAAATTTCAAAACAAAAAGAACCTAGAGACTTTTTAAAAGGCTTTAACTATTATAGCCTTCAATAACTCTTTACTATTCTTAGTCTAATAAGGTAAATGGCAGAGACAAAGGTGGGTTGGTGGTGAGGTTGTTGAGGATTGGCTGTTGATTTCCAGGATTGTATGACTAGTATTTCTATCTTACAGGCATTATTCAGGTCCGTGGCAAGCAGGATCCAATTTTTGTTAATACCATATATCTTTCTTTCTGCCCTCGTCCTCCCCGCAACACACACACTTACACTTACACAGTCCCTGTTCATGCCCATGTCATCTGCTCTGAAGACCTGAATACCAAGATTGATGACATGTCACATAAAGGTACTTTCCTAAGGCCCCAGAAATGTATTTTCCTCAATGAAAAATTTCCTGCAAACTTATTTTGGCATGAAAGCTGGCAATGCTAGATGGAAGATGAAGGGATAAATCAGAGGGCAATGAATTGCCTTTCTACCTTGGAGGCCATTGGCACTTTCTTCTCTTTGCTTGTGATTCTGTTAGAAAATCATCTCATTCTCTTAATTTTAACCTTATGATAGTTGATGTAGTTTGGATATTTGTCCCCATCCAAATCTCATGTTGAATTGTAATCCCCAGTATTGGAGGTAGGATCTGATGGGAAGCAATTGGATCACAGGGGTGAATTTCTCATGAATGGTTTAGCACTATCTCCTTGGTGCTGTCCTCATGATAGTGAGTTTTCAAAAGATCTGGTCATTTAAAAGTATGTGATCCCTCCCCCTCCCCCACCACTGCCCCTCGCCACTCCTGCTCTCACTATGTAAAGTGCCTGCTCCCCCTTCACCTTCTGCCATGATTGTAAGCTTCCTGAGGCCTCCCCAGAAGCAGATGCTAGTGCTATGCTTCCTATACAATCTGCAGAACCACCATGAGCCAATTAAACTCCTTTTCTTATAATATACCCAGTCTCAGGTATTTATTTATGGCAATGCAAGAATGACCTACTAATACAAGGGTAATGGTCAGACCAAGGAGATTAATGGGCTGAGAAGAGTACAACATCCTAAGGGCCATTGAAATGCTGTCTATCATACCTCTAGGAAAGTTTTCTCTTCTCCATCTGTATTGAGAAACTACTGGTGACTGTGTCTTTACTCTCTCTTGAACTCTCCCAGCATCAGTAGGACTGACTTCCTGGTGCCTGATTTTACAAGGACTGCTGGTTAGCAAGTTTGTGCGGCAATATAGGAAAGAAAGCTGGCTAAGGCTACCAAGGGATTTCTAAATTTAAACCTTATAAACTTATTGGCTGTCCCTCTCCACTCCTTCTAAATTCCTCAACTTTGTGGGAAAACTTGAGTTTAGCCCCAGAATTAATAAGGTGGTCAACTGTGAGACATAATTGCACAGGGTGTAACTCTGGCATAGAACCCAGTAGACAACTTAGCAGTTTGCTTTTCCCTGGCTTATACAGCATAGTAAGTGACACAGATCTAGGGAGACCTTGTCAAGCTCAGGCAGTTGACATCGCAGTTCATTCTAGAACCACATCTTTTTGGTTTCTCCCTTTTAAAATACAGTTTCGCAAAAGGAGACTGGTTTTACATGCACTTTTTTTCCTTAAAAAAACTTACCATGATATTGAAATACTTAAAAATTCTGCTTTAATAGACATAGTACTAAGAGGCCAAATCGTATGATGTTAAGTGTGAATTATATTCTGTAGGACATCACCTTAACTATGAAATATGTTGGCTTATGTTATTCCTTCTCTACTTTTGTTTCGTATTACTTGTAATAGCTACAGTGTCAGAGGTAAAGTTGCCCATTAGTCATCTTTAAAACAGTTATCCATAAGGACTAGCCTATAATTTGGGTAGTGATGTAGCATCACATCTATTAAAGGGATAATTTGGCATATGTATTATGTTTATTTTATAAAAGAATGAAGCAGTGTAGACCCAAGAGCTCAGCATGTGGGTGTATATGGCTTATGTCCTAAAATCTGACTTTTGCAGAGAAGTGGATCTCAGGTTATTTCCTCTCATGGATGGAGAATAAAAATGAGAAGAGCCTCTCTTTGGCCCATATTCTTATTACACATAATTGGCAAATGTCTTGTTAGATACTAACCTCAACATAGTGACTTGAATAGTGTCTCCCAAAAAGACATGTCCAAGTCTTAACCACTGGTACTTGTGAATGTGACCTTATTTGGTAATGTAGATTTTACAGATACAGTTAAGGATCTTGGGATGACATCATCCTGGATTTAGGGTGGGCCTAAACTCCAATGACTGCTGTCCATATAAGAGAAAGAAAAAAGAGCTTTCAGACACACAGACACAGAAATACAGGAGGAAACTATGTGAAGATGCAGGTTGAGATTAGGGGGATGTGTCTATAAGCCAAGGAAAGCTGGAGACACCAGAAGCTAGGATAGAGGCATGAAATGGATTTTCCCTCAGACCTTTCAGAAGGATTTTGGACTTCTGCCATCCTAAACTATGAGAGGATAAATTTATTTTGGTTTGAGCCGTCAAGTTTGTTGGAATTTACCCTAAGAAATTAGCCTTAGGAAACAAATACACTCAGATGTTATTTGTCATCTCTGTTTCTGTTGGTTTTCAGTTCTACTTTTCATTTCTTTTCCTACCACCACTTTCTTAAAGAAAGCTCTTTCCTTCATCTTTCAAGAAGTATTTACTAAGGACATCTTTTATGTCTTCATAATGACCTGACCACCTCTGCTCCCCTCTCTCTATGGTCCAGGACTCCTACCCGGGGCCCTTCAGGAGCTCCAATCTAGCAGCTTGGCTTTAGCTAGGCCTAACTGGACACCTGGTTCTGTCTGTCCTCTTTTTTCCCAGTCTGCTGCTAGGCCGGCTGTGGACACCCCACACCCTAATGAGTGTTTCCAGTCACAGAGAGCTGGCCTATTTTATCAGGGAACCAGAACCCACTATGACTTGGCCTTTTCAAGACTATGTTGGACCAGAAAAGCTTGAAGTGGAGGTCTAAGCATAGCTGAGTTACTTTATAGTCGCTGAAAAAATATTTACAGAGGATGGAACAAGGTTTCCTTGCAACACCAGTAGAGGAGAGGCTCAGGGTGCCTGCACACTAAAGTCTGCGTTTGACTCCCCTAACCACCAGGAGACTGATTTTCAGCACCACCCAGCATATTGCTGTCTGAAAATCATCCAAGACCTTCCTATGCCTGCTGAGGTCCTATGAAGTATTCAGATCCTTAGACTCTCTCATCAATTTATCCTTGATGGGTCTAAGGTGGGTCTCATCACAGACCCACCTATGATGCAGAAACAGACCCTTGATCCCCAGCTCAAGTTGAAAAGGTTGGTGCTCACCCAAGGGCATTGGATGGGCCTTGACTAAAGCCATTTCCCAGAGGGGGGCAGGGCTCTTTCTACTTCAGCAACATTTTGGATTTATGAATCCCCAATCTCTGGTACAAAGAATCCCAGCACAAAACTTCCTTTGAGACCAAGACACAATCCCTGAACACTTATCAGAGCAAATACATTCAGTTCAAACTGAGGCCTGTTATAGCGGGTTTATCAAACGGTAAATGTTCAAAATTGCAATCTACCCCCTCCCCTAACTCAGCACACTCTATCTCTGTTTCTGTTTTACTTGGAACTATAGCATTATCATCATAGGACAGACTACATAGAGTGATTATTTGTTTATTGTCTGTGTTCTCTAGATCCACACATGAATTCCACGTAGGTGAAGAGTTTTGTTTGCTTTGTTAATTGCTGTTACACCAATACCCAGAAAAGTCCCTGGCATGTAGACAGCAATGAAGAAATATCTATTAAATTAATCATATGGATGATGAGGTCATAATATCTATTCAAGGACAACCTTCTTCTGTAGGAGATGAAAAGCCCAGGAAACATACCAGGAAATACAAAAGACCTGCAGAGGAACTGCAGGGAGGAGGGAGAGGAATGGAATGGTGGCTATTTGCAAGTAGTCGGCTCAAAAGGTGGACTAGACTGCGATGAAGGGGCACACAATCTCTCAGGACAACAAGCAAAAAGGCAGAGTTCTCTGGGGTGGGCTGAAGTCTCTTAACCCCTTTAAGCTTCATCTTCCTTCAAGGTCATGTGATATCACTATGGAGATGTGCCCACCAGTATTGCCGTTTGAGTGATCTTGAGAAGCAGGAAGAAGACATGCATACCTAGGATGTAGTAGCATTGAGCCAAGCTCAACTGCCAATACCTGGATGACAACACAAACCTACACAGAGCAAGGTTTGAGTCTATCTATTCCAACCTTTGCACAGGCCAGTCACACTGGAAACACTTGCTATATGTTTGCTAAATCACATTGCACATTACAAACTTGCAATAGTAAGGAGCAATGTCATAAATTTGTTTAATGTAGCTGCTGCCTTGGCATCCATGTTTAGGCCTACACAAGTTGTCTGAAACCTGAATGAGCTCTATGACCTTTGGCTCACAAGGAGGGAAGTTTAAACGTCCCCCCTTGTATGGGTGTTTGCAATTTGACCCACTTGTTCCTCACTGACTCAAAAGCTGACATATCCCACAGCTACTGACCACAATAAAACCTAATGGTCAACACCAGAATCATGTAAATATGTTCCCCCTTCATGCACATTTTCTTTAAACTAGCTAATCCACAATCCCCATAAGAGCCTAAGGGATAACGCCCATAGACCTTAGCATAGGCAGAGTCCCACAGGTCCATAAGTTCTGTTTTGCTCCCTCTCTCTCTCAATCCTCTCTCACTTTGCCACCCACTGGTTATGCTCCCTGCTGCCTCTGGACTTCCCATCAGTCCTCCCCTGCACGCCCCCCCGCCCCCCACCTGTCATTACCCCTCACCTCTCTGGGACTTGTGAGTAACAAATTTCTTCCATTTCATGCATTTTCGTTTCACCTTCTCATTGTGTCTCTCCTGACACACACACCCAACTCGGTCAGGGGTCTCCTACAGAATGATGATTTTTTGCTTATGGTGACTCTCAAAAGAGACCTTGAAACCAAGTAAAATAAATGAAATTGACAACATACAGTCAAATGCTGCCGAGTGCTTTCTGTTGCCAGAAGCATACAGTTACCACATTTGGCACTGTACCACATTTGGCACTGTACATAAAGATTCTAATTTTTTTCAAAGTTGTAATGTTATGTCATATAAACAGTTAAACACTTCTAGCTCTCTGGAAATATTCTCCTATTATAGAATGACTTCTTCCCTAATCAGTGAAGGTAACAAAGGTTTGCAATGAAGTATCTTACCTTTCGTCCTCCCCCATCAATATCTTTAAATGTAAAATGCTTATAATACAAGGATAAAATGTTTCCCACCAGACTAGGAGTGCGTGGGGGAATCATGCCTCATTATAGGGTGTATTTTATGTGGGGGGGAAGTAAATTAGAGGCTTATATTAGGACGTGCCCCGGGGGCACACCCATGTCAATGAACTTTAAAGGGCAGTATTAAGTTACGTGACAGCATAACCAGCAAGTGAATGATCTCACTATGAAAGGTCACCTGCAACTCGAACAATATTTCCTATTTTGGCACATAATCTGGTACCTTTTGACACATTTCTCTTCCTCAGGATATGATTTTTGTGAAATAGACCCAACGCATTTTCTCTGCTTTGGTTGTAATGAATGTGTCCAATTTGTGCTCATGGTAATACAGATGCCTGTAAGCAGCCCTTGCTATTTTTGTTGTTTTTAATGCTAGATATTAAAAAGTGGCATTTGCATTACTCTAGGTTATTTTGAGATGTCATAGAATTTTAGATTGTTCGGAATCGAAAGGAACATCTAAAACAACACCTCAGTCTAATTCAGTCCTTTTACAAATGAAGACACCACGCTGGGTAGGAATGAAGATACTTTGCCTGAGGTTACATAGCAAAGAAAGAGTAGAATTCCAGCTCCCTATTCCCTAGCCTGCTCCAATTTCCATCCTATTACAAGCTTTACACGTTTGTCAGAAAACATTTAGAAGAGGGGATTAGCAGTACCCTATGCTGAAATTCCTGTGAAATTCTTTAATTGGGTGTCTCTCTTCCATAGTCCCACTATCTCATATCTTCTTCCTACACTGTCACTTTCTCAATGGATTCCCAAGAACCTAACTTTGTTCCCCATGCAGATACCATGAGCCATGTCTGGCAGGTCACTACTTTTGTGTCTAATCTGATTGCATGACTTTATGCTCAGAGTCTTTACTCATTGTTCTTATGTGTTGGACCATGACCATAGCTTATCAAATCTCCTATCTCTGATGATCATTGATGCTTCTCAATATTCTGTTTGGTGATGGAATTTTATCCACACTATTGGAAAGGAGGAAGAAAATGTGCAAGCTGTCCAGTGGTTCTGTTCTTGGTCAAAGATCCTCAGTTAAACAGAAAGGCTATTATCAAGCTGGTTTAGGTCTTGCTTGTCATTTTCCTCATCGAGTTTGCAAAAATTGATGAATCTTATGCCCCTTTAATGTGTAGTTTAAAATACTGTTTTTGCATAATCATCATGATTTTGCTACAGAAATCAATTTACCGAAGTTCAAGAAAAGCACATCAGTCACCGAACGGTTATTCAGATAATATTCAATAGCAAACCTATTCTCTTTCCATCAGTCAGCAGACTCTGCCTGAGTGTTTACCATGAACACCAAAGTAAAGGGAAAATACTCTCTGTGGCTACTCAGCCATTTGTAAGTTCAGCTGGTGCAGGTGTGGTGTGCCTCATTTCCCCTAAGATTGAGCAACACCTTATTTTCATTCCTCTACCCCAACACACACATACA
>NW_012107675.1:1010908-1081036 GCF_000951045.1 Mandrillus leucophaeus
TTTAAAATACTGTTTTTGCATAATCATCATGATTTTGCTACAGAAATCAATTTACCGAAGTTCAAGAAAAGCACATCAGTCACCGAACGGTTATTGAGATAATGTTCAATAGCAAACCTATTCTCTTTCCATCAGTCAGCAGACTCTGCCTGAGTGGTTACCATGAACACCAAAGTAAAGGGAAAATACTCTCTGTGGCTACTCAGCCATTTGTAAGTTCAACTGGTGCAGGTGTGGTGTGCCTCATTTCCCCTAAGATTGAGCAACACCTTATTTTCATTCCTCTACCCCAACACACACATACAACCACACACACACACACACACACATACACAATTCTTTAAGACCTGATGCAGCTCGATTTTCAGTTCAAGAAGAGAGGGGAAGGTTGGGAAGACAATAATTTTAGTATTTGCCTGAGTTAAAGTATTACCATTCACAGTGTTTGCTAGGAAAAGTACAATACCCTTTGAAGACGGTTAATGACATACCTGCACACCACTTTGTGGGGTATCTGAGTACATTTAAGTCAGCTGACACTCCTGGGTCCTCCAAGCTATACTTGAGCTTATTTGTGAGTCAGGTTCAAGGTGATCAGCTGGAATCCCCTGGCTTTCCCTCTCAGGATACCCTAGAAACCAGCTCTCTGAAAAGTCCCCTCTACCCTGACGTATTTTGTTGCCGGTCTTTGCTCTTGTCTATTTAATGCCTTTGTACTTCAGTTTGTTTACTCACAAAATAGGAATAATGCTTCTCTTATCTGGTTCCACAAATATGCTATATATAACGATAAAACGAGGAAACAGAAAAGTGCTTAGCATTCCAGAAGAAAGGGACTAATTTAATGTTATTATACAAGAAAATATGACATCATGACATTTCTCTACCTCTTTATTTAAAATAGAAATGAAAGATAGATGTGGAGGATTTCTGTGAAAAACATTTAGAACTCAGGCAAAGTACTGCTTGAAGTATTTCATTCAAAAGTGCCAAGAAAAATACTATGCTTATTGAACTGTATATTTCTATGTAATATATCACTACAGCATTGCATATTTTTGATATGCAAATTTCTATGGAACCAAAGATGCAAACATCCTCCTCTGATTGCCATAGGCTTTTGTATAATACAGATAAACACATAGTAAAATTGCAATTCAAAGAAGAATGTTCTTATCAGAAAGAACAGACTGGCAGCACGTTTCCTTGCTCTGCAGCACAACAAAAATTTTTATGACATTCTGTAAGTTAAGTATGAATTTATTGATTTTTGCCACTTCTTGTTCAGAAATACATGGCATCAAAGAGAGAAATGCTTATGTCAATGTGACTTAAACAGCCCAATTATTAATTTCTAGAATGTCCATCTTGAAACCCATATGATACAGGAGGTAACCTTAGGGACAGGATTGTCAGGCAAAGCCTGAGTTTGGACCTGAGTCCTACTGGACTTAGGTTCTGCAAAAGAGAAGACAGAGATTATACTTCTAGTAAACAATTTTCAAAAATGAGGACATTTTAATATAAATGCAAGATATATGTGCTGAAATATGTTTGAAGTTTAGAGCTGAATAAGGAGGGGATATTATTTTATTTGACAAATAAGATAATTATCACATCCTATTTTTATCATAACCAACCCAGATTTGCATCCTCTGCATCATTTTCACCCCCACACATCATATTTTTAAAGGGTAGGAAAAAATAGATGATTTACGATTATTATACTTTATCTCACAAAGAAAACTCTTTTGTACCGGGAAAGTCAAAACTTTTCTCCAAAAGTCTCTATTTAGAATGTTCTTCTGTCATTCTTGTAGCAATGAGAGGCAATATGACCTTAGTTCAGAGATTCTTTAAGAAAACTGATACCTCCTGTGATGGTTAATAATTAGCTGTCAACTTGACTGCATTGAGGATGCCTAGAGGGCTGGAATTGTTTCTGGGTGTGTCTGTGAGGGTGGAAGGACACTGATGTGTGAGTCAGTGGACTGAGAGAGGAAGACCTGCCCCCAGCATGGTGAGGACCATCCAATCAGCTGTAGGCACAGCTAGAACAAAGCAGGTGGAAGGAGGACATTCAGCTTTCTTTTCTTTTGTTGCTCACATTCTCTTTCTCTCTTTTGTAGCAGTACACCCTTTCCTCTTCCTGCTTTTGCATATCAGACTCCAGGGTCTTTGGCCTTTGGACTCTGGGACTTGCACCAGTGGCTTTTCAGGGGCTGTCAGGTCTCTGGCCTGCATTGTCAGCTTCTCTAGTTTTGAGGCTTTCAGAACTGGACCAAGCCATGCTACTGCCTCCCCTAGGAGCCATACTACAAACTTCTCTAAAAGCCATGCTTCTGTCATTCTCCAGCTTATAAATAGACTATTGTGGAACTTTTAATCCTCTGAGCCAATTCTCCCTAACAAATTCCCTTTATTTATATATTATAGAAACATGTGTGTCAGGAAACCAATATGTTTCCTATTGGTTCTGTCTCTCTGGAGAGACTGACTGAAAATTGGTATGAGGAGTGGCTATAAACACACTTGAAAATGTGGAAGTGGCTTTGGAACCGGGTAACAGGCAAAGGTTGGAAGAGTTTCAAGACTCAGAAGGAGACAGAAAGATGAAGGAAAGTTTGGAACTTCCTAGAGACTAGTTAAGTGGTTGTAACCAAAATGCTGATAGAAATACAGATAAGAAAGGCCACACTGAGGAGGTATCAGATGGAAATGAGGAACTTATTGGGAACTGGAGCAAAGGTCGTTTTACTAGGCACAGCAAAGTACTTGGCTGCCTTGTGTCCATGCACTAGAGTTTTGTGGATGGCTGAACTTAACAGGGGGTAATCTAGGGTATGTGATAGGAGAAACTTCTAAGCAGCAAAAGGTCTATGACATTTAGTGGGTAGATGCCAGGGATGCTGCACAATCTACAGTGTGTAGGAGAGTGCCATACAATAAAGGATTTTTCCTCACATACATTTTAAATGCTCTACTGGACATTTATGTAGGTGAAAACTGGTTTGTAATTACCTTAACCCAGAATCAAACTATTTCAAACATAAATCATTTCTGGTTAATTTTTCAGCTACACTAAATTTTCTAGGAATTCAAGTACTATGTATATCAAAGGAGAGTTATACTTTTCTCCCCCAATGTTTTACCAAGATTTGTTCGCCAGTTCAGAAAATCCCATCAACAGTGATAATCCAGTAGCAGAATATAAGTTGCCAACATAACCCAACTACATCAGTCTGCATTTGTAGATGTCACTTCTATAGTCATTCTACATACAAGTGTGACCATCTGACATAATTATGCCCAACAGCGATGCAATGTCTGAGCATTACAGATTGCGATGCATATTATTGTATTATAATTTTTTCTCTTATTTCTTAATTTTGGTAAGTTGTAGGTTGTATTTTAAAAATATATGTATATTAGTTATATCATTTATGAATTACATTTCAAGATGGGCAAGATAAAATTAGAAAATATTTACATTAAAAAGGAGTGTTAGATGTGATAGGGTTGAGACCCACTGGTGTAAATAAAATAATGCATCAGGAGATTTGGTTTCCTGCTGTCTTGGTCAACCATTATGTGGTCTTAGAGAAGTGATGTTATTTCCCTGTGTCCACTCAGTGGAAAATGATTGGCTAAACTATGTCTCTATAGCACCTTCTAATTTTAAACCTCGACTACCTGACTTTGACACTAGTTTAGGTTTGAGAATATTTAAATCCATTAAAAAAGCAAAGACAGCTGAACTTACTTATTGGGCAAAATAAGTATTTTGGAACTGGGACAGTGTGGTTCTTTGTGACACATATGTTGAATGCATTTGAGTGACTGCTGTAGTTAAACACTACCATGAAAAACAATCCTCAGCAAATGCAAAAGAACCAAAATCATCCCAAATGTACTCTTGGACCACGACACAATTTTATAAAAGTCAAGACTAAAAAACACTCAAAACCACGTAATTATATGGAAATTAAACAACATGCTCCTGAATGACTTTTGGGTAAATAATGAAATTAAGGCAAAAATCAAGTAGTTATTTGAAGCCAATGAGAACAAAGATACAACATACCAGAATTTCTGGGACACTACTAAGGCAGTGTTAAGAGGGAAATTCATAGCACTAAATGCCCACATCAAAAAGTTAGAAAGATCTAAAATTAACAACCTAACATCACTACTGAAAGAATTAGAGAAGCAAGAGGAAACCAACCCTAATGCAGAAAACAAGAAATAACCAAAATCAGAGCTGAACTGAAGGAAAATGAGATATGAAAAACCATTCAACATATCAATGAATCCAGGAGTTGGCAGTTCAAAAAAATAATAAGATAGGCCACCAGCTAGACTAATAAAGAAGAAAAGAGAGAAGATCGAAATAAATATGAATAGAAATGATAAAGAAGATGTTACCACTGATGCCACAGAAATAAAAATAATCATCAGAAACTACTGCAAACAACTGCATGTGAAAAAACTAGAAAACTCAGAAAAAGTGGATAAATCCCTGCAGACATTCACCCTCCCAAGACTGAACCAGGAAGAAACTGATTCCCTGAACAGACCAATAATGAGTTCTGTAATTGAATCAGTAATAACTAGCCTACCAACCAAAAACCAAAAAAGCCCAAGATCAGATGGATTCACAGTGGAATTCTACCAGATGTACAAAGAAGTGCTGGTACCATTAATACTGAAACTATTTCCCAAAACTAGGGACTCCTCCCCAACTCATTCTATGCGGCCAGCATCATTCTGATACCAAAACCTGGTGGAGACACAACCAAAAAAAAAGAAAACATCCAGCCAATATCCTTGATGAACATTGATGCAATACTCCTCAACAAAATACTTGTAAATTGAATCCAGCAGCACATAAAAAGTTTCTCCACCATGATCAAGTAGGTTTCATCCCTGGGATGCAAGTTTGGTTTAACATGCACAAATTAATAAACGTGATTCATCACATAAAGAGAACTAAAGATAAAAACCACACAATTATGTCAATAGATACAGAAAAGGCTTTAGATAAAATCCAACATTTCTTCATGTTAAAAATTCTCAGTAAACTAGATATTGAAGGAACATACCTCAAAATAATAAGAGTCATCTATGACAGACCTATCACCAACATCATACTGAATGAGGAAAAGCTGTAAGCATTCCCCTTGCAAACTCGTACAAGACAAGAATACCCTCTCTCATCACTCCCATTCTACATCACATTGGAAATCCTAGCCAGAGCAATCAGGAAAGAGAAAGAAATGCATCCAAGTAGGAAGAAAGGAAGTCAAACTATCCCTGTTTGCAGATGTCTATATGATTTAATATCTAGAAAACCCCATAGTCTCAGCTCTAAAGTTCCTTCAGCTAATAAACAGTTTCAGCAGAGTTTCAGTATACAAACTCATTGTGCAAAAATCATGAACGTTTCTATACACCAACAACAGCCAAGCCAAGAGCCAAATCAGGAACACAATCTCATTTACAATTGCCTCAGAAAGAATAAAATATCTAGGAATACAGCTAACCAGGAAAGTGAAAGATCTCTACAATGAGAATTACAAAACGCTGCTCAAAGAAATCAGAGTTGATACAAACAAATGGAAAAACCTTCCATGCCTATGGGTAGGAAGAATTAATATCATTAAAATGGCAATACTGCCCAAAGCAATTTACAGATTCAGTTGCTATTCCTATCAAACTACCAATGACATTCTTCATAGAACTAGAAAAAACTATTTTAAAATTCATATGGAACAACAACAACAAAAGCCCGAATAATCAAGGCAATATTAAACAAAAAGAACAAAGCTTGAAGCATTACTTTACCCAACTTCAAACTATACTACAGGGATGCAGTAACCAAAACAGCATGGTATTGGTACAAAAACAAACACATAGAACAATCGAACAGAATAGAGGGCCCAGAAATAAGATCACCTACGACCATCTGATCTTCGACAAAGCTGACAAAAATAAGCAATGGCTAAAGCACTATTGAATAAATGGTGCTGAAACAACTGGCTAGCCATATGCAGCAGATTGAAACTGGACCCCTTCCTTACACCATATAAAAAAATCAACTCAAGATGGATTAAAGACTTAAATGTAAAATCCAAACTATAAAAACCTGGAAGACAACCTAGGCAATACTATCTTGGACATAGGAATGGGCAAAGATTTCATGAAGAAGACACCAAAAGCAATTGCAACAAAAGCAAAAATTGACAAATGGGATCTAATTAAACTTAAGTGCTTCTGCACAGCAAAAGAAACTATCAACAGAATAAATAGACAAGCCAAAGAATGGAAGAAAATATTTTCAAACCATACATCTGACAAAAGTCTAATATTCAGCATCTATGAGGAACTTAAACATTTACAAGAAAAAAAAAAAAAAACATTAAAAAGTGAGCCAAGGACATCAACAGATAGATACTTTTCCAAAGAAAACATACATGTGCCCAACAAGCATATGAGAAAAAACTCAGTATTATGGATCATTAGAAAAATGCAAATCAAAACCACAAGGAGATACCAGTCAGAATGGCTATTAGCAAAAAATTAAAAAAAGAAAAAAAAAACACACACAGATGCTGGTGAGGTTGCAGAGAAAAGAGAATGCTTATACACCATCAATAAGAGTATAAATTAGCTCAACCATGGTGGAAAGCAGTGTGACGATTCCTCAATGAGCTAAAAACAGAGCTACCATTTGAACCACTAATCCCATTACTGGGTATAAAGTCAGAGGCATATAAATAATTGTACTATAAAGATACATGCACATGAATGTTGACTGCAGCATTATTCACAATAGCAAAGACATGGAATCAACCTAAATGCCTATCGATGACACACTGGATGAAGACAATGTGGTACATATATACCTGGAATACTATGCAGCCATAAAAAAGAACAAGATCATGTTTTTTGCAGGAACATGGATGGGCTGGAGACCATTATCCTTAGCAAACTAATGTAGGAACAAAACCCAAATGCTGTATTTTCTTACTTTATAAGTGGGAGCTAAATGATGAGATGTTTCTAGTGGACACAAAGAAGGGAACAACAAACACTGGGGCTTGAGGGTGGAGGGTAGGAGGAGGAAGAGAGCAGAAAAAAACAACCATTGGGTACTAGGCTTAGTACTCAGGTGATGAAATAATCTGTAGAACAAATCCCGACAACGCAAGTTTACCTATATAACAAACCTGCATGTGTACCCATGAATCTTAAATAAAAGTAAAAAAAAAAAAAAAGAATTCTCAGTCAGAATCCTGTGGAGGAATAGTTAAACATATAAATTCTTTGAACATCTTTCAAACGTTGACTGTCCCTTAATATTATGTAACTATTAAACTTTCAGAAGAAAATTTCAAAAACATAGGGAATACTAATAGGTTAGACAACAATCAAGATACTAGAACTCCCTTTAAAAAAAAATTCTATTCTTAATTTTCCATAGTTCCTATAACAAGTACTTATTACTTATTTAGGAGAAGCCAACTTAGTTTGGGCTGCTGTAACAGAATGCTATAGACTGGTGGCTTAAACAACAGAAATGTATTTCTCACAGTTCTGGAGGCTGGAAGTCCAAGATCAAAGTGCTGGCTGACTCAGTTCCTGGGAAGGACCCTCTTTTTAACTTGCAGTTGGATTTCTTTTTGGTGTATCCTCACATGGTGAAGACACAGAGAGACAGAGAGAGCGAGCAAGTTCTCTCATGTCTTTTTATAAGGGCACTAATCCTATTCACAAGGGCTCCACCCTCATGACCTAATTACCTACCAAAGGCCCCATCTCCTAATACCATCACATTGGGGGTTAGAATTTCAATATATGAATTTTGCAGGAACATAAGCATTCAGTCCATAATACTAACTTTATTCCCTGCCAAGTGGTATTTAATTGTAAAGTTTTATTTCAAAAATTTTTTGTTTAGAAATGTTCCATGCGTGAGTAAATACAAGACATTAAACTTAGCCTCTCTTAGTGGTTAGTCAATCACAATGCCTCAAGGTCACAATTTTAAATTTTACATATCATCAAGAATTAAAGATCTGAAAGAAATAGGAGATGGGGTTGAAAGTATTTACTCCAGCTCTAGCTTCTGAAGTTGATTTTATTTATTTATTTATTTATTTATTTATTTATTTTTAACAAAATTAAAACATCTATCCTCACGAGATCTATTTTAGTTTTGCTTGGTTATCTATATATATAATTTATGAATTTGGTTTTATTTTATTTTAGTTTATTTATATATTATTTTAGTTTTGTGGATTTGTTTTGGTTTTGTTTGGTTTATTTGTATATTGAACTTTCCTACTTCCTATGAATAGTAAACGCTAGAAAAAAATAAGCTAGTTCAAGTTAATAAAGGATTTAGTTGACTGTCTTCATATGCCAACTTAGATTTAAAATGTAAAATTTTCAGATCAGGTTTATGTTCTGAAAAGCACATGGCACATACATTTACAGGCCATAAATGTCAAATAATAGTAACATGAAGACTCTTTATAACTTGGTTAAATTACATTAAATTAAAATTTTATCATCAGTGTATCCTATAAGCCTACTCATTACTGATGAATTGAAAATGTAGTTCAGTTACACTGTAGATTCTCTTACACTGTAGATTCACTTAGGCGTAAACCAAAGAGGCTACAGTGTTCCCCCTGCTAAACTAGTGTTTGTCATGATCAGTTTTAGTGAGAATGAGCGCCCTAAGGTTCACCTCTCAGCCTAAGGCTGAGTGAGCAAACTCTTTTCCCCCCATCTGCAAGGTCCCACTTCCCCACACCATCCCCATATATACCAAAATTGCCATAAGGCAGGAAGTAACCAAATAACACAGGTATACGGGGAAGAGAAGCAGGCAGTCATTGAACCTTTGACTCACCCCACTGGCAAGGACCACAGATACCTCTTCTGTATCTGTTTTAGGTACCTAGCCAGTTCCTTAACCATTGAATAGAGAAGATTCGGTCAAACCTGACCATCTTCCAGGTTCCTGTAAGCTAAAAGAAAGACTTGTGCAAGATGGGGTGTCTAGGCCGATATATGCCCAGCAGCTTTGCTGGTGACAGCTGCCCCTTCCTGGGATGTGCATCCTTGAGGATTCTCCAGCCTCTCCTATCAGCTGGCCCAGGCACCATCTATACAGTATAAACCTAGAGCTTTACTTTGAGCTGTCAGAGTTCAAGTACAATTCTGCAGCCATATCATGTACTGAATAGAATACTACTATATAACTGGTTCTGTGAAAGCATCCTGACTAGTAATTAGTTCTAGATCCAGGGTAGGTTTCTGAACCTCCCTCAACCAGTTTTCTCACCTGTAGAACATAATTAACATCTGCCTTAATTTCCTGTTTTGAGACCAAAATCTACACGGAAAGCACTTTGTAAACTGTGAAGTGCTAAATTAATGTCAAATTATAGCATTAAAAAATTCATCTAAGTGCACAGGACAACAGGACCTTGGCACATTCTCATTGATTAATTCAACGTAATGGTGATAATTATTGGTCTTTTTATTGACAAGTCCATCATTGCCTAAAATTGATTGGCAATGATGTGGCATATATACAGAGAAATAACAAAGCTCACGCTAAAATTCATGGACACACAAGTACAATACTAAAGATTATTCGTTCAGCATATCAAATATAGAATTAGAAATGCATGGTATTCAGATTTGCACTTGTTAGAAACCTGCATTCTGGAGCTCCCTATTCGATCCAGTTTGTTTAACTTCACATGTTGTTTTCCTTTAGTTTCAACACTGGTGGGCCCCATAAAAAATGTTTGAGACAGACGGTAACCCCAGTTGCTTCTCTATTGGTTTGTTTGCATGCCGGAATTTTTTTTATCATCGTTACTCTGCGATTTAACAGTAGGTGGCTAATGGAAATGTTATTCGCGGCAGTGGCAGACTAAATCAGTGGGAAGTGAGGGGGCGGAGGGGGAGAGTTGGGGGAAGGAAAGGAATGTGTTTACACTTGAAGATGTCACATGAAACAGCTGGAGCCCTGAGCCCTTGATACTGGAACTGGCATTTTCTTTAAAGAACTCATCTCCATTATTACACACTCCTTCACACTTAGAAATCTATTAATTTACAATTAGTTGTATTGATTTTTTAGTAGATTTGTAATTTCTGTAATAATTTACAGAGTAGTACTGAAGAAATTAACTATGCCCTTTGGAAAGATAAGCCTTACTGAAAAAATAGATCCCAGCACGAGTTATTGAACACATCATCGAACGTCTGGAATTTTAGCATTAAATTCTAAATTAATTACAGCAGAACTGATTGGGGAATGCCACTTTACTATCCAAGAAATATCCTTCCTCATCTTATCTGCACTCATACTCATAATATTTTAGTAAGGATTCGAACCAGCAGATACATGTAAGAATACATTCTTTTTGATTTTTAGGGTAAAGGGGTAGATCCATCTTAAGATTTAAAACAAAGAAATTTTTCCTAACAACCTACATACACCCATAACTGTATTTTTCCCACATTACAAGATGTTAACAATAATATTAGTTAGAAGAGCATGCAAATGCTTGTAACTGCTTTAAATTATTAAGTTCCCTTCAAAGTTCTAGTGAGTACTAGAATGTACCAGATACTGTCAGATCTGCTAATAAGCAGTGGAAATCGGTTTGCTCAGGGCATGGAGAGGGTTAAGTCTAGTGAGGGGAGCAGCAAGATGAAGAGACAATGTTGGCACAGTGTCCCGAGTGCCATGATAGAGACACACACGGGACCTGGGGACTCAGAGCAGGACCTCAATCAAGTCAGGAGAATGGGTATACTGGGGAAGTAATCTAGGAGAACATGATTCTGTATCTAAAGCAAAGAAGAAGTGAGTTGTTATGATGCTTGTAAGATGAAATGCAACTGAGTTTTTAAATTGTGTTTTCCATCATGTGTTCCAGTATCATTTCAGGATAATTTCTGACCATTATATAAAATACTTCTATCCTTTGCTTGTGTTGTTTAACTTTGTATTGTTTTTCCCATAATGAAGTATTTTTCAAAATGATTCTCCCTTTAACAGTAAATGGTTATATGGAAACACTATTCTCTGTTCAGAGTTGAATACATCTGAGGTCTCAGCTCACTTTGGGTCAAAATATGATAGCACCATGGGCAACAGGCCAGGGGGTGCTGGGCTCTGGCTTAAGAAATGTCAGCTGGGTAGCTGCCCTCCAAAACAGAATCACCTTGATCCAACACTACCACCTCCCAATGCATGGAGGTTTGGGATAAAACAGGACTATCATCTGCAGCTTAAACACAATTATTGTGTGGTCTTGGAAAAGTCCCCTGAGTCCATTCAATTGAAAATGATGGACTTAATTAGACAGACCTCTATTAGTACCTTCCAGTTTTAAACCTTAACTCTGTGAGTTGACATTAGTGTAGTCATGAGACATTTAACCCTTTTAAGAAGTGAGAACTGCTGCACTAGCTGTGAGGGCTGTGGTGGCAGCACTAACCTCTCATAGACTCCTACACAACAACTATCCTAATACGAACATGTTTCCTTGGCTCTTCTTTGGTAAGACTTACCTGTTTCTTCTTCTTCTGTTTTTGGTGTGTGTGTCTGTGTGCGCGCGTGTGTGTGTGTGTGTGTGTGTGTGTGTGTTAGACTTTTTCGTTTTAAGAAAGTGTTATCTGGTATGGTGATTGAATCATTGATTTTATAAAGAATCACAGTCAGTGGTTTTTCCATTTGATTGTAATTTCTTGCTAGCCTGACTTTTTTCAACTCTCAGTTCCGTAAGGACACTGGCTATTCAGCAGTATCTTATTCTCGACCAATGTCTGGTTCAGAATAGTTGCTTCAATAACAATGTGGCTAAGGAATGAATTAAAGAAATGTTGAAATGTCTAAAGGCCTGAATTCAGACAAGTTAGGTTTGAGATTTTTAAGAATGTTTTGTGTTTTCCTCTATTTCTAAAATAATTGTAACAGATGAAAGCACGGTAGATATCATAGCTATGGGTAATCAAAGGAGCATTTTAGTTCTAGAGAATTTTGTCCTATTTTATGTCATTATCTAACATGTTACTCACCACCTACAGTGTTTTCGTATTGTTCCTGAAAAATAATTCTATTCAGAAACTCAAACTGAACACCATTGCCTGAACAGTAATGCCATGAAGCTAACTAGCTTCTGAATCAAGTGTTCTTTGCTTATCGTCCTTATTATTACCTGCATCAGCTCTTTGGATAGATGGCTCCAAATCATTATTTTTTAAAAACTGAAGAAAAAAGATTGAGGTTTACAGTCTACAATTATTTGGTGTTAAATAGTGTATTAGTCAGTGTTCTGTAGAGGAGCAGAACTAATAGGATAGATGTATATACGAAGGGGAGTTTATTAAGGAATACTGACTTACACAATCACAAAATGAAGTCCTATAATAGGCCGTCTGCAAGCTGAGGAGCAAGGAAGCCAGTCCAAGTCCCAAAACCTCGAAAGTAGAGAAGCTGACAGTGCAGCCTTCTGTCTGTGGCCAAAGGTCCAGGAGTCCCTGGCAAACCACTGGTGTAAGTCTAAGGAGTTCAAACGCTGCAGAACTTGGAGTCTGATGTTCGAGAGCAGGAAGCATCCAGCAAGGGAAAAAGATGAAGGCCAGAAGACTCAGCAAGTCAAGTCGTTCCATGCTCTTCTGCCTACTTCATTCTAGCAGTGCTGGCAGCAGATGAGATGGTGCCCACCCAGACTGAGGGTGGGTCTGCCTTTTCCAGTCCACTGACTCAAATGTTAATCTCCTTTGGCAACACCCTCACAGACACAATACTTTTCATCCTTCAATCCAATCAAGTTGACGCTCAACAGTAACCATCACAAATAGTTTGGCTAAAATGATTTTTAAGTTCAGTCAAAGGGATGTTGAAAATCAAATCGAATGACAAGCACAGTGGTTGGTGTAAAAGGGATTTAGTAAAATCCATGTATAACATTAAAATAAGCACTGGACAGGAGGCACTGAATTCTCAGTGTCTTTATGACGTTCACTAACTGAGTCCTTATGAGGTCACGTTGCTTCCCTAGCCTCAAAGGAGGACAGATGTGATAATCTCTTAAATTTTCTCTAGCTGTAAAGTTTTATGATTTTACATCCCTTGAATGATACTCATGAAGACAAGGAAGAAGAGAAAAGAAACATGAACCAACTTTAAAAGTCAAGACAAAACTCAAGTTCAAAAACGGGAATTGGTATTCCACATGTATTCAGACAATCAGCCAATATGGTCAGGCCGTCCAAAGGGAAAGTATTGTGGTTTTTTTCCTCCCCAAAAAGCTTAAAGCAGGTATTTAACATGAAAGAGTGGCAACACATGAATATTCTGAATGCTAATGCCAATGAATATTTGCCATGTTTCAGGGTCATAAATCTCATTCTCCTTGCTCACCATAAATCAGTGGGGCCTGCTGATGCTTACTGTCTTCTGGTGTTTGTTTCTGCCAGGCCCTGAAGAATTTAACTGCTGGAGCATGGTTTCTCATTTCAAACATGATAGCCCACAAGTTATAACTCACTTTCTATGAGAACAAGTGAAACTCGCCATGACAAAAAGATTTCTGTGATGAACATGGTGGTAGCCTGGTTCTTCCATGTGAAGTCTCCAGATTTTTGATGGGGCAGAGGCTTGGCTCACGCATTACCAATCAGTAACACGTGGCTTCTTAAAGTGCTGTGCCTTTTTTCAACCATCTCCTTGACCAATGAGACAATATAGTGACAAGTGTGTAAACTATGCCATTTGCCAAGGGACAGATAAGGCACCCAAACTAAGTTACTCCCTATCCCTAGATTGGATTGTCCTCCTTATTTTAACTCAATTCTGGGCCCATGATATGTTAGTCATCTGGAGTTAGAAAATGCAATTCTTGTGGCTCATGCCTGTAATTCCAGCACTTTGGGAGGCCAAGGCAGGCAGATCATGAGGTCAGGAGATTGAGACCATCCTGACTAAATTCATTCAGACGGTGAAACTCTGTCTCTACCAAAAATACAAAAAATTAGATGGGTGTGGTGGCACGCACCTATAGTCCCAGCTACTCAGGACTCGGGAGGCTGAGGCAGGAGAATTGCTTGAACCTGGGAGGGGGAGGTTGCAGTGAGCCGAGATCATGCCACTGCACTTCAGCCTGGGCAACACAGCAAGACTCCATCTCAAAAAAATAAATAAAAAGAAGAAAAAAGGAAAATGCAGAAAATGCAAATCTTTCCTCTCGGGGCTTTCAGACTACTTTGAAAAAGAGAATCTTCACCAATAAAGCAGTTGAGGTAAAGATAAGCTAAGTATGTTAAGATGTGAATGGAAAAGCTGTCATTTATTGAATGCATACACTGTAGGGCCAGGCACTTTGCTAGTCACTTGATGTGCAATGTCTTATCCTCTAGAGAAGACAAGAAAGGTGATATTCTTGTTTCTCTAATGAGGAAACCAAAGATCAGAAATATCAAGTAGAGTCCTAGGTTACACAACTAGTAGATGGTGGACCAGTATTCAAACTCATTTGTCTTTTTTAAAAAATGTTTTAAATGTTTTAATTGGACATAAGTTCAAATTTACAGAAAAATGGCAAAAACAAAGTCCACCTAACACTGACTTCATTTGCTTTATTATTGCAGACTCTCTGTTTTTCTATAAATACAGAAATTATATGTCATTATGTACTCAGAACTATTGGAGGGTGGAACATACATCTTAGCCATTTCTCCTAAGTACTTCAGCATGTACTTCATGAGAATAGAGATGTTTTCTTACCTAACTACAGAAAAGCTATTAACTTCTGTATACTTAACATTGATACAATACTGTTATCTAATCTACTGTCTATATTCCAATTTCATCAATTACGGGACCTAGTCTAGGGTCAGAGATTGAGATTAGTTCTCATGTCTCTTTAGTCTCCTTTGATCTGGAACAGATTCTCAGTATTTATTTTTTGCCTTTTATGATATGTAAATTTCTGAAAATGAAGACTTCCTGCTCCAATTTATTATTTTAAAAAGTCCATGATTTTGCATTTGTCTGATGTTTCATCATGATTATCATTCTCTCCTGAATATTACAGGTGACCTTTTGTCTTTCTTACAATATTGCACCTGAAGGCACAGGTCTCATTGATGGCAATAATTCTGATCACCTAGTCAAGGTGTGAACTGATTACTCCACTATATAATTACTGTTTTTCCCCTTGCAACTAAATAGCAGTCACTGGAGAGATATTGTAGGTCAACACAAATATATTCCGCACCAAAATTTTTCCCTACATTTAGCAATGCTTGATGATTTTTGCCTTATTCAACCTTTACTTTGATGGCTGCAAAAGGCTGACTCTCCAATTCAGCACTTCTTCCAGTCCGAGTTTACCGCAAGCAATAACCCTCCCTTTTCTGCCATTAAATTATCAATTTTTTATTGATACGGAGGCATGAATTCCTACTTTTTTCCAATTCTGTGTGATTAGTTACTATAATTCTTTTGCTACTCAAATTGTCCTAGTTGTGGTCAAAACAAACTCCTTAGTAGCTGACTTCAATGCCTTGTGGCTATCTTTTTGTTGTTGTTGTTGTTGTTGTCTGTTTTCTTTTAGCACCTCCTTCCTTCCTAACATGACATAATGCTCTAGCACTAGGGGTGTGCAATCTTTTGGCTTCCCTGGGCCACATTAGAAGAGGAAGAACTGTCTCAGGCCATGCATAAAATATACTAACACTAACGATAACTGATGAGCCAAAAAAAAAAAAAAGTCGCAAAAACAATCTCATAATGTTTTAAGGAAGTTTATCAATTTGTGTTGGGCCTCATTCTAAGCCATCCTGGGCTGTCTGCGGCCTGTAGGTCACAGGTTGGACAAGTTTGCTCTAGCTTCATCTTAACCAGGACCCCACTGCAATCACCCATTTCTCCAAGGAGCCCTGGTTCCTTTGAGCAAGGAATTGAATGAAAGACCAAGATCTGGATGCTGTGTGTGCTCACTGCTCATGGGTGTCTTTCAGTGGTGAGTGAATTAGGAAGCATGCACATGAACCCACACACTTGCTTACACATACATACGTGCACACACATATGTAGGTGAATGCAGATATACACACGCATATGTGTGCATGTTTTTAAAGACATAGTTCACATAAATACATCTAATTCAAGTCCATCCCACACAACATTTCTTATTTTCCCCATTTCATCTTTTTTGTTGTTGTTTTTTTGAGACAGAGTCTCGCTCTGTCACCTAGGCTGGAGTGCAATGGCGGGATCTCAGCTCACTGCAACCTCCGCCTCCTGGGTTCAAGAAATTCTCCTGCCTCAGCCTCCGAAGTAGCTGGGATTACAGGCATGTGCCACCACACCCAGCTTATTTTTACACTTTTAGTAGAGAAGTGTAAAAGTGTTGGCCAGGCTGGTCTCGAACTCCTGACCTCAGGTGATCCATCCACCTCAGCCTCCCAAAGTGCTGGGACTACAGGTGTGAGCCACTGCCCCCAGCTCCCATTTCATATTTGTATGTATATTTCATCAATCCTATGATACATTTAAAATTGTTTCCAAACTGCTTCACTCATACCAATATTTACGTGAAATTCTGCCCCTGCCCCTATCTGCCCGATACTGAGGACAGGTAGTCAGATACTGTGTTTCCAAATTACCTGGATTAATTCTTCCTTTCTTTTTTTTCACATTTATTGTGGTTGGGATATTCATTTAAAATATAATTAGGTTGACTTGCTTCAATTTGCTTTCATTTTTAGGTTTTTAAAATCCTTCTCCTCTCTAAAGATTTAATTATATTTTTCCAATATGTACTTCCTTAGTTAACCTGAGGATTGAAAGGATAGAGAGTAATGCTTCCTAATGTGAAAACTGTACAAAAAGGTATACTTAGAAAAAAATTTCTCTTTACTGTATATTTTCCATCCTGTTCTCTCCCACTCCTTGAGGATAACCAACTTCATTGCGTTCTGGATTATTTTTCCTGTTTTTGTTTTTTTTAGTTTTGTTTAGTTTTGTTTTGTAAAATAAGCACAGGTACATATATTTTAATAATTTTCCTTATTTCTTATATAAAATATAGCCTATGTTCTTTTGTATGTTACTGTTTTCCTTTAACACCTTATCCTGAAAATCACTCTATATCAGTTCCTGGAGATCATTCTCATACCATTTTTTCCAGCTGCATAGTAATCCTGTGTATATATGTACTATAGGCCATTCAATCACTCTCTATGCTTGGACATTTAGATAGTTTCCAATATTGCAAAATTACGAATATTGCTGTAATGAATAACCTGTGCATATGTACTTTCGTATTGTTGGAGGTGTATGCTCGGGTGAACTCCTAAAAGTTGAATTGCTAGATTGAAGGATAATACCTAGATAGCTAGAAATGGACCTAAGATGATTTTTACCCTTTTATGCTCTATCTAATAGCTATTTAAGGTTAAGCAGCTTGTCCACTGGATTGGCCTTGGCTCAAAGCAGACAATCAGGAACTGTGTGTTGGAGAGGGCCTCAGTTTCCTCATTTATAAATTGAGGGGGCTGGACTAGGTGATATTTAACATATCTTCCAATTTTAAATGATTCACATGTTAGGGCTCCAGGCCTAGGTTCGTATCTACATAAACTGACTGCAAGAAATAGCTCCAATTCTCCACTCCTTCCTCTACTCACACTTTGCAGTTTTTCTCACTAAGAAGCGGAATCTTTACCCCATCCTTTGTATTGAACTGGCTTTGACCAACAGAATCTAGGAGAAGTAATGGTGCATCAGGTTCGAGTCTGGGCCTCATGGGCCTTGCATGCTTCCACACACTCTTTTGAGATTCTGTCCTTGTTTTGTGAAAGAAAAATCTGTCCTAGCATGATGAATGGCTAGAGACATACGGTCTAGTTACAGCCATCACTCTTAGCCAGGCAATCACCAGACAGGTGAGTGAGGCCCTTCTAGATCTGCCAGGCCCCAGTTGACCTAGCAGCTGAGAGTTGGTGCATGGCTAGTCTGTCTGCGATCAGCTGCATTTGGCCCAGACCAGCTACTCAGTTGACCCACAGATTCAAAAATAACAACACATGGTCGTAATATTAGGACACTAAGTTTTTGGGTAGTTTCTTAAACAGCAATAGATAACTGGTACAGCAAAGGCATGGCATCGTCGTGAAGGTAACTCTGTCCAGATCTCCTAGAATGTGCAAAAGGGTCATCTTGGTCAAAGGGAAAGGTATTTCTAAGAAAGACACTATTGGACTGGACAGGGAAAGGGCTGGTCAGAGATTGCTAACATATTTTGCCCCACAGATCTCAGGAGTGTGGAGCAGGGGCCCTAAATTTGGATCCCAGTTTTGGCTTTGTAGCTCAGAGTCCCTGAGCTATGACATCTTCATGTATAAAGGAGGAAGAGGAGCCGAATCTTCAGCTCCATTTCACTCTAACTTGTCAGCTGATGTGTTAACGTTGTATGGTGGGGATCTAAAGTTTTGGTGAGTTAACCTAGGAATCCTGACTTTTGAAGGTAACGGAAGGCAGTAAGATAAGGAGGCAGGCAGGCAGTGTTTACCTCTGCTAAACAACCATGTTGCTGCAGCACTGATGTAGCCATCCAGCTAAGGTAGGGTCCAAAGGGAGCTTCCTTCTCATTCGCTATGGGCACTTTCAGGAAAATAGATCATAGAAAAACATTCCACAATTTTATCCCTTTGTAAGCATTTCTGTTCAGTTACATGCACGCTTTTAAAAAATAATTTTGCCCAGAGGTAACAGGCTAAGTCAAGGATGAATAATATTCACCCACCTCAAAGGATCTCATATAGTATTTGACAGAACATTCAATTCTTGAGAAAACACCACAAAGAGATGTATTCTATCTCTGAAAATGTGACTAGCATCAACAATTAGTCCTGTCTGTCAAGCGATCAAACAAATCCAGGTTTGATTTGGATGCACTAGGGTGCTGAGCATCCTGATCACTGAAAACATCATTACAAAATATATTTGTAAAACTGCTCTTTCTCCAAATAAAATATAACTAGTCATTAATTACACGTCATTTGTTGTATAGGTGGAAAAAAATCTTTCTTTTTTTCTCTATTTTTTGAAAATAACATATAGACTGGCCAGAACAAATTATCTGGCATGACACAGCTCCACTGTATTGTGTAAAAGTCTGAAATATCCCAGATAATGTGCTCTTCTTATTCGCAGCCTGGACACATATGGATCCGAGGTTTTTTGGGTCACTTTATAATGGTTCTCTTTAGATCAAACAACATGAGCCTTTCGACTTGTTGCAGGGAGCTTTCCATGAGCCCTGAGTCCTTTTGAGTGGCATTTTCTACCCAGCAAGAGCAGGGTCACTAAGGAAATGGCTGGGAAGTAAGGAGGGCACTGCTGTGCCCAGAGAGAGAGATAGGCGGCAGCAGAGATACAGTCCCACTTCTCTCTTGCTCATTCTCTCCCTTCTCACTTCTCTTGCCAACCCCTTTGCAAGTGAGAGAGGTGTGACCTCAGGAGGCACCTTCTCCCCCAGATACGCCACTTGCCAGGAGCCCTAGCACCTGGGTGGCCTGGGGGTGGGCAGGCAATGAGAACTGAGGTCCACCAGGATACCATTCGCTTTGGTGAATAAGCGATCCCTTCTATTTGAGGGGAATATCTGTCACTAAAATGGGCCAAGTGTGGTCATTGAGAACATTAAAAAACCCTACCGATCACATTCTCTTAGCAGACTGGGAAATGGTTCTTGAGGGATTAGATGATAATTTCCAGAAGTTCTATGAATGAAAAGTAAATTCTCTAAAACATCCTTTGCTTTCCCCCTCAAACTGTCACCACACATCAAGACACTGGAGTGCTGAATGAGTTCAGGTGGGGATAATGAAAGCCTCGTAACATCGTGCTCCGGGTCCACACGAATACCTGACAAATTCCTCGGGTGTAACATGAACAGGCCTCGTCACCGTAGACTGAATGGGCATTCCTGGGAGGCCTGTGATTCGGCTCAGTGGTTAGCAAACTTTTTCTCTAAAGAGCCGGATAGTAAATATTTTAGGCATAAGTTTTCTGTCACAGCGACTCAACCCTACCACTGCAGTGTGAAAGTGGCATGGACAACACGCAAACAAAGGAGGACAGCTGTTCCACCCTAAAGCTCCAATCAAACTTTATTTACGAGGACAGATGGCACAAAAGAAAAGAAAAGAAAGACAAAAGATGGATGGTCATAGCTTGCCAGTACCTTCTCCCCATTTGAGCTCTTTTCCCATTTAATAATTATGTTTTATTTAATTTTCTTGAATCTCTCTTCTCCTGTGTCAAGTGGAGACATTACCAGTTTCTTTACCCTACAGATTTTCAGTCTACCACGTAAACATTTTCAAAGGTGTGTAATACCACACAAATATAATGAGCTTTCATTATCAGTGAGATCAACATGACTGACATGAATTTAGTGTAGATTCTTCTAGGACTTTACTGTACAAAAGCAGCCTCGAAGATTGAAATAAACACATCCACAGATGGATGGTTCCTGCCCCTCCACATCAAGGTCCAGTTTCTTTTTGTTTGTTTTTTTTTATTTTTTTGTTGCAGGGTCTCCAGCCTAGGCTGGCATGTGGTGGCACAAGCAAAGCTCACTGCAGCCTCAACCTCCCAGGCCCAAGTGATCCTCCTGCCTCAGCCTCCCAAGTAGCTAGGACTGCAGGCGCACACCACTATGCCGGCTAATTTTTAAAATTTTTGTAGAGATAGGGTCTCACTATGTTGCCGAGGTTGGTCTTGAACTCCTGGGCTCAAGTGATCCTCCCACCTTGGCCTCCCAAAGTACTGGGATTATAGGCATGAGTCACTGTGCCCAGCCCAAGGCCTAGTTTAGATGGATGCCTATCTCAGGCTTAGCCTGCATCTGGTATTGAAATATACATTCATTCTTGGGTCAGCTTCAGTCACATGAGGCAGTCAGTATGGAAACCTATTTCTCATCCTTAGCACTAGGGTTTGAATTGGGTAAACAAATACCAAGATCCCTTCGTTAAGCTTTCCTGTCAATGATCTATTTCCTAAAATTTTTTCCTGTTGTTTCAGTGTCTCTCTCTCTTGGTTTCTTTCAAGTTGTATGCACACATGTGTATCTATATAAATCCATAGGAATATATATGCAACATATAGTTGTTCTCTTTCCCTGTTGCAAAGTGGTAAAAGCCCACACAGAGACCCAATGATACAGCTCATGACAGACTCACTTAATGGACAATGAATCGGAAGAGGATAACAAAATCATACGCAGGCACCATGTTAGGTTCACTACTTGAGTCTTGCCAGTGGAAGAGAAGGCAATAAAAAGAATCCCATTTACTTCCATTGTCATAAAACCAGAGTTCACAAGCAGCATTTTGTGTAGCATGAGATGTCCACAGGCCCTGCATCCACACACACCCATCTTTGCATTCCTGTTCCGTTGGATTCTGGCCTTTGCCAGCCTCAGCACAGGACACGGAGCCCACCCTAGGACAAAATTGATTATCAGAAACTTTGAAACAAGTAGCTGCTAAATAGAGGTTCCATAATAGAGTCAAACTCAGCTGTCACCTGCTGCTCTGTTTTGCACTGCAAATGTAGGAATATAGAAACATTTTAAGCAGCTTAGGGGCAGAAATAATGGAAAACTAGCGATTTGGGTAATTTACATATTTATAGAGGCTGTGGAGATTTTAGTCAGGAAACAATGAAGAAAACAGAGTTGTCAATGATCAAATGCTGCCTGCCATGAAGAGCTAAACCCAGCAATTTACAGCTAAGCTCAGTTACACCTTTGAAATTACTGCAAAAAAGGAAGGGAAAATAAAACACCAATAATATGCATTTTGGTTGAGGTTATCAGCTTTAAAACTCTATAAAATGAATGCACCTGAGCATGTGAGATTTCATACAGGTAAAAAAATATCATTACAGAGAATAGCAGCACAACTGAAAAATGAACTGTGCACGTGGATGATAAGGTTTCATGTGCTGCTCTCTTGGGAATATCTGCATTTTTATGGGAACAAAGGCCTCAGTCAAAGGAATAACCCTCTAAGAGTACAATCCAAGATATCACGGGCAGAGGAAAAGATCCCTCCCAGCCCTGTGGTGTCCTGGCTGATGTCCTCACTGTGTCTCAGAGCCAGTGGTCATCTGCTGTTTGTAGGGGTCTGCATTCCCCACACTATTTGCTCCAAAAGATGAGTTAAATTTCCCTATCACCTACCAAGCACAGTGCCCACGTGAACACAGAGATATTCCCAGGGTAGATATTAGGTTGGTGCAAAAGCAATTGCATCTTTGCCATTAAAAGTAATGGCAAATTAAAAGTAATGGCAAAACTGCAATTGCTGTTGTACCAACCTAATAATATGGGTAACACTTTTCTTTCTTATCCTGTAACCCATGTGCAGATTTGGTGTCCATTGCCCAGCATGGAAAAAGCAAGAAGGGAGGAGAGAATATTTACTGAGCTCTTGCTGTGTGACTTTATTTGTCATAGTAGCATTATGGGGTAGGTGTTATCATCTCCATTTTATATGAAAAGAAACTAGTTCAGAGAGTTCGCGGAACTCACCCATGAAACCGCAAGGGGCAAGGGGTAACACTGGTAGGTGGTATCCAGCTCCCATTATCAACGTCACATTCATGGTGCTCTACAGGATGTTGCCCTTCAAACCTACAGACTAAGGTTCTGCTTTTTAGCAATGCATAGGTTACCATCAAGTTGTCCTGCAAATCGATTTGCTAACCACCAGGATTTGACTTTTATTTCTCTACATAATAGCATGAATTGAAGGTTTGTAAGAGGATAAAAAATGGTGATTATAAAATCAGGAGAAGTAACTGTATCATACCAGCATTCTATCCTTTCAGGCCATTTGTATCAGGTTCCATATAGCTCCCAACTTTGTCTTCCTGGACTCTGTGTTAATTAGTCATAGCTTTACAAGTTGGCATGCTAGTGCATGGATAAATAAATACCTGAAGTAGGTTTTAATTGACTGATTGGCTGAACAACTAAATCATGATCATGTTTTTCCTCTTGTTGTGAGACTGGGGGAGAGGTTAACAGCATCCAGACTGGGAAAGAAGGAAAAAGATGTAAGTAAAAGGCAAAGGGAAAGAAAAACGAACGGTGGAGAGGTGGGTAGAGTTGGGTAGGGGGTGGGACACCACAGGTGAACACAGCCTATCGATGCTGTGGGTGATGCTCACCCATTTCCCTGGTACAACAGTAGCATGCACCAAGGTTTGGGGGCAGAATGAGCCTGGGACTAAGGACAGGTGCTGTGGGTGGGGCACTGCCCAGGTTCTGAGCCTCATTTCTAGCTAGTTCACTTTAATTGAATCAATTTTTCTCATCTGTTCAATTTTCTGTCTTTCTAAACACAAGAAGGAAATAAAAGCCTGCTTCTCACAGTGCTGCTGAGTATCCTCCTTGGGGGATACTGGCCTACAGTATCCTCCATAGGCCCATGTAAGTCTGCATCTCTTAATGAGAGGGCTGGCTAACTCTGAAGACTGGAAAAATTCATGGAGACATCCAAGCAGAATTTTTCCAACCTCTCTGAATCATAAAGCATCCTGTCCCACTGATTACCTACTTCCTACAAATTCCAGCAACATTTAAAAATAATTTTCAATGGAAAACCTAAAAAGGTACAATCAGGGGATTAGCTGCAAGCCCACAGGTGCCAAGCAGATTGAATTCATGAGGCTCTAGAGCTTCAATTTCCTCAAGGGTGGACTAAAGTAGTTGGTTGGACCCAGGATCTTTCTTTTTTCTCTTTTTTATTTTTTTATTTTTTAATTTTTGTTAGAAGGAGTCTCACTCTGTCGCCCAGGCTGGAGTGCAGTGACACAATCTCAGCTCACTGCAACCTCTGCCTCCTGGGTTCAAGCAATTCTCCGGCCTCAGCCTCCCGAGTACCTGGGACTATAGGCGTGGACCACCACACCTGGTTAATTTTTGTATTTTTAGTAGAGATGGGGTTTCACCATCTTGGCTAGGCCGGACTCAAACTCCTGATTTCAGGTGATCTGCCCGCATCTGCCTCCCAAAGTGCTGGAATTACAGGAGTGAGCCACCGCACGAGCCACTGTACCCTGCCAGACTCAGGATCTTAAATGGGAAACCACCTCAATTGCAAGAGTGAAGATTACTTTAGACTACTGGGTTCTTCCAGACTGAAAGAGATTTGGAGACAAACTGAGGCTTCAGAGGAGGCCCTCTTCATGTATCCTCTGACTTTCTGTGAAGTCAGTGCCCAGTGTTGAGGCAAAAGGAAGATTAATCAGACTTAGGCAGACGTCAAGCATCAAAATGTTCTATAAAAGCAGAGTGAGGCAGCTACTGCACTGGCTATTACAAGAAAGTACCTTTGAAAAAACTATTCGTCAGGATAAAGCCACCTAAATCCTTAAGCTGCAGCTCTCAGCCTAAAATAGTAAACTTAAAAACTATTTCAGCTGAAGTTAAGGTTACTCTCCTATGGAATGTCAAAAGAAATGCGTTATACAGACATTAGGAGAAAGACTTAAAACGCTACCTGCCGCAAGACTTTTCTGAAAGTGTGCATTGCATGTCGTTTGATCTATTCTTAAGGTAGTTTATGATTTTATATAAGTATGTAGACTTCTCCCACCTCATTGAGCACTGATTCCTGATATTCCACCAAAAATGACTTACAAACTATCCTACCCATGCCTCTTCCAGCAGCTGTCCCTGCTGACTAAGCATCAACAGGGAAAGGGCATTCTTCAAGAATAAATCACTGCTCCAGGCACTTGTCAATGGCCATCACCAAATGGATTCTTTTCAGTCTTGGTCCTCTCTTCCCTGAGTAATTCTAGGGGTATTCTGTTGGCCAGAAACAGGATCTGTAGAATCTGGGGTGTAAAAGCCAGAAGGAAGGCATGACAGAGGCCACTGAGTCCAACCTTCTACTTTCACCCATGAAGAATGTAAGCCCAGTGGCAGAGAAGAAAGTTGGTATATCTTCAAAAGTGCAAGGTAAAAATTCATTATAGTCTAATTTTCTGTCCGTGGCTAAGCTCCAGGCCCTGCCAATGTCACCAAAAGGCAGAAAAGAAGATAAAGGCAATCAAAATAGAGAAAAAAAGTATTAGCAAAAATTCAAGTAAAAATATGGTAAAAAATCTTCAGAAATTATTTTTCCTTTTTTCTTCATTAAAAGTGTTCTCAAATCTCAAACAATTTGGCATTGGGATGCTGTGTTACTATTTCCATAAGAAATACTTGAGGACACAATTTATAATTTATAAACTGTCCAGGGCCACTAATTCAAAAAGCATTTTCTGAGATCTCGCTGTGGGACAGGTGCTGGGACAGCAGGAAAAAAGGCCCCACACAACCCTCAAATTGCTCACTGTCTAGTGGGTTTCAGAGCATGGAGCTTTGCAACATATCAAAACAACTACAAATCCCTTTGGCCCAATAAAAGGCAAGCCTCAGAGGATAGGAGTCTTTGGCATTTGATTGAGCATAGTGGAAATTTATAAGAAAATTATCTTGTGGACCCACACATTTTTAGAACTCATCTGAAAGTTGATATTTACCCTTCTTTGAAATCAATTAATTTTCTGGAGCTCCCTGGTATATTTTATTCATGTGAAAATTAGATCCGTGGTTTTAAGTAGATCTAAGTTTTCATGTTCAACTTCATGATTTTATATACGCTCAGTAAGCCATGAATTATATACCAACACATTGACAGTGATTATATCTAGGTGGTGAGATTAGAGGTGATTTTGTTTTTATTTTTGTCTATCTATATTTTCTAAAATTTCTAAACATTTGGAATAAAAAATAGGCACAGGCCGGGTGCAGTGGCTCATGCCTGTAATTCCAGCACTTTGGGAGGCCAAAGTGGGCAGGTCACCTGAGCTCAGGAGTTCGAGACCAGCCTGGCCAACATGGCAAACCCTGTTTCTGCTATAAATACAAAAATTAACCGGGCATGGTGGCATGCACCTGTAATCCCAGCTACTCCAGAGGCTGAGGCAGGAGAATCACTTGAACCCGGAGGGAGGCGGAAGCTGAGCAGAGATTGTGCCACTACACTCCAGCCTGGGTGACAGAGTGAGACTCTGTCTCAAAAGAAAAAAAAAGGCCAGGCATGGTGGCTCATGCCTGTAATCCCAGCACTGTGAGAGGCCAAGGCGGGCGGATCACCTGAGGTTGGGAGTTCTAGACTGGCCTGACCAACGTGGAGAAACCCCATCTCTACTAAAACTACAAAATTAGTCAGGCGTGGTGATGCATGCCGATAATCCTAGCTACTCAGGAGGCTGAGGCAGGAAAATTGCTTGAATCCAGGAGGCAGAGGTTGCAGTGAGCCGAGATCGCACCATTGCACTCCAGCCTGGGCAACAAGAGCGAAACTGCATCTCAAAAAAAAAAGGCATAAACTCTATTTTATAACCATTATGTTAGTTTTGAGTTATGTTCTAATGAAGAATATACACATATGGGTAATGTAAAAAATTGCACAAAACAGTAGAATTTCTTCCAAATTCAGAGTATCTGATGGGGGAAAGAGATATCTCTGGTAAAGCTGGCAACCAGAAGTGGGAAAAGCAGTCAAGAGTCCCAAGCTCCTTAGCTTAGCTTGCAGGGCCTACAGGAAGATCAGCCCAGGCAACCATGTGTGAGGGGAGCCACTGACTTTTGTGACAAAGGAGTCTGGCTTGGGGAAGAGAAATCATGAGTATATGTGTATGAGGGCAGGGCAAATGACTGTAACAAACAGACCCACACTGCAATGGCTCAAACACATTAGAATGTTTTTCTTTCTCACATAGTCCAATCTGGGTGACAAGAGTGGCAGAGGCTCTGTTCCATGCACTTCTTCCGAGACCCAGGCTAGGCACTAGCTCTGCCATCTTAAACATGCGGCTTCCTCTGGTAGCTCTGGTCTAGCCATTGGACTAGAGCTGGAGTCCATGGAAGAGGATATTGGAGCACTTTTGGAAGCTTTTTGGGGCCAGGCTTGTAAGTTATACATATCACTTTCACGCATATGCCAATGGGGAAAACTAGTCCCCTGGCTACATAGGAGGCTGTTATATGCATCTGGGCAGTCATAGATCCAGCTGCTATTAAAGAAGAGAGGAACCAATGTTAGTGAATAGTTGGCAGTGCCACAGAAGGATGAACCACAGGAATGAGACAGCTAGTAGAGACTGGTTAAGAGGCATTTCCTGGAAGCAGAGTGATAAAACACAATGTGGAGAACATACGTATAGCAACATTTTGTACAGTCTGCTTCATAGACAAAGAAATCTGGAGACTCCATACTCTAGGACCACCTTGGAAATTCACAATGCCTGTTAGAATATTAAGTGATCTTTGAAGCTTTTTTTTTTTTTTTTTTTTCAAGATGGAGTCTCACTCTGTCGCCCAGGATGGTGACAGTACATTGGCATGATCTCAGCTCACTGCAACCTCCACCTCCCAGGTTCAAGCAATTCTCCTGCCTCAGTCTCTTAAGTAGCTGGGACTACAGGCATGTGCCACTAAGCCAGGCTAATTTTTATATTTTTAGTAGAAACAGGGTTTCACCATGTTGGCCAGGCTCCTCTCAAACTCCTGATCTTGTGGTCCACCCACCTCTGCCTCCTAAAGTGCTGGGATTATAGGCATGAGCCACCGCACCTGGCTGATCTTAGAAGTTTTATAAAAAATAAATCTAATGTTTATAGAAATATCTGCTTAACCTTCCTAGCATTATCCACACATACTTGACAGTGAATCAGCTTCCATTTGTGGTCAGTCCACCATCTTGAAATGACTGCTGTTAGATGATGCCATTAGCCATGCTTCACTTCTGAATCTGTACTGAACAGGTGCACATTTAGCAAAAACATGCATTTCCTTAGTCCTAGTGTTACAATAAGAAGATATTCAGGATGTTAGAAATGGATTCGGATGAGTTTTTATTTTGTTCTATCTTTATCATAAAGAATAACCTTGAAGTAATCAATCAGATCAACGTTTTATGTCTTCTTTCCCCATCCATATAATGAGGACCAGGATATTGACCTAACTTGTAATACATTTTACAAAATCAACATAAAGGTTTATATTAATGTGATTAATTAAATTAGCAATGAAATGACTAATAAGTAATTAGCCATGGAACAGTGACTCGACCATAATTGCATGTGCAAGGATTTGCTACCTCTCTTGAAGGCCTGACCTCATAGAAGAAATAATTAACACTACTCCTTACCTTTTGATATTATAGATGACCAAGGCTGTGGCTTTAAAAGATCTTTTCTGGCAAATGAATTCTTGGAAAGTGTACAAAAACTGATGCCTTACAATGTAGCCAAAAAAAGTTTATTAAACACTTATTTTAAACTAGGTTTTATAGGAAATCAAAAAAGGAATTTTGCACCGTTTCTGACTTCAGAATATACAGGTGCGCACATAATTATGACAAAAATCAGAATGTGATAAGAGGGCTGCAGGAAATTGCTTTTTAGGGTAAACTGGAAAAGGAACAGAAAAAGTTTCAAGAAGATCATAGTAGTTAAGCCACTCTTTGAAGAATGATTAGAAACTCAGTGCAAAAGGTCAGGATGGTGAGTAAGAAACACAGGATCACAGGATATTTCTCACAATTAGAATCAATTAGAATTAAGAGAAGAATTAAATCTTTTATTGGTATTAATCATACAGGTAGCTAGGAGGACATAGTCAACTCTTTAGAATGGCTTTCTGAAAGTGTGGGCAGATGATTTGTTTGTGACAGGTTCATGTAGATTCTGAGAAAAAGTAAGGCTCCCATGGTCAAAAAATTAGTTGGAGAAATACTAGGTTAAATAAGGTTAACTCTATTTCATTACCATGTGTTACTGGGAGCACAAGGGTATGCAAATGAGCTCCGTGAATCCCTAAGAAGAAGATGCAGAACAAAGAATTTTTCAAAACTAAATCAAGGTCCAAACTTTCTCAGTGTAGTTTCATTCACATTATACCTTACGGACAGTTAAAACCCAAACTGGATTTTATAATGTGGCTTTGATACATAGCATTTTTGAATGCAACAAATGTGACAAATGTCAAATGAACACAGTTTTAACAAGGGTTTAGAGCCATGTCTGAGAGATGTGCAGGGTCATTTGGACCAGGAATGATTGATTTTTTTCCCTTCCATACTATTCAAGGCTTAAATTGGAAAGCCACAATTACAAAAGCAATGTAATATTAGAAAATATTCAGGCCCTATGTCATAAGAGGAGACTATTGATTTCTGAACTAGAAACAGTATCTAAGCCAATGAAGAATGAGGAGAGAAGGCCATTTTGGAAATAAAGAATATCATTAAGTATCATGTTAGGGCTGAGGCGCCGAGAATCTTTAATAATTCAGAAGTTAATTTACCTGGTGGAAACTGAGGAAATGGAACAGGGATACTGGTAGGGGATTCCTAATGAAGTGTAAGGAAATCAACACGAATACATGAATGTGAAAGGTTGCTTAATAATATTCTACCTATAAAAAGTGTAACATGAAGACTTAGCAATGCCTCCTAGTGCTGCCTATGGAATAAATGCTAAATAAGTGATTATATCAAAGCTTCCATTATTGTGGTCAAGTTTCTGATTCTTTTCCACTCCTTCAGATACAGATGCCTGTCCTCATACTTTTAGTTCCAGAAAACTGGCAGATTTCTGACTACCCTGAGTATAATAGAAATGGTCACATCCAAATGTGAAAATGATCTACAAAGAAGTTATTTAATCCAGCATGAAAAAAACTACTTTAGAAAGGGCACATAGTCTTTTAACATATTACGACAAATGAATACAGGATGAACTTTAGGAAAGGTGAAGGTAAGATTAGTTCTTATGTGACCATACCAAATTGGCATTTTGCAGTCTTCAAGAATGACACCTGATGAACTCTCTTATTTGTATAAAATTACTTTCCACTTACATAATTGAGATAAATATGCTTTAAATAACCCTGTTTCAATTAACTATCCTACTTCTGTATAAACACATAGATGTGTATGGATGTATAAACCATAAATTAGGTAATATTTACCAAGTACGTACTGTGGGCTAGGCATTATTCCCAATTCTTTATGTATTTTAACCTATTTAATCCTCATAATATCTCCATAATACTGGTACTGTCATTATCCCATTTTACAGATGAAAAAATTGAGGCACAGAGATGTTAACTGACTTGCTCAGAGTGATACAGCTGGTAATTGATGAAGCTGGGATGTGAACCCTTACCAACACACTCTTAAGCTTCTAATGCTACTTCTTCTATGTGCATTGCTTCCTTTAGAAAAATAAGGTTCTCAGCCCTTAGACCCTACCTAAGTATTCAAATAAATTTTGTTGTGATTCTAAAAAAAATCCCTACCTTTTTGTTTTACAATAGAAAAAACAAGGTAAGGCAAAACATTCATAATAACTTCCCAAAGGACAGGCTAAAAGTTTATGCTTTTGAAAATCGTAATAAAAACATGACAGGTGGCATTACATCTAACCTGGGGAGTCACCTGGCCTCCTCCTTCCTTAACTCTTCCAGCAATAGGTTGACCTGCTGTGTTTGAGTAAGCGAGCTGCTTATATTCAAAGCGACATAGATAACTGGCACAATTAGTGACAGTGAGAAAACAGAGAGGGTTTCTGTTTTCCCAGAATTATCTAGGTAACTCTCCTGCAATTCTTCATTCCTCCTTGGCAGGTGAGCTGCCGACCAAGCACCCATTAGCCTCGTGTTTCCTATCTCACTTGCGTCAGCATCACGGGCTGGGGCAACCCTGTTCATTATGGGGCTGGTCTTACTACTGCAGCACTGCTCATTATACGAATGACCTGTGTGTAGACTTTTGCGTCTCCAGCAAAATGATGAAAGACAAAATAGGAGAACTGGCTCATTTCCCAATGAGCTCTTGCAAATTCCTTGCATATTTCAGAGTGTATCATGGCTTTATCAACTCAGCATCGAGGAAATGGTCATAATCTCTGCTTCATGTGAGCCATTTTGGTGTATGGAAGCGACATGTCACAGCCTTCCCCCTCCTTTGACCCATCCTCCATGGGGCCTGACAAGTTGGGAACGATCCTTGCTCTACAGCTGTTACAATCATTCCCTAGTACAGAACTGCACTGATTCAAAACCAACAGGACATCCAGGGGCCATAGATTGGGACTTAGTCTTCAAGACTTCATGGAGACTGGGTCTATCCTAAAAGAAACAAAGTCCAATGAAACTATCAGATAGATTCACCTTTGCTTTTAGCATCACCAGTTTACCTTCTTGCTTCCCTTCTTCCTTCTCTCTCTGGGACTCCTTCACTGGCCTGCCTCCCTGGAGCTGGACAGTCTCTCCCTCAACTCATCCAAAACTTATACCAGGGAAAGGGCCCAGATAAAAAATTTTACAACTTGGTATGAATAATTTATCTCTACCTAGAGTGTGAGCTCTTCTAACTAATTGTGGAACACAAGCCTTTGGTCTGTGTAAATGAATTTCAACTATCAGGGAGGAAACAGTAGAGGCTTTTGTAAGGGAGAGCTTTCCCAGAAACCCTGAAATTATTCCACACACAAAGGTCACAACTCAAATGCCTACAGATGCCATTCTGGTAATGTGAATGAGTAGAATAGGCTGGAGTAAGACAAGAGGGAGCGGCGATGTCTACTGCATGCTGGAGAGCTCATGCCTTCTCTAAGGATGCTACCACTGTAGTCATGCAAGAATACTAGCCTAGCTCTGCTAGACAGATAGTCGATTTTTTTCCATAGGAGGAGAAAAATATTTCCTTTTCTGTGGTTTCTTCTCGTTTTTAAATTTTGGCAATCAATTGAAAATCTAAAAACACTCTGTAGGCCTTACAAAAACACACTGTGGGCCTGAGCTGTTCCCAGGACATGCAGTTTGAGACCTTGACAATTATCTTCTCTCCAGCTGGTCCTTAGCCCCAAGCCCCACAACTCTTATATATTTAGGTTAGGTATAGTGATAGTCCCAAATTGGATCTGGGTCCCAAGGCTGCTCATTAATATCTTGCATGAGGAAAATGCTTTCCAGTTTTCAATGCACTGTTAACACACATTATCTTTTTTTTTCTTTTTTTGAGACACAGTCTCGTTCTGTCACCCAGGCTAGAGCGCAGTGGTGCAATCTTGGCTCACTGCAACTTCCGCCTCCCAGGTTCACACCAGTCTCCTCCCAAATAGTGGGACTACAGGCACCCGCCACCACGCCCAGCTAATTTTTTTGTATTTTTAGTAGAAAGAGGGGGTTTCACTGTGTTAGCCAGGATGGTCTCGATCTCCTGACCTCGTGATCCGCCCGCCTCAGCCTCCCAAAGTGCTGGGATTACATACGTGAGCCACTACGCCCGGCCAACACACATTATCTTATTTGATTTTCACAATCATCAATCAAGCATACTCTTATTATTGGTTATAGGGTGATATATTATTATCTGCTTGATCATGATTATATATGTGTATATATATAAGCACATGTATGTATACATATGAATACATAAGTTACATATGATATTACTATATTATTATATGCTATAATATGATATAGCAAGGCTCTCCCCAAATTCTTAAAGGTAAACTACAGAAATTATATGCAATGAATAAGACCAAATTATTAAAAAGGAGACCTTGGAGATAATATTTTCTGAGTCAGAAATTTAAAAAGCAAACCATTAGCTATATTCTAACAGGACAAAGAACTGAACATAACAGGATACTGATCTTTTGGTAGTGAGGGTGTTGGTGAGTTTGGTAAAGATGCTTGTGCAGGGAGGAAGTGCCCATCCTGGCACTCAGGGAAAACCAGTTCTGACCTAAGCACACAACTCAGCTTGTTCTGTCCTAGAGGGAGATAAATGACCACCGTAAATTGAACCCACTGGCTTACCAGAGCCCAGAACCTGCTCTTGCGATTCACTGGTTGCTCACTGAGGAACCTTCTGATCATAATTTGGCATTTGATCTAGATTTTTTTAAAGGGAGTAGATGCATTGGCTGGGAGAAGTGAGTATTGAGTCTTCTTGGCAGTCATCTATCATGCTGTAAATTTATAAATTGGTAAGCTGACATATAAGTCCAAGTCCCGTGGGCATGCTTAGCATCGGCCACTGAGGGAAGGGTCAGCTTCAAAGTCATAGAAGTTAAGATTTGGAGCTTGACAAGCCAAATACTAGGCCCTCAGCTGTGATCCACTTGCCACGGTCAGTGTCATCTTCTGAAGGATCCTGACAGCCTGCAGCTGGCATCCTACATGCTCCTCACCTGGCTACTTTTTTTTTTCTTTCTTTTTTTTTTTTTTAAGAAAAATCTCACTCTGTTGCCCAGGCTGGAGTGCAGTTGCCCGATCTCTGCTCGCTGCAACCTCTGCCTCCCAGGTTCAAGTGATTCTCCTGCCTCAGCCTCCCAAGTAGCTGTGATTATAGGTGTATGACACCATGCTGGGCTATTTTTTTGTATTTTTAGTAGAGACAGGGTTGCACCATGTTGGCCAGGCTGGTCTCAAACTCCTGACCTCAAGTGATCCACCCGCCTGGGCTTCCCAAAGTGCTGGGATTACAGGCGTGAGCCACTGCACCTGGTCTGACTACTTTTTTGTAATCCAAATTCCCATTTGCTAGAGAAGAATTGAAGGCCCCCAGGAATGAGGCGATTTGCCCCAAGCCTCACAACTAGTAAGCACATCGCTGAGCTGGGTCATGACCTTGATTGCTCCTATGAGGCCACTTCTCTTTCCACCACATCATGCTTTCCAGTCTTGCCCTGCTGTTACTGCTAGAAATGACCTTCACGCTCTGATCATTTTCCACAAATGTCTAAGTACAGGAGCTGACCTGGCCCCCCTCCTCCAAGAGTGCTCTCCTTTGGGCAGTCCAGAGTAGCCCAGAGCTAAGGCTGGTGATGCAGTTCAAGAAGGGTCGCCTGCTGCCACCCAGGATGCATTTCAACACACGCACAGTACAGCCTAGCAGGTTCTCTTTCCCATTCTCTAGTTTGTGTCTAAACCTGCAAGTGAAGCTCGTGGCTAAGCATGTAAAGCTGGGGCCATAAGATTTTTTAAACAGCTTTATTGTACCATAATTCACATAGCATAAACTTCACCCATTTAAAATATACATTTCAGTCATTTTTAGTATATTTAGAGTACAATCTAATCGTCATCCTTTGATTTTAGAACATTTTCTTTTAACCTTAAAAAGAAACCTCATTCCCATTAGCAGTCACTTCCCCCCCAACCCACCTCCAGACAACCATGGATCTACTTTTCGCCTCTACAGATTTGCTTCTTTTGGATATTTCATATAAATGGAATCATGCAATACGTTGTCTTTTGTGACTGGCCTCGACTGCTGAGTGCAGTTCTTTTGAGGTCCGTCCATGCTCTGCATGCGTCAGTACTTCAATATTGGTGCTGTGAAGACTTGTGAATAATGATTGTGGCCAAATCCCCAAACTGCACGCTTTGCTGGTGATGTGCTTTTTTTTTTCTTTTTTTTTTTGGTTAATGTTCTTTTCTATATTCCAGTGAATTAAAACAAACAAACAAACAAACAAACAAACAAAAAAACTCCCACAGTATAATATTTCCACTTGGAGAATTTTTACTACCATCATTTTAATTTAAATAATATTACTTTAAAAATTACAATCTGTTGCTCTGTTATTGGGTTAATTTTTGCACATTCCGTCCCCACATCCACCTTTCCTCCCCGCTGGCCAGATCATGTGGCAAACCATCCTGCAGAGACTCTGGCGCCCGAACTGGACCATGTACCTCCTCTCCTTCCAGAGCTCTGAGATCAGCCCATTTAGCACCAAGGAAGCTTCCTTCAAGTCCACAGGCAGAATGAATTGTCCTGTCTCTGAGCTCCCCCAACCCCAGCCCCAGGTCAGAGTCCAGCCCTTATCTCAGGGATTTCCAGTTGTTTATTCTGAATGTCTCTGCAGTGATGCTGAGCTCCATGAGGGCGGGAATCAGGCCTTGGCCATCTTATCCCTCACACACCCCCACCCACCACATAATGTACTCAACATATGTGTTACAGATCAAATTGAATTAAAAGATAAGGACAGTAATGGGACCTTTCTGGAGAATGTAGAAAGTAACAGGAAAATAACAAAGTTCCCCAAAGGCCTCAGGTGCACTATCAGGACTACCAGAACAATTTAATCACAGAGAGGTTCCATAAAACCTGAACAAAACCTTTGAAGACAAAATAAATTTGTGGAAGCTATGCCACATGCAACACACTCCCTCTTGCCTTCACTAATCAAATATTAGTGCTTAAGACCAGCTGTCTCTTTCAATTTCCCTGACTTTGGAGTCCTACATTCCAAAAATTGTTTTTGAAGACAACATTTCCAGGTCCAGTTTCTTGGGAACAGCATGACTTATTTGGTACGGTGTCTCTGTCCACAGGGGAAGGCTTTACCCACAACAAAATCTGATTGCTATAGGGATCTTAGAGGCCACTTGATTTTCTAATGTGGCCGAGGTCAAACCAGTCAGCCTCTTTCTTCGATCTTCTATCCCTGTGTTGAACTGTCATGTGCTTTTATTAGGATTTGGAGGTATATGATTGGCAGCAGAGTCAAGGCAGTGTAACGGAATCAAGCCTTTCATTACTCTCATTTGCTCGGCTTTAGAGGATCTGAACAATGGCAGGAATAGGAAGGGAACAGTGGATGCCACCTGCAATGCTCTATCTTGGGCGCACCTCCTCGCCTTGGACAGTCTCCCTCACTCTGAATCCCTCTGGCAAATGTGTCAGCGTCTGATGCTGCTTCCATTTTCATTCTCATATTTCACTCTGGGAGCAGATACATGGCTAGACCTGACAAGAATAAATTTATAAGGATGCAAGCTACAGAAAGCCTTGAATATATTCCAGTTAAAGGTCTATGGGGGCAACAAGGAAATCATCTCTAACTCATTTTTGGAGCACTGTAACAAGGGCATTTTCCAGGGGAGAAAAATCATGTTTTATTGTTGCACTTGTAATGTTCATGGCTGTTAAGGACTTTGCCACCTCTAAATGACAATACATTAAAGAGAGCATTTCAGCATCTGCAAGAAAAGGCAGGGTCAGTGCGTACAGCTGGCCTGGGCTCCTCCAGAGCTGCACTTTTCACCAAATAAAATCGATGCCTATGTATCTTGATGTTAGAGTTAGGCTATTGGTTTTTAACTAATCAAGCTTTGTAGCAATTCTTGCCCGCAGAATAATTTTTATTAATGAGAGGTGAGATGAGAAAATTCCACTTTGCCTTGAGCAAATCTGATATGCTAATACTTCCTATTACTGAAACGCTAATGAATCAAAATTTAATCCTCAAATAGACAGAAAGGAGCACAGAGTTTAGAATCATGATTTCGATCTGAATTCCTTTTCTGCAACTTGCTGAAGAGGTAGTTTCCAAAAAAATGAGCCTCAGTTACTTAATTGGTAAAATGGGCTTTTCTTGAGTATCAAATGAGATCGTGTATGTATCTTGTATATAGTAAAGCACACTAAAAATATAAATTCTATGCAAATAGAACAACTGCCTGCATGAGTGCATATGAATATTCATGTCCTCAGAGACAAATGGGGTCTGTTTCTGCTGTGTTTAATATGAGATTTCCTAAAGAATTGCTTAAGAGGGGGTATAAATACTGCTTAGCAAAATGTTTCCCCCCAGTAGGTCTCATGGATGCACTGCTGGCATCACTGAACAGCAGCATCAGGACAAGTCTCAGAACTGTATCATTAGGAACTGGACAGATTGGGAACTTATTTTTCTGGGTGACCTACGGAGTCAGTATTAAAAATGTGGCATTAGGCTGGGTATGGTGGCTCACACCTGTAATCCCAGCACTTTGGGAGGCCGACACAGGCAGATCACAAGGTCAGGAGATGGAAACCATCCTGGCCAAAATAGTGAAACCTTGTCTCTACTAAAAATACAAAAATTAGCTGGGTGTGGTGACATGTGCCTGTTGTCCCAGCTACTTGGGAGGCTGAGGCAGGAGAATCACTTGAACCCGTGGGGGTGGAGGTTTTAGTGAGCGGAGATCATGCCACTGTACTCCAGCCTGGTGAGAATGAGACTCCATCTCAAAAAAAAAAAAAGATGGCATTAGACACATGGAAAAGAGCACAGAAATCCCCTAAAAGATGATAAATTAAACAAAGTACATCTGTATCATGGAATACTATGCAGCCTTTGAAATGATGTTCTGGAAGAATCTTGCATGACATGGAGAAATAGTCATGATACATATTATGAAAAATAAGTAGGCTATTAAACAAAAATGTATATATTCATTTTTATCTAAACCTGCCTATGCAAACTTACATCTAGAGAAAAGACCAGAAAGAAATACATCCAAATTACCCCCGTATGAGTACAAAAATGGGATAAGGTCTACTTAAGAACTGTTCATCTTTTAAAGATAAATTTTAGATGACTATAAAATTAATATGAACAGCAATTTTACCTTGAATGCTAAAAGAAAATGTACTCATAAGCTGCTGAAAGACAAAGCATTAGTACAGAACATATCAAGCAACAGTGTCAATAGATCCTGTGCTGCCTAGAACTAACCTGGTGGAAGCTACCACATTTTGAGAAAAAGGCTGAAAAAAAATGGAGTTTATGCAGCGAAGGAAGATCAACAGCCATCCTCTTGCTAAGTGTTTGCCACCTAGCGGGCCATTTAATCCTTACGACAATCCTGTGCATTATATTCTTATGTTTTACTATGGTTTTTGTATTTCTATATAATAATAACCAAGAAGTGGTGGAATGTAGAGTGCTTCATGAGCTCTGGAGTCAGATTCTCTCTTCAAATTCTGGGTCCATAACTTGCTAAATGACTCTGGGCAAGTGATATAACTCTTCTAATCCTCCATTTCCTCGTAAGTAAAATGGGGATAGTAATACCCACAAGTATAAGAATGTCAAATACTAATCACAGTTCCTGACACACACTGAGTACTTTTTTTTTTTTTTTTTGAGCAGAGTTTCGCTCTTGTTGCCCAGGCTGGAGTGCAATAACGCGACCTCCACTCACTAAAATCGTCTCCCAGGTTCAAGTGATCCTCCTGCCTCAGCTGGGACTACAGGCATGTGCCACCACGCCCGGCTAAGTTTTTGTATTTTTAGTAGAGAGAGGGTTTCATCATGTTGGTCAGGCTGGTCTTGAACTCTTGACCTCAGGCAATCTACCCACCTCAGCCTCCCAAAATGCTGGGATTACAGGCATGAGCCACTGCACCTGGTCCATACTGATTACTTTTAAAATGTTAGTTTTTATTATTCAAAAAGTGCCAGTAATTGAAGAGACCTACAGTTATTATATATATATATTTTTAATGGAGAGATGAGTATTATGGTTGTGGCAATAGATTCTGGGCAGAACCTAAATTAATCTGAAGGAATTTCAAAATGCAGGAGCAGATGGTAGGTGTCTCTAGGAGTAACCCTCTGCTGTGTATTAAGGAGCTGTCTTTCCCATCCCATCTCTTAGTCCAAGTTCTCTGAATATTTCCTTTTTAGTTAATTAGCAACTGGAGCCATTCACTAAGGATTAAGTATTACATCTGAGAGATGGGGAAAAGAGGTAATTCAAGGAGGGAACCAAGGCGGGGCCTTCAGGGCAGCAGAAGTGGAGATGTAACACTTAGGTGTACAGGTTCCTAAATGGAATTTTGTCAGTACACATAGAATTACCCAGGGAGTTTAATTCATATCAAATAAAATAATAAGGGATTGGTTTACCAATCAAAATGGTAATTCATTTGCAATGCATACTAGAATTACCCGTAGAAAGTACAGCAAGAAATTCACAATCAGTAAGTAATATCTCTGATAGGGCAGTCAACTTTTACATTTCGAAGCTTGAATTCTGAAAACAGACCAAGAATGAAGGAGGTATAGCCACGAAGGCATTTTCTCTGTCGAGGTCACTGCTGTATTTCCAGAATCTCCACTAGAGCAATGCCTGACACAGTAACTGCTCAATAAATTGTTGATGGATAAAAGGATGAAAGAAGAAAGGAAGGAAGGATGCAAGAAAGGAGACAGTAAGACAGGGAGAGAGAAAGGACAGTTTCAGGAACTAGTATTTGCAACCCAGGAGAGCCTGACTGATCTAGCACTGTCAGCCTAAGGCTAGCCATGCAATGTGACTGAACTCGGCATCAGGAGCCCAATGCACCCTCCTCACTGGAGAGGGCTGTTGGACCACTGACAAATTCTTGCTTAAACAAACCATTCCATAGAAACCTAGAATCTGCAAGAGGGCTACAGCTAGGAGAAGCAAGACCTGATGGAAACTCAGCCTCTGCTCTTTTCTTCCAGGCACGTCTGGCCACAGGCCCATATCATGGACCTCTGCTTTCCTGCCAAGCTCTGGGTTTTTTTTTTTTTTTTTAATTTAAACTCTGTCACGGTGGAAAGCACTGAGTATTTACAGCTGATGAGCTTTCATCTTAGATCTGGGGAGAAAACTTAAATGAGTTCAGAAATGGATTTCTCATTTTTTAAACTACATTTTCTTACATTAGATTTTTTATAATATTACCTGTCTGTCCTTAACAATCAGCTGGAAATGTGAAAGCCTCTGCCTTCCCTTATCCTCAAATGGAATTGCTTCTCTTACACATTTAATCCCATCATAGGGCCCCAAATCCACATTTTACCAATGAATAATGAGTACTTACCACCCCCTAAAATTCTATTATGTTCCTCTATGTCCTATGATCCCCCTCAAAACAGACCGTGAGTGAATAAAGCAACTTAAGTATGCCACAAGATATCCATCAGTCTGCCATAAATCTCAAAATAGATTTTTTTTCCTTCTTTTCATTTTCCCTTTGATCTTCTTTTTCTCTTTCATTTTGGCATGAGTTTTCCCCATGTTTTAATTTTATAATGACACAAATAATACATAGACTTTTTATTCTAAGAATTCGAGTGATACAGAAGTTATGTAGAGTATGCAATTCTCCCTCTAACTGGCTCCCCTTTTCCCTTCCTCCCCAAGAGGTAATCATGGCTGACATTGAATTCATAGCCTTCCAATATTTTTTAATGCTTTTATATCTTCATAAGAATATATTCTCTTATGTAAGGTTATTTTGAAGACATTTGTGGGACCTTACTAGATGTATTCATTTGTAATATTTTTCACTTAACAATATATTTTAGAAATATCCATATGCAATCATAAAGGGCTACCACATTTTTTTAGTAGCTCTTTTATTTTCTGCAATACAGATGTAACATAGCGCACTGTGCCATTCTCAGTTGATGGTCATTTAGGTTGTTTCCAATTTTATTTCAGTGAATACCTTCTTTGAAAATTTGTATGCACATGTGCAATTAGTAATATAGGACTGCCAGAACTGATATTGTTGAGTTGAAGAGGATGTACATCTAATCTTTAACATAAATTATTTAACTTCGCTTAAAAAAAAAAAAACTATCCAAATATCTGTAGCCTTCATGAGTCTCTATTTTCCGGCATCTGTATCAACACTGAAATTTATTGACCTTTTTATCATTTACGATAACTGAGGCCAGGCACAGTGGCTCACATCTGTAATCCCAGCACTTTGAGAGACCAAGGCGGCTGGATTACCTGAGGTCAGGAGTTTGAGACCAGCCTGAGCAATATGGTGAAACCCTGTCTCTACTAAAAATACAAAAATTAGCTGGGCGTGGTGGCGTGTGCCTATAGTCCCAGCTACTTGGGAAGCTGAGACAGAAGAATTGCTTGAATCCAGGCAGTGGAGGTTGCAGTGAGCCGAGATCACGCCTCCGCACTCCAACCTGGGCAACAGAGCAAGACACCATCTCAAAAAAAAAAAAAAAAAAAAAGATAACTGAAAAAATTATACCTCATTTACATTACCTTGGTGATTAATTAGGTCAAGGATAAGTTAATATGCATTTTAGCTATGTATGTTTCTTCTTCTGTGAATTTGACTGTTATTATCTCAGGTTTTTTTTTTTTCTTAATGATTTATGTTTTGTTTATTTTTAATAGTAGTATTTTTTTCTGCTACACATGTAAAAAATATTTTTCTTCAATCTCACATTTGTTTTTATATTTGCTTATAGTATTGTGTTTCTTCCTGGTTCAAAATATTTAAAATTTTTCCTATTATTAAAAGTAAGCACATGATGATAGCCCCAGTCTACTGTCTCGAGAGAGTTTCTAAGCCATGGTGCAGAGAGCGGATTCCTAGGCAGAGCCTGGCAGCCTTCCTGAGTTAAGATGACAGAGTTGGGAGTTTAGGGACACCAATGCTAGAGGCAGCATATCAGAGAGGAAGGAGCTGCACAGAGAGAAAACTCCAGAGACCTGCAGAGAGTTTCCTGTCGGAACGCAGCAGAGGCTTGATCAATGCATATGTCTGAGGAAACTATCTGAGGCCCATGAAAGAATGTTCGCCCCGAAGATCAGCTAAACAAATGCCTGGAGTCCACACAGAGCCAGGAGTAGTGTGTGTTCTCAACAGCCAGGTTACCCGTGGCTCATAATCCCGTCATTGTTGGGGAGCATATTTAGGATACTAGGAATTCTCTTACCTCAGTAATGGGAAAGAATCCTTTGACCCAAATTATGTGACAGAACAAAACTCAAGAATATTTATAGGAATAAAAAAATCCAGCAACCAATAAGGTAAAATTCAAAATGTCTAGCATCTAATAACAAATTATACAGCATAAAAAGAAGCAGGAAACTGCAAAATCCATCAGTTAAAACAGACCCAGAAATAACACAGATTATAGAATTAGTGGGCAAGGAAATTGAGGTAGTTGTTCCAACTGCCTTCTCTGTGTTCAGGAAGCTAGAGGAAAGAGTGAACACATTAAATAGAGGCATGGGAGGAGATTAAAAAGACCCAAATAAAACTTCTAATGATTAAAAATACATATGTGAGTTTAAAAAAACAGTGGATAGGTTTAGTGGAAGATTAGACATGACAGAAAAAAAAATAGTGAACACGAAGACACAGCAACGGAAACTGTTCAAAATGAAACAAAGAGTGAAAATAACAGAAAACAATGAACACAACATCCATGAGCTACGGACACCTTCGAATGACCAAATACACACACATGTAATTGGAATATACAAAGGTGAGAAGAGGATGAGGAAACTAAAAGTATTTGAAGAAAAAATGGCCAAAACCTTTCCAAATTGGATTTGTAGTTGTAGACTACAGGTCCAAGAAGGTCAACAAATTAGAAGCATAAGAAATATATGAAGAAAACTATACCAAGGCATATCATAATCAAATTGCTTGAAAGCAGAGAGAAAAAGAAAATTTTTTTTTTTTTTTTTGAGATGGAGTTTTGTTCTTGTCGCCCAGGCTGGAGTGCAGTGGCACAGTCTTGGCTCACTGCAACCACCGCCTCCCAGCTTCAAGCAATTCTCCTGCCTCAGCCTCCCAAGCAGCTGGGATTACAGGCACTTGCCACCATGCCCAGCTAACTTTTTTGTATTTGTAGTAGAGATGGGGTTTCACCATATTGGCCAGGCTGGTCTTGAACTCCTGGTCTCAGGTGATACACCTGCCTCAGCCTCCCAAAAGTGCTAGGATTACAGGCATGAGCCACAGTGGCCAGCCAAAGAAAATCTTAAAAGCAGCCAGAGAAAAAAGACATTATGTACAAATGAACAAAAATAAGTATGATAACAGATTTCTCATAGGAAACAATGCAAACTAAAAAACAATGCCCCAACAACATGAAAAGTACTGAAATAATAACGTGCAAATGCAACTAATAACACTGCAAATGCAGTCCTTTACCCAGTGAAAATGCCTTTCAAAATTAAGGCTCCGTGAAAATGTTTTCAGATAGCAAAAGCTAGAAGAACTCATCACTATCAGGCCTGCACTCCAAAAAATGTTAAAGTATATCAAGCAGAAGAAAATAATAACAGGTGAAAACTTGATTTACACAAATTTATAAAGATTACTGGAGAAAATATTTGTGACCTATGGTTAGGCAACGTTTTCCTAGATAAAATTCCAAAAGCATGATCTATAAAAGAAAAATAATAAATTGAACTTCATCAAAATTAAATGATGCTCTTTAGAATACACTGGTAAGAGAATAAAAAGACAACCCACAGAAAGAAAACGGGATTTGCAAATCCCATGTTGAATACAGGAGTTTCATCTAGACTATATAAAAAACTCTCAAAATTTGGTAATAAAAAACAATCCAATATAAAATAGGCTAAAGATTTTGAACAGACACTTTACTAAGTGTGGTAAAATAAGAACATGAAAAGATGTTTAACATCATTAGTCATCAAGGATATACAAATTAAAATCACAATGAGATATCACTACCCGCATAGTATAATGGCTACAACTAAAAAGACGCATCATACCAAGTGCTGGCTGTGGAGGAACTGAAACTCTCACACATTTTTTGTGAGATGTAAAATGGTACAACAATTTTGAAAAGCAGTTTGACATTTTCTTAAAATTTAAACATAGGTACTATATGACCCACTTGCTTGGCTCCTAGGTGTCTACCCAAGAGAAATGAAAGCACATGTCTATACAAAGACTTGCACATGAATGTTCAAAGAGTTCTATTTGTTATGGTAAAAAACTGGAATCAACCCAAATGTCCATCGACAGGGTGAAAGACAAACTGTGGTGTAGCTGTATAATGAAATGCTATTCAGTAACAACAAAATAAACTATTAATTCATGTTCTTACATGGATGAATCTCAATGTGAGAGAGATTTCACTCAATGGATGAGTGAAAGAAGCTAGACAAAACAAGAGTACATTCTAGAATTCTTGAAGATGCAAATTAATCTATTGCAATAGAAAGGAAATCAGAGGTTGGCTGGTAATGGGGGTCAAGACAGGGATGAGATTACAAAGGGACCCAAGGAATCTTTTAGGTGTGATGGTTGTGTTCTTTATCTTAATCATTTTGGTGCCTTCACAGTTGTGTGTATCTGTAGTCAGAATTTATCAAATTGCACACTTTGAACAGTTAGTTCATTGTATGTCAATGTTCTATATCACATCATTAAATAAAAACCTTAAATGTTATAAAAAGTAGCGGTGAGAACAGACTGTATTTGTTATCTATTGCTGCAATTTTTTTTGAAACTTAGCAGTTTAAAACAGCATACATTTGTTTTCTCACAGTTTATGTGGGTTAGGAGCATGAGCACTGCTTTGCTGGGCTCTCTGCATCAAGATCTCACCAGTTGCAATCAAGATGTCAGCTGGGCTGTATTCTCATCTGGTGGCTCAACTGGAAAAGAATCCATTTCCAAACTCAGTAAAGTTATTGGCAGAATTCATCTCCTCATAGCTTGTAGCTGTAGGGCTGGGAGCTTTAACATTTTTTGCTGTCTGTTGGCCAGAGCCTTCCCTCAGCTCCTCAATTCCATTCACAGCCTACTGTCATGTGGGCCTTTCCAATTACCAGTAATCACCTTCAGATAAACCTTATTGGCTGCGATACTGCCACTGTGCAAGCTATGTGGCTCTTTCCATTGGCAGTTCATAATATGGCCGTTTGCTTCCTTAAGGCCAGTAGGAGAATGAGAAAGAGAATAAGTCTGCTAGTAAGATGGAGTCTTATACAACATAAAGTAATATAGGAGTCACCTCCTATCACCTTTGCCATATTCTGTTGGTTGGAAGCAAGTCACAGGTCCCACCCACACTCAAGGGGGAGAGGATTACAGAAAGGCAGGACCACCAAGAGGCAGAGGTCACTTCAGAATCTGGGTGTTACACAGATATTCCTCTCTCCTCTTCTCCTTAGTAACTTCAATGGGAAATTCTTCAAAAACTTTGGTTTCATTTTTGTTGGATGCCCTTTATCAAGTTTTCTTTGTATTCTGAGTGTGGTTTGAGAGGTATTTTGTTTTGTTTTGGGTTTATGTTTCTCTTTTTTGTTTCATTGTTGTGGTCTGGATTTGGTATTCAATTACATCGAATGCAGTTTTGGCATCAATAGAGCTGAGTATATAGATTGAATTTTTAGAATCTGTTAATATGGTGATACTAATTTTCAATAAATTCTAGTGAAGTATCAATAATGAGTCATGATTGTACTCCTAGGAAATGCTCTTTTTAATACACAGTTGGATTTCATTTGTGAGTATTATATTTAAGACTTTTGCATCTAAGTTCAGAAATAAGCTTAGACTATAGCTTTCTTTCTATTTTATGGTACTTTATTATGTTAGCCCTAAAGAATGAGTTGGAAAAGTTTTTTATGTTTTCTCTTTGAAACTATTTGTATAATATAGAAATTATATGTTCTTTAGAGATATGGTAGAATTTTCCCATGAAATCATCTTGGCTGTTTTGCTGCCCACAGAGCAAAAAAGCCAAGGATGGAAAAGGGCTGACTGGCTGGGCAGCCCCAAATACAGTTGCTGTACAATCACCATGATCATTGCTCCAAGGATTTCTCCCATTACTTGTGTTCATTGGTCATGAGCTTAGAGTACCCCTAGAAAATTCTCAGCAGTAGTCTTCTCTCATATTTAATCTGGGTAGTGTTTTTGTTTGTTTTGTTGTTTGCTTTGCTTTTTTACAGTCTCTTTTCCTTTGTGGATCTAATCCTGCTTGCTTTTAAATTTTTGCATTTCCTTAAAATTTCTTATTTCTTCATGGTACATGTTCTTGTTTACCAGAAGTATCAATTATTAAAAATTTTACTTTTTTTTAATTTGAGGGAACTTGGGGTAAGAGAGGAAACAAAATATTTTGTTATAACTGCCATCTTGACCCAACCTTATTTTGTTTTTAAAGAAAAACAGGTTGTGTCAAACTTAGATGATAAAATATGTTATTAAGTGAAAGTCCTAAAACTTTGGATATACATCTGAACGTGTTTCACACTTACAACACTATAAACGTAAAAAAAATTGTTGTAGATATGAGGTCTTACTATTGCTATGTTGCCCATGCTGGTCACCAACTCCTGGCCTCAAATGATTCCCCCTCCTTGGCCTCCCTAAGTGCTGGGATTACAGGGGTGAGTGATCACAACTGGCCTATAGACAAGACTATAAGAGCTGCCTTAGAATCCATCTGAGAGACAAAAGCAATACTGGCAGTACATGAACTTTCAGGAAGCAATATATTGATAATTAGACTTATAAAATTAATTGGCACAGCATATGATTTTAAAAACATTTTTTAAAAGGTTATTCAAAGTTTTCTAAATCTTAAGGATGCTATCCTGGTTCTAAACCAAGATTAGAAGCTACATTGTCTGAGACAGCAATATCTCCTGTTGTATTATTAAGTAAAGCTATGGTAAATAAACAGTTCATGATTTCTATTTCTTTACAAGATGACAACTCCCTAACTAATAATGCAAATATTGCACCAGACAGTTAAGTCATGCAGTTTTATTTAGGTGTTGTCATTCAATTCAGTATTTGTCAGGTAACCATGAATGCCACAGAATTAAATGGATTCAGGTAATTAGTGTTTATATAACTAGCACATCTAATATAAAATAATTAAATTAAGATTAGCCAAACAAAGCCACCTATATTAATAAGAAAATAAACACAAGGTTGAAAGTTTTAAAAAATCTATCTTACACCCTTTCTTTCTATCTTAAAGTGATTAATTCATTGCAACATCCCATAAGTACCTTCAAAATTACCTGTGCTTTAGAGAATTTGAAAGTAGCTCAAAATTAATTTGTAATCAATTATATTCATTAGGGGAGGTATTACGGTTCTGTAGGCAGGTAACTGACCAGCATATCGGAGACTGGGGCACTTAGCTTTCAGAATTTGAAAACACAAGTCCTTCCCAAAGACTCTGCAACTGTAGTTGTCCTGGGAAATCAACCTGGGGCTGCCTTAGCTCTCTACCTGTCCACCCAGGAGGCGTCTTGGTGGATGCAAAGGAAACGTATTAATGCTCATTAACCTCCATTCCACCTTGGACCATGCCTGTTTAAATGTGCCGGCCCTCCCTAGAGAATGGGACCCTATCAGTTCTCTTTGCCAACTGTACATCTCAGGCAAGATGTCTGTACTCTTCCAGAGTCTCAGTACTCTCTATTGTAAGGAGAAATTCCACCAGTTTATTTCCCAAGATGGCCAAGGGGAAAAATGACAGCATGAAAAAAACACAAACACAAACAAAAAACCCAAAAACGACTATAGAAGAAAAATGCTAAAAATGTAGTTGTGCCTAACAAAGAAGCTGTAAAGAGGAAGGAGCGGCTCGGAGACTAAAAGCTTCGAAATGGCTGTTTTATATAAATTTGAACTCTTAAGCAATAACCTTTCATTAATTTAGGGCATTTAATAACGTGGATTTAATAAGATAAAAAGAAGTCTTGTAGTTCTCAGTTAGGAAGAGGCAAATATTCACACCCATTTCCACATTTCAGTGGCCTTTATTATTACATTTGCAGTGATATTAGAACATCAAAACCTATACATTTGTCTCCAGCCTAGCAACTGATTAATGTCAAAATGTGACATCCTTTTCACTGTCAATAAACAATGACTAGAAGCTGGTTATTTCTCTGAAAGATTTTAATGGTGCAAAGAGATGAAGCTGAATTAGCTGAAGCCTTTATAATCCTTTGGATTTTCAAACACCCGATTCTTATAAAGGCTACATAATCTTAGAGATTAAGGAAAAAGAAATAGAAATGATTTATAGAACAGTTTTCTATATAGGAAAAATACACTGAACTCTAAAATGTATAGCTGTGAGGGAAAGGGGAGACGGTTTGATGTTTTTAGTCAATCACATCTCTGAGTTTCTCATCTGCTTTGTTCCTAGGATGAAGTCTTTATGGTCTGTATCTTTAGAGCATCATAATGCCAAATTACAAGACTCAGATCTGCTCCAACCCACTCCAAGGGGCAGCTCTGAAATAAAATTAGAATGGCACACTAATCCTTAGCTTTTTATTATAATTTTATTTTATTTTTAAGTAGCACTTACATTATAACAAAATGCCCCTTGTGTCTGCTAGACTTTGGTATAAATGAAGTGGAAATTAGATACACAAGCGTGCATGCTACATTCAATCACGGAAAACCTTCATTCTTGTGTAAATTAAAATGATCCTCTGCACAGATGCAAAAGAACTCATCCAAGTAAAAACATTTACATGTAATTTACAGAATGTTTTCTCCCTCGGAAGCAATTGCTTCTTCCCGAATCATAAAAACCTACATTTTAAATGTTGACTAATGCTCAAAGACACTGAACCAAGCTAATAAACTGCAGAAATTGAAAGAGATCCAAATGGGAAAATGTAAAATAACCATATATTTTGATCTTCTCAAGAAATGTTTATCTGACAGTAATTTCAGGTATTGTATTAAACAAATTACTTAAATTATAATTACTTGTCTTCTAAATTTTGCTTCCTAATAACAGGGCAAAACATATGTACACAAGATAGATCTATATCTTTTCATGTGGAGCTTTAAATGTTATGGTAAGTTTTTGTTTTAAACATTTTTCTTGGCCCTCACACCGGCATGGCTTACCTGACATTAGAAGGGCTGGTTTCCTGAACAAGTGCCATATCAACACAGTCAGTGGCTTCGCCAGGGTTATACAATGATAACAACCACAAGAACATTTTTCTTTTTAGAGGCAGAGTCTTGTTTTGTTGCCCAGGTTAGAGTGCTTGGCTATTCATAGTGGCAAACGTAGTGTACTGCAGCCTAGAATTCTTGGGCTCAAGTGATCATTCTGCCTCAGCCTCTTAAGTAGTTGGGAGTACGGGTGTGCATCACCACATCTGGCTAAAAACATTTTACATAGACTCAGAGCATGCACTATGACTACACATTGGGACTTTTCCATTCCTTTGTTTACTGTTTATAACTAACAAAGTTCCTAACGGGACTTTGTCAACTGGGGCAAATCATTTCATCTCTCTCTCCTTATTTTCCTGCTCTATAAAATAATGATAATAAGTAGATATTCTTGGGTGTGGTTGTGAGAATCAACAAGATAATGTCTAACTCTATGTCTACCAAAATGTCAAGTAATAAGAGGACAAAGAGTAGGAATAATTCTATCCTAAGCTTAAGTAAAAGAAAGCTGCTACAACTGAGAAGAAAATTTAGCCCTGGGTTTTTGCAGCTCAGGTAAGGAGAGACACATGATAGGTTAAAGAGCCCTCATTATCTTATAAATGGATGCACACCTTTTCATCAGAAGAAAAACCTTTTTAGGTGAGCCCGGAAGTCTAAGTCTAAGTCTAAGTCTCATGCAATCATATGGGGCACTGGACAATGTAATGGATGGGGCCTGCCAGAGCCACTCTGCAAAATGCCAGGGCATTCTTCCTGTGGTAGTTTCTCACATCGACCCCCCAGATCAAAGCCAAGGGCATCATGTTAAATTCATAGCTCAGTTGAGGGCACAGCTAAGGTCACACATTCCAAGTACCTATGTAACTTCTTGAAGTGAGGGATTCTCCCAAAGTGAGGAATTCGCAAGAAGCCGATTTTGGCAGGCCTGGTGGGCTGTTTCTCTCAACCAGGATTTGATGGGAGCAAACACTGCCGAATTGAGATGCAGAACACAGCCGGCAGCTATTGTGTGCTGTTGTAAGGAAGAGAGCTCAGGGGGCCTCGTCTCTGACAAGCAGGAGTCAAGCTGGTGCTTTGTTTTGGAAATCCACTGCTGGAGGAACATCTCTACTGTGTGGAGGCTGCAGGAAGATGACAGGCAAGCAGCGGTTTTGGACTTGTGATCCTCCAATGCTGTATTATGTCCCTAGGGAGGATGTGACAAGGCCAGTGAAGAATGTGAGGGTCTGATGTACCACTTATCCACCTCTGCTGCGGGGAACCTTGAAGTGGGGCTTGGAGAAAGTTTCATTTTGACTCGGGTGGCATCTAAATGATCCTGTTAGAATGATTTTGTTGCCCAAGTTAGCCCTAAATAATGAAATGCCCCACCCTGTTGTGTTGCTGGGTCTCACTCTCCCTTTGAATGTTAAGAGTTCCTGTCAAAAACAAAGATCCTAGTTTTTCCATAATTGCTACAGAGCTGTCATTTCTGAAAATAACTAGCCAAGGGGTTCTATTGCTTGTTAGGGCCACTGCTGGGTTGAGAGAGTAGAATTGGGTCATCCATATGGAAGAGAGTGCTTGTCTTCCTATTTGCTATGGCAGGTGGACGTGCTTCTCAGCTTATCTAAAACCTGTGTCAAACTGCTCAAGTAAAAGTTAAAAAGGAAGAATGAATCTAGCCCAGTGTCTAGGGTATTCAGGCCTGCAGATGAACATCCTTGCCCAAAGAAAAGGCCCTTGACAATGAGAAGGATACCAAGTTAAGGTTAATTCCAAAATCAGATGTTTTTTTCAGGATCTAGTACCATTTTACCAAGAATCTAACCAAAATTTTGATTTGTACCTTCAAAAAGTATCTGTTGAGTTATTGGGATGATGGACAGTCTGCATGATGTAAAGTCTGAAAGACAAGGAGGAGCTGCCCAGGAGACAGAGAGCAGCAGCTGGACAAGAAACTGGGACATTAAAACCACCCACGAGTTGGGGGAGAGGACAAAGTTCCCAAGTGGGATTGTCTGAGGGGTTCTGACAAAGCATTCAGTCCAAAGCCACATTCTTTACAGATTTTGAGAATCCATTCACAAAGCAATTCTTTCTACTAAGCTTCACCCTCTCCCTGACCTCTTCTATTGAAATGCTCAGGGAAGGCACAGTATATTAAGTCTCTACCAATTGAGTGTGAAGGAGTTTATCCAATGTTTTCACCCAGTACAACAGAGGTCTGGAAGTACAGAAGAGGGCAGAGGTTATCTGTGTGTGTGTGTGTACATGTGTCTGTGTGTGTGTGCGAGAGAGAGAGACCCAGAGAGAAAAAAAGAGGAGAGAGAGAAAGAGCAACAGAGAGACAAAGAGACAGACACAGTGAGTGTGTGTGTGTGTGTGTGTGTGTGTGTGTGTGTATATGTGTGTGTGAAAGAGAGAGAGAGAGGAACTGACTTGTACTTACATGAGAAGAAATAAATGCAAAGAGACAAAGTCGTTGGAACTTTACCTATCTAGACAACTTTGGACTGATTGCTTGATACCCTTAGAATCTGTTTCTTCTAGAGAAAATGGAAACAAAAATGCTTCTTCTCTCATATTTCACAGGATTTTTATGAAGATTAAGTAAAACGACATATGTAAAACACTTGACCCATAGTAGATGCTCCATAAACATGCACTGATGACCATGTTGGTTTCTGGCTTCATTATTTTGCCTAAGAGTTATCCTAAAAAGAAGCAAAATAACAAAGGGGTAAGGGTTGTCTGGACAGAGCAGGAACAAGGTAAGCTCTGTTTTCCTTCTCCTCAGGTCCGTGTTGTGCAAAAGGAAAGAAGCCGCATCTAGGTGTCCAATGCCACGGGTTAGAACAAGCTAATTTATATTTACATACAATGTTCCATCAGGGAATCAGAATCCAGTTGGTTTCTAGGTGAACATGCTTATTTGCACACCATTATTCTTTAAACATTTGCTGAGCACTAGCTGGTAAATGGTCCTTTAGGACATGCTTTTAAAAAAACCAATCCCCCATTGCTTTTCATGCACTGTTTTCAAAAGCCTCCATTAATAACTGCATTTCGATCAGATCTCTTAGTACAAATGAATGTCCCATCAAAACTATAAGGGCAATCCATGATATTATCTTTGCCAATTGAAATTCTCAGGGTGAAATACATATGTGCTGTAATTGGCACCTTTGAAACATCATTTTCCCATGGAAAGCTTTCAGAGTTGCTGCCAGCAAATGCAGCCTGGCAGGTCCAGAAAGGTGAGGTCTGAGTATGAATGCTTCATTACCAGCAGGGTTTTACCCAGGTGACAGAGTTTCAGCTATCTGTCAATCACGCCCATCTCTGCTCTCGGAGGAGTTCACAGGCACTAAGCTTAAGGCATCAGCCTGCACAGATAAATAATTACCCTGGCTGAGCCATTTCATGGAAAGGCAAAATTCTTTATCCATATTGCTTGTGCAGAAGCAGTTGTGAAATCGCAGCTTCTTCAGCGCAGCCTGGAGGGCAGAGCAATGCATATGAGGTAAGCACAAAACAGGGGGCAGTAACAGTCCTGACTCTACACCCATTCTTTGTTGATCTGCAACATCTTGTCTTTAATTTCCATTACAGGAAAGTGTTTTCATTGGATATCACAGTGAGGATTCAATATCCAAGTCCTTCCTTAAAATAACTGCATTCCAAAATATTTATTTTTGTGAGCCAAATGCTGAATGGAATATCACATCAATACTGTGTGATAATAAAAAAGTAAAAAGTACTAAAAATACAAAAAATTTGCTGGTCGTGGTGGCAGATGCCTGTAGTCCCAGATACTCAGGAGGATGAGGCAGGAGAACAGCATGAATCCAGGAGACGGAGCTAGCAGTGAGCCCAGATCGCGCCACTGCACTCCAGCCTGGGCAACAAAGCTTGTGTTATATTAGTCATTGTGTTGTATTGACTCTCTAGAAAAGTAGGACCTATATATAGATATATTGAGATATACACTAGATATACCTATATACTAGATAATACATCTATATATAGATATATAGATATATGTATAAACCTCTGTAAATATAAAGAGATATATGTGTACATATATCTATCTAGAGATATATCATGTGTATATATATCTATCTAGAGATATATCATGTGTATATATCTATGTAGAGATATATCATGTGTGTATATATCTATCTAGAGATATATCATGTGTATATATATCTAGAGATATATCATGGGTATATATATCTATATATAGTTCCTGTTGCTCTGGAGAACTGTGATTACTAATAATAATCTATATGTAATTAATATTATATACTAATCTATATGTAGATATGTAGTATGTTGAAATTCTAACCCCAAAAGTGAAGGTATTAGAATATAGAGCCGTTGGGAGGTGATTAGGCCATGATAGTAAAACCTTATGAATGGGATTAGAGGGGTAAGGGTTGTCTTGATAGAGCAGGAACAGAGTCCTTATAAAAAAGACTCCAGAGAGCCCTGTCATTCCTTTCCACCACGTGAGGAAACAGCAGTGAGAACATGGCTATCTATGAATCAGTAAGAGGGTCCTCACCAGGCACTGAACCTACCAGCATCTTGATCTTGGACTTCCCAGCTCCTGGAACTGTGAAAACGTTTGTTTTTCAAGTCACCCAGACTATGGTATTGTTGCCATAGCAGCCCAAATTAATATATATATGATAAATACATCATACATAGGCTGGGCCATGGTGGCTCATGCATGTAATCCTAGCACTTTGGGAGGCTGCGGTAAGAGGATCACTTGAGCCCAGGAGTTTGAGGTTACAGTGAGATAATGATCTTACCACTGATGTCCACCCTGAGTGACAGAGTGAGACTCTGTCTCTAAAAGAAAAAAAAAAATCTATCCATCTATCTATCTATCTATCTATCTATCTATCTATCTATCTATCTATCTATCTAGTGTGTGTGTGTGTGTGTGTGTGTATGTGTGTGTGTTTGCACAAAGGGAGAGAGGGAAAGGGACTTTAACGAACTTATTCAGTGAGACTGTAGGGGCTTACAAGCCCAAACTCTGCAAGGCAGGCTGGCAGTCTTGAGTTGGAGGCAGAATTCCTTTCTTCTTGTATAAACCTCAGTCTTTTCTCTTAAGGCCTTCAACTGATTGGATAAGGACTATCCACATGATGGAGAATAATCTGTCTTACTCAAAGTCTACTGACTTAAATATTAAACACATCAAAAAATACCTTTACAGAAACACCTAGACTGTCCTGTAACCAAATAACTGGGCAAGGAATCAGCCAAGCCAAATTGACACAGAAAATTAATCATTGCACTTGTCAAAACAAATGTGTCAAATACATTTTGACATTGTATTTCTGTCTTCTATGCATAACCATTTGTACCTCCATGCTTGCTTGCCTGCTAATTTGAAGTCAGTTTCTCTGTTGTAAGGTTGAATTAATGAGTTTATCATGTACACAATTTGGAAAAATATACAAGGATTAGCTATTACACCTGGAATTTATTTGATTACAGGATTTCAGTTTGGCTTTAGTTCTTAACTTTTCATAGATCTTAATTTTTAAATCTTTCTTGACAGTCAAAAATAATATTTTATTTCATATTTAATATTTAACACTATGTACCAGGTACTGTGCACTAGGATTTCACTTGGACTATCTTGCTTTATTCTCAAAACAACCTTATAAAGTACAGTCTATTAATATCCTTATCAATGATTTTTTTAAATGAAAACCTAGGATTTGTTGGGAAAAAAGAATTGCGTTAGGTCCCGCTATTAAATGATGGGTCTGGTTTCCACTGGGGCCTGTCTCCCTCCAAAATGCAGCCTTTCAACCACTAAACTCTGCTATCTGCAAAAACGCTATTTTAAATAATGATTGATGCCTTGGTTAGCTGACTTTAATACAACAATCCTTGTCATTGCAATTGATCTTTGCAAAGTCCGTGACAGGGCCAGTGACTGGCTGAAATAGCTGTTTGATCACCCATAATTGCCTAACTAAAATATTCCATTTTCTAATGGTGGTAGCAGAAATAAGTGAAAATAGGAACTCCTCAAAAAAGTGGTTTAAAATAACCTAGCCTCAAATGAAGACATCACAATTGTCTGCCAAATCAAACAGAGTTCTTTTTCTAGTACAAACCAGTATTTTTGTCCTCTGACAATGTATCATAAAGTGTACTGAAGCTAACAGAATTTATTTTCTTTTGTTTCCTCTCCTTTAGTTGTGAACCCACCAATATGGAGTCACAGATTTAGAGATGTGTCAATTCAGAGGTACAATTCACCAGCCAAAGGTTCTCAGCCTTTAGTGAACTGAGAATCATGGGAAGTCTACGAAAATACAAACTTCTTGGCCCCATCCCTCAAGACTGTGATTCACTTGTCCGGGCTGAGGAATCTACCATTTTTAGTAAGTGCTTCTTGCATCAATGTTCACTGACATATTTTTTGAAACAGTGCACTAGAGGCTAGTGACCAGCTATTCCAAAATGAAACTCACAATGATGAAGAGAGACTGTAGAGCTCAGGGCCTTCCCAGTTCCTCACATCTTCTTCTCTCTCAGAACCAGCAAGGAAGAAGGTGAGGCTCAATGTAAGATTAAAATGCAGGACCCCTTGTTTAAAAATTACTAATATTTTTAAGATGGCAACAGCAGAGCTTTCGGCCAGGCTGAGGGATCTTCTGAGTGTGTAAGTTGCACACCCATGAAAGTGACCCTCTTCTTCCTCTAGTGTTCTAGGGCAAACAAAGGAGGTCCCCAACTTTTTTGGCACCCAGGGACTGGTTTCATGGAAGACAATTTTTCCATGGACCAGGGGACAAGGGGATGTTTTGGGATGATTCAAGTGCCTTATATTTATTGTGCACTTTATTTCTATTATTATTACATTGTAATATATGAGGAAATAATTACACAACTCACTGTAGTGTAGAATCAGTGGGAGCCTGAGTTTGTTTTCCTGCAACTAGATGGTCCCATCTGGGGTTGATGGGAGACAGTGACAGATCATCAGGCATTAGATTCTCATAAGGAGCATGCAACCCAGATCCCTCTCCTGCACAGTTCACAATAGGGTTCACACTCCTGTGAAAATCTAATGCGGCCACTGATGTGACAGGAGGTGGAGCTCAGGCGGTGATGTGAGTGATGGGGAGTGGCTGTGAGGACAGATGAAGCTTCCTGGCTTGCCCACAACTCACCTCCTGCTGTGTGGCCTGGTTCCTAACAGGCCACACACCAGGAGCTGGGGACCCCTGTTCTAGGGGATAGAACACTCAGCTGACAAGAGACTAAAAGAGAAGAAGGATGAGATAGTCAAATGGAAAATATAAGTTAGAGCTGCTTAATAGATCTGGGCAGGCTGGACTTCAATGTATACTAGAGGCATGTGGGTGTGTAAAGAAGGTCGCAACTCACAGACAGTAAAAGAGTTAAGAGGGGGCCACTACTTGGTCATTGCCGTAAGTGGTGCAGGCCACTGGTGTATGGTCAGTAGCTAGAACTCTGCTGGGTTTAGTAAAACTGGGCATTCTAATCACATAATTCACATTTCTCAAATAAGGTTGCTTTTAAGGTCTCGGGGAAAAAAATAGTGCATATACTATAAACCAAAATAAACTTGGCAAGTATAAAATTAGTGTTAAAATTTGAGAAATTGTCTTTCTAATCAGGAGAGAATTTTAAAATGAGTATTATTATTATTTTAAAAGAAGAGGTTTTAAAATTCAACTTGGAAGTGCAAACACAAACTTAAAAGGTAAGTAAATGAACAATCTTTGCTTTAAAAAACAGTAGCATGCGGGAAATAGGCAATTAAGAGAGTTCCTCTCTTACCATTTGGGCATTTTCTCTGAGTGAAGTCATGTGAGCCTCCCAGAAAACTCTTAACGCAGCTTAACATCATAATCAGGCCATTTTCAAAGTCCTGCCCAAATCCCACAGATGTAATTTGTCACTATAAACATGTACAATCATAAAGGATCACTAAAATTAAAGTAAAACCAATGCTGATTATCAAATTTATTTTTGTGAAAAGTCCAAATCTCCATTCTGCCCCTCCCAAAATTCTTGTTCAACATCTTCAAAGGTACTGATGCTGTGAGTTCCGATTATGAAAGCACAGAGACCCTCTTCACAGATGAACTTTTTCTTTGCATAGCACTTGTCCATCTTTCTTTATAGTCCAAATTCAGACCCAATGCCCTGTCTTTGCTGTGGACTTTCAAAAAGCAACAATGAATACTTGGCCAAATGCTCTGGCTCCTGCCACCAGCTGGCTGGAGGGCCGGCTGTCCTGAGCAAACATCCTAAGAGTGTCATTGCACACGCAACAATGGGCTTCTCAGTCCTCATACAAAAGCTTCAATTTAATGTGGGTTGCAAAGCTAGCTTGACAATAAATACAAGAAAAGGTCATTTTAGATTGAACACAGCTTTTCAATAATAGGAATTACCCAATGCAACACATGGGCATGTTCTTCCTTTACCTGAGAGAGCTAGAGACATTTTAGATCAACAATGGGATGAAGAAATCTAAGGTCTAATATAAAATGGGTAAAGACTTTAAGAGTCAGATATGTAATATTTCTGTAATGCCTAAACTGTAAAGCCATAATTAAGGAAGTAAAGCCAATCAGCATATTTCTCTACCCTAGGAAAAAGCCTTCTATTCTTTCTTAGCATTGCCTCAAGTTTTTTGAGCAATTAAATAAGCATAATATCATGTTCACTAAAGGCAGACAGCAGCTGAGACAGATTTCTACTGTATACATGGTACATTTTTTAAAATGCTGTAACTTTTGATGACTTGTTCTCAAGAGACATACAATATAAAACAATTCACTGACTCATTCTATTTTTCCTATGTGTAAGTTTGCTGCTAATTTGGGGTTTTTGAAATAACATTGGTGATGCATCATAAAATACTTTCTAACTTTCCAGAAGGTATATAGGACATTAAAAGAATCTACGCATGGAAACCACTGTAGCTAGCTCAATGAATAAAGAAGTAAAGAGAAATCTGATAAAAAGAAAGTACTGAATTTTTAATTACAAGGAAAGGAAGCCAAATTAAATAACAAGTCATTATTTTAATTCAGGTACTTTAAAATTTCTCCAATTATAAAATTAGAACCACTTAATAAAAATTTATACTTTTAATGAATAATCCATATAACTAATAAGTACCATTAGTATTAGTATAATATATACACAGAAAACCTTCCTTCATCATATGAATATTTCAACATAATTTTATTTTCAAGTCTTGGGTTACTCTTTTTCCTCTTTCTATAAAACTCACATTACAATTAATAGCAACATGCATTTTTTTAAACCCTAGAATATTGAAAAATCAACTAACAACATAGTTAGAACAGATACCAGACAAATATACTTAGTTGTTAAATTACATTTTTTTTTTTTTTTATACGGAGTCTCGCTGTTGCCAGGCTGGAGTGCAGTGGCGCAATCTTGGCTCATTACAACCTCTGCCTCCTTGGTTCAAGCGATTCTCCTGCCTCAGCCTCCCGAATAGCTGGGACTACAGGCATGCACCACCACGCCCAGCTAATTTTTGTATTTTTAGTAGAGACAGAGTTTCACCATGTTGGTCAGGATGGTCTCAATCTCTTGACCTCGTGATCCACCCGTCTCAGCCTCCCAAAGTGCTGGGATTACAGGTGTGAGCCACCGCACCCGGCCTTAAATTACACTTTTAATATACAGCTAGTTTTTCATCATATTTAAGAGTGCAATTTTTAAGGGCAATGCTACCAAGGCATAGATCAATTCAGTTAGCACTTGTTGATTATGTACCTGTAGAAGGCACTATAATGGCCCCGAAGTTGATTAAAAAGAAAGCACCAAGGAAAATTTTTAAAAATTGGACACACTTCCTTTCTTCATGGAGCTATGGGACTTGTCAGGGAGCAGAATTTCCAATTTGAGTTAGTTTTTTTCAATATGGCATCAGGTTGTACTGATTTGTACAGGTTTGTACAATTTGTTCTCATTGATTAGCCATCATGAGTGTGGCCTGAACACAGTGCCATCAGACTGAGTGTAGGTGATGGGAAAGGGATTTTCTTCATGCCTGTTCCATCAGGGACCATGAAGTGAGCAAGTCCATGAGCACCAGGTCAGTCCCCATGAATCCTCGTTCCATACTCCACTAGGGAAAAGCAGCGTAGAGGAGTGATGTAAACATGAGTTCAAATCCAGCTTCTGCCTCCTCCTAGCAATGTCGTCTTCAGCAAGGAACCCAACCCACTGATGTGTTTCCTCATTTGTAAAATGAGGATAATAATCCACCCTTACTGGGATACTATGAGGATCAAATTAGTTAATTCAGGCAAAGCACTTAGCAATAGTGCTTGGCACAGAGCACGTTTAGAATGATTACATTATAGACCAGGCACAGGTAGCTCATGCCTATAATCTCACCTCTTTGGGAGGCTGACATGGGAAGATCTCTTAAGGCTAGGAGATTTAGATCAGCCTGGACACCACAGCAAGACCCCATCTCTAAAAAAACAAATAGCCAGCCATGGTGGTGCACACCTGTAATCCTACCTGCTTGGGAGGCTGAGGTGTGAGGATTCCTTGAGCCAGGAATTTAAGGTTGCAGTGAGCTATGATTGTGACACTGCATTCCAGCCTGGGTGACAGAGCAAGACCAGGTCTTAATAATACTACTGCTAATACTAATAATAATATAGTGTGTTTATTAATCAGAATAAAGTTGTCACAAACTAGAGAAATGCTCGTGATTCTTCTCAGTACGTAAGACTATTCTCCTTTTCTTAATTAGAAGCATTGGATTCCTGTTAAATTTACATATATATATTTATTATTTTTCTGAATGCTAATTTTCTCTTTAATTACTTTGAAGAAAGAGAGTTACAGATTTAATTCTCTGTATTAGAAACAAATGGTTGGCCTCATGAAAATAAAATTTGGAATGTAGGAGGAATTACAGTAGGGGAAGAAAGTCTAAAAGAAAACTGGAACTGACAGATTTTTGAATGGTGTAATCAAACATGCCTTTTCCTAATATTGCTGCCTTGCCTGATGTCTCCAATAGGACAAAGGGGAGGACAAAGTGAATTGCTTAAGGTTCCAGATAGTACTAGAGATAAGCAATAAGATGTTGCTGGTGCCCAAGCAGTAAACTGGAATGATATTGTTAATTTTGCTATTCTGATAAACTGAAAGAGAAGGACAAATAAAATTTCCTAACTTCTCTCACCTTTGTATCTGTTCTTCCTTCACTTGTTTTATTTTGAGGCTCTGCCTGGTCATCTTGAAAATGAGGTTACATTTTAGAGATTTGTCTTGTCCTTTTTTTTTTTTTTTGATTTCAGTGGGAAAATTAGTCTCAAACAGCTGTCTAATAACATCAAAGCTAGAGAGGTACAATGGTAAATTTGTATAGTTTTCATAGTTCCATTCTTAAGCCTAAATGTATACCTTCTGATAGCACTAATTAAAGAAAAAAATTTAAGTCATATGTAACTCTAAAATATTAGTTTATTTGTGTATGCTTTTCATTCTGTTAAAGTAAAATAATTGATCCTGTTAAGAAATAGATTTCTAATTAAATTATCTTAATTTAACACTGCTGAAAATATTTAGATGAGGTTTGTATTGACGGTGACTTGATCTAGGGAGAACATTCCAGAGTGTGTACAAGGGTCTTATTGTTTTGCTTTCTAATGGAGCAAGTAATTACACCAAACAACAGAATCAAAGCCTTCCTTTACAAACTTCACTATGGCTGGCAAGCAAGCATACGCACAAGTATTTCCAGTGCTACCCCTAATCCCAAACTAGATATCGTCCCTGTTTTACAAATGTGGACTTTGTCCTCAAAAGCAGAGTAATTCAGTGGAACAATTCTGGGAAATGCTAGTTCATAAGTCTGGATGAGCTGTGTCCCTCAAAGTTTTCCTTCCTTCCTCCCTTCCTTCCCCTCGCCCTCCCTTACCTTCCCTCTTCCCTTTTTTCTTTTCTTTTCTTCTCTTTCTTTCTCTTTCTCCCTTCCCCACTTCCTGCCCGCCCCCTCTCACCTCCAGATTTCCTCTCCCTCATTTCTGCCCTGTCTTGATATGTGCAGTTTGGCATTCTTCCCTCATCTGAATTGCTGATTGAATTTTTTTATTCAAGTTAACAAATATTTATGGAACATCCCCTTGTGTGTCAGGAAATTGACATGGATAAGGCACCAACTCTGTCCTCAAGATGCTTAAAATTTGCTTAAGAGAATATTGTAAAGACATAATTATGATGCCGTATTAATAGCTATATATATATATACCAAAGGGGATGCAGGGAAAATAGAGTGCTTCTGTGGCATAGAAAAGGGCAACCTTCTGTCTTGGAGGCAGGGAATGGGGATGGAGGAAAATAAGGGAAGGCCTCTGAGAATACTAAGCTCATGCTTGGCAGGTGGGAAGGATTCTTCCGGCCTTTATAATGAGTACCTATTTAGTTTCTTCCCAGCACCGTGCTAGATGTATACCCTGGAGGTTCATATGTGCTACCTTGCTATCCCATTCATTACCTAAAGCTGCACTGTCCAGTATGGTAGTCACTAGCCACAGTGAGCTATGGAGCTCCTTGAAAGGTGGCTCATTAGTGTGAAGATGTACTATGCGTGTGAAATACACATGGGATTTTGTCGACTTAGTATTTTAAAAAAGAATGTAAAAATTCCCATTAATAATTCTTATATTGGCCGGGCGTGGTGGCTCACATCTAAAATCCCAACACTTGGGAGGCTGAGGTGGGAGGATCACTTGAGCCCAGGAGTTCAAGACCAGCTTGCGCAATACAAGGAGACCCCATCTCTAAAAAAAAAAAAAAAAAAAAAAAAGAGAGAGAGAGAGAAAGCTATCTGGTTGTAGTGGTGAGCACCTGTGGTCCAAACTACTCAGGAGTCTGAAGTGGGAGGATCCCTTGAGCCTGGGAGGTCAAGACTGCAGTGAGCCTTGATCGCACCACTACACACCAGCTTGGGAAAAAGAGTGAGACCCTGTCTCAAAATAATAATAATAATAATTCTTATATTGATTACAAGTGGAGATGATAAAATACATGTTATTGAAGTTAATTGCATCTGTTTCTTTTTACTTTTTAAATTGTGACTCCAAGAAAACTTTAAATCCCATATGTGGTTTGCACTGGATTTCTGCTAGAGAGAGTTCGTCTACATTCTCTAAGGGATTTGACCACAAAGCCCTATCCACTCACTGAGCATGTTGGTAGTCAATTCCATTTTTTCCCATTCCATTCAGGAGCTACTCAAGTAGGAAACAATTCTGCCTCCATGTGATCCCACATGTTGACCCAGCATAACTGCTTTGGAGGCAGGACCTGAAATCTATGCCCATTTGAAGAAAACATCTCCCAAGCCCTCTGGAGAAACTGTACAACCTTGAGAGAAATGCCCTTCAGAAAGCTGCAGATATCTGGGCTCCAAGGGCCACAGCATCAGCTGACTATCACAATCAGAGGCGATCCCTTCATCTGCAAACTCATGCCTCATTTAGAGCTTTCAGAATGCGTTTAGATCCTCTGTAACTGATTCATGTATTATTCTTAATCACAGACCCTTATAACATCTTTCTCAGAGAAATTTCTAGGATGAAAAATGAAATGAACATCCCTTTTCCTTTTGTTTACTTAAATGGTCACATCCTCCTACCCAGTGCAAAGTCATCACCATCTGTTTTCTGTGATCTAATTACAAATAGAATAAGCTCTTAATTCCCCTTTCCATCATTTATGATCTATGACATGAAAATGCCTCTGCAAATACTTCTAGAGTACTTATTTTTTGTCACGTCTTTCGTACAACTTACAGGGGCAAAGTTATTTGTTTGTGCAGGAATAAATTTCACTCAGAGGTGTTTACATGACAGAGATTGATATGTGTTTTATATCTGCACTCTGCCTGGTTTCCCAGTTTGTTTACTGCAGCCTATCAAAGGAAACCAGGGAGGAAGTGTATTTAATGGCAAGTTAAATGCTTTTTAAAACCATGAAAATTTCTCATTCTTTTAAAAACAATTGTCACACACTTGAGAGCCTTCTAAGCCAAATGTTACTGGATATGTAATTTGGTTTCATATTTCCAGTACACCACAGAGTGGCTTTTTCTTTTCTGTCATAGTTGATCTTCACCCTTTGCCATCTGGGAATTTGAACTCTATTTTTAACATTTCATGAGTTGCCAATTTAATGCATTTAAAAGAGTGCAGAGCAGATGTCTAAAACATTGAAGGTAATTAATTAAGTCCCACAATTTCCAGACTACACAAAAACAATTTGCCATTGCCTGTAAAATGGTATAATTGAGTATTATAAATGTTTCCAGGCCAAGTCTTGCTATGAATTATTTAGTGCATCTGTCCTAATTAAAGACCTATTGGAAGATTAATGTCTCGTAACCTGACAAACTACTTTACTTAGTAACAAATTATCCATATAATGACCTCAAACTAAATTTATATAACCCAAGAAGCCATCTAAAAGAACTCACAAGCATGCTTTGGTAAAAGGAATTTTCCCTGCACATTTACCTGCATCTGCTCAATATTCTTTCGGCTTTGAATAGTTGTAAAGGGAAATCAGTCTGTTCCAAAGTAAGTTTTCTAATGACATTTCTAGCTTTTGTCAACATCTTATAAAAAGTATGTAATTCACATTTCCTCTATCCTCTTGCAACATAAAAAATTATGCAATAAGGATAAGCAAATTTCTAATATTAAACACATTGGTAATAGTGGAGAATCTTTTAAAAACATTCTTATTCTAGGCTTCTGTTGAGAACACCCCAGAAGCAATACAATTTTTTGTTGTTTTTTTCCAGCAATAAGGGAGACACAAAATATTCAGCCACCAATTTTTTAAGCCAACTATTGGGACATTGGCCTGCTGGAAGTACAATACTGAGGTCATTTAAACCTAAACTTAAAAGCCAACTAGAAGGACCAATCCTCCCTTGGCCTTAGCCACTTAATGTGCATACTACAGCCGTAATCTCTATGACACTATTAAAATAAATCAATAGGCAGTAGAAAGGAGGCCCTTCGGCCTGTGCTGATTGCATCACATGATATAAAGTGGTTGGGAGAGGGGAGACGCAGGGTCAGCCAGGCGAAGACTTCATTTTTTTCTTTTCAAAAATGGAAATCATTCCCTCCCCTCACAAATGAATTGCCCTTATCATGAACTTCTTTAAAAGGGCATTTTACATATTATTTCTAAAGCTTAAGAAAAAAATCTTTCCACCCAGGTTTCACAGGAAATTTTCTGATTTTTCAGCAAGTCCGAAGATACCTTTCTCTCTCCATATATTCACAGGTGGCTATATTTTAGAGTATAAATATAAAAACATTATCAGTGTTAAGTTAAAAAAAAAAAAAAACCTTTTTGACTAAGTATGCTACAGTATGGTTAACTGTCCCACAATTGTGAGAAGGTAAATAAGAGTGAATTAGATATATTACAGTAGCATGGGCCAGACATATCATTTATATAGGGAAGAAATATTTGGCAAAGTGTTTTTACCATCATCAGGCCAACAGCAGTGTGTCTGTAAATTATAGTTCACTCTTATCTGGATAGAGAAATTAATATTCAGAAAATTTTCCTTTTCCTAGCTTGGATCTTAGCATTCATAAAATAGTTGCTATTTAGCATTTTGTCCATGTAACTTTCTTTCTCATACAGACTTTTTCACACCGGAAAATAACTCAATTTCTTCTTTAACAGCTCTGTATGAACAATATATATTAACAAAATTTCAAGTCATATGTTTTTATAGAAAATAAGCCCAACAGAATCACATGGATATAATGCTGCTGTGCCCTTCTCTCTTTCTTTTTTTGCGTCTGTGATGTATTTGGTGTTCTTTTAAAATGATTATAGCCAGAATCTACATTATGCAGAAGTATAAAAGTGCCTCTAGTTATATGGCTAACTGACTATTTTACCAGGTTGCAGGAAGAGGGTAGTGAAATTGAGTAGGGAAAAGAGAGAGTTAAGTATTTTTTCATAACATTTGTTTTCTGAGTAACCATAGCTCATTGTCGAAATTTGGAACATAAGGAAAAGTATACAGAGGATAGTTAAAACTGCCCATAAGTCCAACGACCAATGATAATCTTATTGGCATTTTGGTGTACTTTCATTTTTTTCCTATGCACTATTATATAATAGGATCTTTCCTCCCAGAGTTTAGTATCTTTACCTTCCCACTTTTCATTACATTGTGAGGACTTTCTAGTAGTCTTGGCGTCTTACCTGTCTTCCTTGAGGGAATGCTTATTACTCATCAAAACCACATGTATTGTTGGTGTAACACAAAGGAAATGTATCCTTCCCGTGTAATTAAGCTTCACACTCCTCAGCAATGGCAATTCAAGAAACTAGCTCTAATTTACTCCCTAAGATTTTTGCTTAGCAGTGGACGAGTTATAAATTGATCAACAGAAGATAAATGTGTCCATGTGTATGTCTGGTTGGAGGTGTATGATACACACCCTGGTATTTCTGCATTCTTGGAAGTAGTTTATCGGGAAAAAAAATTCCAGCTCACTAAGGTACAATGATTATTTTTAAAATTAATGTTAAAAATAATTGTATAAATGAAAACCTGATTCTTTTAATTTAGTGCTATTAAAAACATAAAAGTTTCAAGTGTGTATTTTAATCAAAAACCAGAAGTAGAAACCAGTTGGAAAAACCTTTAAAATATATTATATTGTGCTTATTATTCAAATATGCTTTGGAAAATATATTTTCTACCTAAATTAATAGGCTATCAATTGGCATAAATACATTTTCTGCTCCAAATAAGCAGTTATTTGCCTGTGTAAAATGGATTTTTTACTTAAAACATATTAGGTGTCAGCAAAACAAAATGAAAGAGAGTTTTCTTTTTCCTTTTGCCTTAAAATACCCCTGAAGTGGACACTGTAGGCTCAGCTTTGCAAATATTCATAATAATTGTCCTCAGTTGGCATCCACAGGTCCCCAAGAAAAACCCTCATTCAAAGCCATTTCAGAAAATGTCAGGAAAGCACGCACAAAAACGGGGACCTGCGAGGCATTCATTCATGCATTTATTAATTCACACAAAATTTATTACATGTCAATACTTAGAATTGTGAAGCTGTTAAATTAATGTTGTAATAAAGAGGCAAAAACCTGCAAATGTGTTACATCTATGCAGCTGTTAAATAAATCCTAGGTTCAAACAATCAGGTGGCCTGATCCCGGGCCAATTAATCTTTCCTCTTTTTCCCTTTTCTTTGCCCTCTCTCTCTCCCTTTTTCTGTGACACACACACACACACTTATATACCAAATGTACATACACACACAGGTATATACCTACATGTACATACACACATACACACACACACGTCAGAGTCTGTGTCTATCATATATGGTGAAACCCAACACTCTGTATGAATAAGTCTTGACATACCTGCCACTGATTCTCATCAGTTCACTCTAAAGTAAGAAGGAATATGATTCATGCAACACTGGCCTCAATAGATGCCCAACAGAGAAGAGTTCCCTGGTGAAGTAAGTTTGGGAAGCAATGTATTTTACTCCCCTAATGAAGGTTTTTGATACACATTAGCATAGTAAGGCTCCAGAAGAATTTTTTTTTTTTGCAGAATTTTGCAAATCTTGCAGGTTTCACTTACGTAGGTGAAGCCTGCTTTCAACTTTTTGGCTCCAGAATATTTTAAACTGGAAGTGTGTGTTTATTTACTATACACTACCAGCTATAGGGCACAGAAAATGATACATAGCACAGAGGACCTTATGATTAGGAAGCATCAAATATCATGACTAGACATATGTGGGATATCACAAGGTTCTTAAAGTAACCATCTTTCTCTCTAGGACCCTTTGAGCTTGTTTTATAAAAATGATATAACCTGAAAAACTGAAACATGAAGGCTCATATTCACACACCAAAACAAATAAGTTAATTAAATAAAGGTGACTGTAGGTTCTCGTCTATCACAAGATTCCTTTGCAGATCTCTGATTTAATAGGTTTTGTAAAAGGTCTGGCATTGCTCCTTTCCTTCCTGGCATCTATAAAGCTAACATGGTATTCTGTGATCTCCCACAAATGCTGCTTGTAAAGGACATCTCATTTCTAACACCTTTCTGGGCTGTTACTGTGTAGGGCACCATTCAGAGATGTAGCACAAGATGGTCAGTTCAACAACCGCATTTATTTATTGACCAAATCATTTCTTTATGTTCAGAATATTCTTAAAGGAAAACAGGGAAAGATTTGTGAAACCTAATGATATCTACTTTAAGTACAACTTAGAGGCTGATGCTTTCTCTTAAGAATTCTCAAACAGTGAAACTGACATTTTTAGCCAAGTCCCTCAGCATAAAACACAAACAGAACATTTCCTAGGGCGGGAAAATTCAAGTTACTCCACACACATAGGTGAAGATGATGTTTACGCTGCTTGGTGGCAAACCTCTCTGGCCGGACACGGTGGCTCATGCCTGTAATCCCAGCACTTTGGGAGACACAGGTGGATTGATCATTAGGTCAGGAGTTCGAGACCTGCCTGGCCAACATGGTGAAGCCCTGTCTCTACTAAAAATACAAAAATTAGCCAGGTGTGGTGGTGTGTCCCTATAATCCCAGCTACTCAGGAGGCTGAGGCAGGAGATTCGCTTGAACCTGGGAGGTGGAGGTTGCAGTGAGCCGAGCTTGTGCTACTGGACTCCAGCCTGGGCAACAGAGTAAGACTCTGTTTCAAACAAACAAACAAAAAAAAAGTGGAAAGAAATCAAAGTGAAATGATGAAAAGAAACAACTGGCTACTTTCTCACCTTCCAAAGGCAAGTGTTTGAGTGACAGATAAAACCTAAAGACTGGTGGCGGATGGACACCGAGATACTATGGCAGGTTCATGGTGAAAGCTCATACCTTGGGTCCTATTTGGAACGATGACATGGATGTTACCTATAAATGTCTGCCTGAAAAAAATGCCATAAAAGAGACAAAAGGGGAGAAAATGGGGTAGGGGGAGATGTTACCCAGCTTAATCCTTAACTCCATTTCACAACTATCTGATAAACAACCTTCTACTTAAGTTTTTGCTTCAGCAGCTTTTATAGTAGGTAACAAAATCTTTTAACTTCACATGATAATGAGAGGCAGGAAGGTGTTTTGAAACTTCTGTTATGATTTCTAGTTGGTGAAGAGTTATGTCTTATATTATAAATCAGGGCACAGTTAGAAATACACCAGAGAGGGTTTTCCTTTAGGATAGCCCAGTCTCCCCTGCCAGTTTTCTTTACCAATGTGACTCAGTTCTAAAAAGATATTCCTGAGGGCCTGGGTAAACTGAGACCTCTTAGTCCACAGCGTGAGTTTGGAGAATGCAGCGAAACTGTAAAGATGCCCAGTCTCTGAATTTACTTTCCAGTATGTCAACAAATATTGCTTCTGAAAGTATGACCCTTTACCTATGACAAGGATCCTGCCAAGTGAATGATTTCGTCCTCCAAATCCTTATAAATAAGATCAATTTGTAAGGGGAAATCATTTAAAAATATGTTGGAATCTGCTGTGACCTCTCATTCTCTCCTCTGTACCCCTTGCCGTGATTCCCCAGCCTACATTTATCGTGCTTTTGGAAATACTCTTGGAAGCTAAGACTAATAGTCAAGCACATTCAGTACAATGGGCAGTTTCTATACTGATAATTTTCTTTAGACTCAGACTAAAAGCTGATCACAAAAAATCTCCTTTCTAGAGAACATATACCACATTTAGGTTAAAATGCAAAATCAGACAATTTCACATTTGAGACCTTAAAGAGGCTATCCTTAGAAGTCACAAGAAGAGGGAGTTATGAATTTTGCTGACCACAAAATTCTGTTTAATAGCAATGTACTATCACATGTGAGCTCTATTTGATAACACAAAAATGCTATACTTATTGTAGGGTAACTTTGTTACACTATTTGATACCAGTAAATAAGTTGTAAATAATAAGAAACTGCTCTTCCCTCACATCTTGCCTTTCAAAATCCCTCCCAGCTCCCGAGGTGCAAGTGAAATATCTGGAGGCTGCCCGGGTCCATCCTAGAGAGTAGAGAGGGGCATGGAGCTCCACATCCCCTACAGCGTCTTTTCATCTTGGTAGTAGGCATGCATTTTTAGAAGGCTGAAGAAATACAATGTAAGAAGGAGAACCAGCCTCAATCAAGAGAACTGATAAATTCTAGAGAGCTTTGGCTTAGAAACTGTCAAAGGATAGGATTTCCAGGCAGTACTGAAGTCCAATAAGGGACAGCAGCATGAGTTAAGTTTTCCACCACACATGACAGGCATTAGAAACATATTCTCAAGGGAGAGAGGCAACAAGAGCCTCCTTTCAACAGTCAACCTGATTTCCAGAGCATTTAGATAACCACAAAAATAATATATATTTTTTAAAACTAAACAATAAACAAATTCCATCTCTTATCTGATTTGTCAATCATATGTGGTGGCTTTGAATGGACTTATCTGTGCAATTTTTATATAAAGGAAGGTAAAAACTCAGGAGGTCAAAGGACAGCCTCAGAACATTCTTAGTGAGGATGTTTTCTGGCCCAAAACTGGACCTCCCCCCTTTCTGAGCTGTCATCTCCATCAGGAAGCATGGAAATGTATCTATTTATGTGCAAGGCGATATGCTCAGCTGGGCTGCTCTCAGCTCAGTGTCAGGGAATAACAGCTGCTGTCACAGAGCCAGAAAGGAATATCTGTCCCAAGTTCACATGAGGGGCATCCCCTCAGAGATTCTACTTCTTGGGCTTTCTTTTGGCATATTCTCCCTTGGGCTTTAAGGGTGGGTCCTGGAAAGGAGAGTCACGGTATGGAAGTAGACCCGAGGGAGGGACCTGCAGAGATCCTTCCCAGTCCTACAGAAACCGACATTTCCTTTTGATGGTTTTAAAGAAATCTCGTCATAGCAAAAGTGTTCCTAGGCCCTGAGCATCAGGTTCAAACTGAGAGCTAATGAAAATGAGTTTGTCTTTTCTACATAGAAACCTAGACTGTAAGTGCAGGCAGGCATCTTGGGCTGTGACGGAGGGAAAGCTGAGGTTCTCACTGGCCAAGCAACTTTTAGAAATAATCACAGTGCACATTGATTTTGTATCCTGAGGCTTTGCTGAAGTTGCTTATCAGCTGAAGGAGATTTTGGGCTGAGACGATGGGGTTGTCTAGATATACAATCATGTCATCTGCAAATAGGGACTTCCTCTTTTCCTAATTGAATACCCTTTATTTCTTTCTCCTGCCTGATTGCCCTGGCCAGAACTTCCAACACTATGCTGAACAGGAGTGTGAAAGAGGGCATCCCTGT